>NC_073224.2:15298750-15602000 GCF_029281585.2 Gorilla gorilla gorilla
TAACAACACAGAAGATGAACTGAAAAATTAAAGTCATCAGAATATACAGATTCTTGCCCCCGATATGGTGTAGTGAGTAGAAAAATCCATATAAGAAATGAAAACGAACCTGGCAAATACCCTGTTTCTAAATGCATGCCACATCACACAAAGGAAATTCACACAAAGGAAATTCAAGGAATCATGAAACATTAGAACAAGGAAGCCCCAGTGAGGTTTACAGTGTGCGTTTTTCCCTGCCACCTACACATTCCACAGCCAAATATCACAGCATTGTCTCAGTGACTAGGGAACACGGGCTATAGATGACACATAAATGTATAAAGTACCACCAGAATACCTGGTGGAAAGCATTCTTTTATGATGATCAGTCCCAGCTATGATTGTATGACTTTGTGCTGTGTTGCCAATGAGGGACAGAAGTGCCATGAAATTTTCAAAACTAAATTATTTCACACTTGGGGTGTGGATATGTGTATTTTTGTGAAGCATGTTTCTGAAGAAAGCCTACAAGATGGGACTGTAAACCAGGGCTGTGCATTTTATTTATTTATTTATTTATTTATTTATTTATTTATTTACTTGCTTGCTTATTTTTGAGACGGACTCTCGCTCTGTCACCCAGGCTGGAGTGCAGTGGCACAATCTCGGCTCACTGCAAGCTTCGGCTCACTGCAAGCTCCGCCTCCCGGGTTCACGCCATTCTCCTGCCTCAGCCTCCCGAGTAGCTGGAACTACAGGCGCCCGCCACCACGCCCGGCTAATTTTTTGTACTTTTAGTAGAGACGAGGTTTCACCGTGTTAGCCAGGATGGTCTCAATCTCCTGACCTTGTGATCCACCCGCCTCGGCCTCCCAAAGTGCTGGGATTACAGGCGTGAGCCACCGCGTCCGGACAGGGCTGTGCATTTTAAAGTGTGCACTAAATCATGCTCCAGAGTCAGTTTACCTAAGAATTTGATTTGCGGCCGTGCCCGGTGACTTACGCCTGTAATCCCAGCACTTTGGGAGGCCGAGGCGGGCGGATCACGAGATCAGGAGATGGGAGACCATCCTGGCTAACACGGTGAAACCCCATCTCTACTGAAAATAGAAAAAAAAATAGCCGGGCATGGTGGCGGGCGCCTGTAGCCCCAGCTACTCAGGAGGCTGAGGTAGGAGAATGCGGTGAACCCAGGAGGCGGAGCTTGCAGTGGGCCGAGGCTGCGCCGCTGCACTCCAGCCTGGGCGACACAGCGAGACTCCGTCCACCCCCCCCCCCAAAAAAAAAAAAAAAGAATTTGATTTACATTTTTAAGCTGTTTGTCAGAAATGGAAACTTGAAGTAGTAAAAGCAAAGAGTAGATTCTTACATGGAAAATAATTTGGATACAAATGTCTCTGCTTACCTGCCCTCATTCATTTTCCAAAGGGCATATAAGCATACTTTCACTGGAATTTAGGCATAAGTAGCAGTCTTACAACTAGATAACAGAGCATGTATTTTAAGAAAAATATATCCCTCAATCTTTAAGAGATATATCAATAACTACATAGATGGGTATACCTACATCTTATACATTGATACGTATATGTATTTATTTTACATCTTTGGTACTTCTACAGAAAAGCCTAAAGCTTTAAATAGCAAACTGCTGCACTATATATTGATGTAAAAATCTAGACAAGTTTTAGAGTTGTGCTTAAAAATACATTCAACGGTAATTTTCCCGAGTTTGAAGGTAAACACTTCCCTAATACTGACACACACTGTGCAAAGACGAGCTCACTTTCATGTTACCTTTTACTATGTAGTTGAATCCTGGTCCAGTAAAGAGGCTTCATTGGTCGACAAGGCTCTATGGGCTGCTTCCTACTCCCTTTGTCCTGATTCATCCCTAATCCAAACAAGCCACTTGGCAATGGAGGAGGAAGAAATCCACACACCTGTGGGGTTGGTAAAGTGCTACTCCCAACTTGTGGGAGGAGTGGAGGGCCTGATGCAGGAAGCAGAGGGGGCGGTGGGATTCCTGTCCCAGGTGGAGGGAGTGGGGGAGCTGGAGCAGGTGGAATCCCCATACCTGGCAAGGGAGGAGGTGGGGGAATCCCAGCACCAGGCAGAGGGGGCGGAGGAGGTATTCCCACTCCAGGTAGAGGGGGCGGAGGAGGTATTCCCACTCCGGGTAGAGGGGGCGGAGGAGGTATTCCCGCTCCGGGTAGAGGGGGCGGAGGGGGTATGCCCGCTCCGGGTAGAGGGGGCGGAGGGGGTATGCCCGCTCCGGGTAGAGGGGGCGGAGGGGGTATGCCCGCTCCGGGTAGAGGGGGAGGAGGGGGTATGCCCGCTCCGGGTAGAGGGGGTGGAGGGGGTATGCCCGCTCCGGGAAGAGGGGGAGGAGGGGGTATGCCCGCTCCGGGTAGAGGGGGCGGAGGGGGTATGCCCGCTCCGGGAAGTGGGGGCGGAGGAGGTATTCCGGCTCCGGGAAGAGGGGGAGGAGGGGGTATGCCCGCTCCGGGAAGAGGGGGAGGAGGGGGTATGCCCGCTCCGGGTAGAGGGGGAGGAGGGGGTATGCCCGCTCCGGGTAGAGGGGGAGGAGGGGGTATGCCCGCTCCGGGTAGAGGGGGAGGAGGGGGTATGCCCGCTCCGGGAAGAGGGGGCGGAGGGGGTATGCCCGCTCCGGGTAGAGGGGGAGGAGGGGGTATGCCCGCTCCGGGAAGTGGGGGAGGAGGGGGTATAGCCGCTCCGGGAAGAGGGGGAGGAGGGGGTATGCCCGCTCCGGGTAGAGGGGGCGGAGGAGGTATTCCCGCTCCGGGCAGAGGGAGTATGCCTGCTCCGGGTAGAGGCGGCGGAGGAGGTATGCCCGCTCCGGGAAGAGGAGGGGGAGGGGGTGGCAGCATTTCTGTACCCGGCAGAGGAGGAGGTTGGGGAATGGCTGTACTGGGCAGAGTAGGCACTGTCATGCCAGGGAGAGGGGGAGGTGGGGGAGGCACCATGCCCAGGCCAGGCATGGAGCTGGAGGACTCTGTGCAAGGCAGAGGTGGTGGAGATGGGATGTTACAGCTGTTTTTAAAGGCAGAGGAAACAGAGTGTTCGTGGCTGGTTTGAAACTCGGTAGAAAGAGAATGGGGCGGCTGTGACCCAGGCTGTCCTTGACCAGCAGACCACAGAAGGGATGGAGGTGGTGGAGGCTGTGAGATGCTCTGTGTGGGCTGATGGCTGTCGAGCTGGACTGATATTCGCCTTGGAGACACAATCAAAGAAATCTCTGAACAGAACTTTGTCTGAGGTCCACTTTCAGCCCCAGGGGGGTATGGAGGACGCCCTGGCAGCCCATCCACAGGAGGCAGTGTCAGCACCCCACCCTCTTCCGTGGGGGAAGTCTGTATCGATTTCGCCTCTAAAATCCTATGATGCCGTACTTCCTTTTCTTCTAACCTGAGAGCTTCGAGACAGACATCGCCTGAGGCTGTCACTCCATTCTCAAGCCCTTGACGACCACTGGCCACCTCTGTGTCCAGGGCAGGATACTGCCTCTCTAGTTCAGCTATTTTGGTTCTCAGATCCTCAATAGTCTGTTCCAGCTGCTGAATTACAGTGGCCTGTCCCTCAGACTTCATGTCAACAACTTCCTGAAGGGCGACAAGGACAGACATAGTTAGTAATGAAATAAGGAAAAATGCAAATAGCAAAAAATTAAGCAAAATTATATCTGTTTGTTGTCATACTTCCAGAAAGACTCCTTGACAGAAAGATGGTATTAATATTTCTATGTGTCCCCTGGCTTGCACCCTGAGATTTCAAAGTGGTTAACACACGTGACTTACCACAGAATCCTAAGTCCACATCTGTCTCATTTTCAAATGATACCATTGAGGACAAATAGACCACTGAGAATAGGGAAGAAAGCTCTGAGTGATAAACCAGTTTATTTCTAAGATAGCCTTCTTTCCAGCCTAGGAACATTGGTTTTTAGGATGTTCCCTGAAAACATTTTAAAGGTAATCCTGAATTTTAAAGGTAGTCACTGCTTTTTAAAAGTGATCACTGAATGAGTGTTCAATAATAATATATAAAATATTTTTGATATCCATATGGGCAAGACAAATGCATTATGAGCATGTGCCATATCGCTTATATCACATTTACTAGAACTTTAATATTTTACCTAGGGTATTTCAGAAAGTGATAACTGACAGTTCTCCACAATTTATAAAGACGGCTGATGGCCAGACATGGTGGTTCACACCTGTAATCCCAGCACTTTGGGAGGCTGAGGTGGGAGGATCACTTGAGATCAGGAGTTCAAGACCAGCCTGAGCAAGATAGCAAGACTGCATCTCTCCTAAAAATTAAAAAAATTAGCTGAGCACGGTGGCACATGCCTGTAGTCCCAGCTACTTGGGAGGCTGAGGCGGAAGGACAGCTTGAGCCCTGGAGTTTGAGGTTGCAGCAATCTATGATCACAGGCCACTGCACTGCACTCCCGCCTGGGAAACAGAGTGAGACACTGTCTCAAAAAAAAAAAAAAAAAAAAGATGGCTGATAACAACTGGCCAACATATGGGGCACTCTGACATATAAGTGGTGTCTTCCTTTCCTAAAACTCACAATCAACCAGGAACCCTTCAAGAAAAAAAAAAGTTTTGAGTAGAAAGAAGGGCATTGGCCGGGCGTGGTGGCTCATGCCTGTAATCCCAGCACTTTGGGAGGCCGAGGCAGGCGGATCACGAGGTCAGGAGATCGAGGCAATCCTGGCTAACACAGTGAAACCCCGTCTCTACTAAAAATACAAAAAATTAGCCGGGCGTGGTGGCAGGCGCCTGTAGTTCTAGCTACTTGGGAGGCTAAGGCAGGAGAATGGCATGAACCTGGGAGGCAGAGCTTGCAGTGAGCTGAGATTGCGCCACTGCACTCCAGCCTGGGTGACAGAGCGAGACTCCGTCTCAAAAAAAAAAAAAAAAAAAAAAAAAAGGAAAGGGCATTGCCTTATTAAGGGTAAATTTAATATGAATAACAGATGAAAAGAGAGGAAGAAGGAATTGATAGAGAGAAAGGAAGACAGACAAACATAGGAAGACAACCCCCAGTCTTGTGGAAACTGCAGTGTCAATCGTACTTTAATTACTGCTCATACAGATGTGGATTTGCTCACTCAAGGCTGGAATAAAAGGGAAAGAGAGGATGAGAGACTTCTTGTGTTGAGAACTATTTCTTCAGTGTTCCAGGGTTTCCTGCAACACTACAGAGTGCTCCAGATGATCCCCATAGGCCACGGTAAACAGCCATAGGTCCACATGCACACGCTTCTTACCCACCTGGGAGGCTGACACTTATACTCCAGACTTGATTTTTACATATTGTGGAAGAATAATTAACAGGTAATATAAAGATAATGTTAAGTATAAAACTAAACTCTTACCCTGCTTGCTAAGGTTAAACTCTGGATCCAAGAAATATCTCCACAAAGTGAAAAGCAAACATCTTCTTTATTAAATCTGAACAGACATCCAACCCATTTGCAGTGGAAAAAATGCAGATGGACAAGACAGAAAGGGTATTTACTACAAATGAGGCATTTTTGGGTGCTATGATAGATGTGATAAAAATCTTTAGGGCACCATTTTCCCCCCATCTCTATGAAGGAAATGTAAACTTTTTTTTTTTTGCGACGGAGTTTCGCTCTTGTTGCCCAGGCTGGAGTGCAATAGCGTGATCTGAGCTTACTGCAACCTCTGCCTCGCGGGTTCATGCAATTCTCCTGCCTCAGCCTCCTGAGTAGCTGGGGCTACAGGCATGTGCCACCACGCCCGGCTAATTTTTGTATTTTTAGTAAAGACAGGGTTTCAGCACGTTGGCCAGGCTGGCCTCAAACTCCTGACCTCAGGTGATCCACCCACCTCGGCCTCCCAAAGTGCTGGGATTACAGGCGTGAGCCACCGCACATGGTCTAGAAATGTAAACTTAATAGTCCTTCCTTTTTTCCACAACAGAGTCTTGCTACATTGCCCAGGCTGGCTTCGAACTCCTGGGCTTAAGCCACCCTCCCAGCTCAGCAACCCACATAGCTAGGACTATAGGCACACACCACTGCACCCTGCTAAATTTAGTAGTCTTAATCCTAACCTCTGTTACTTCTTCCTTGGAAACTATATCTTTTGCTACAACAGTTAACTTGCTGAAGGTCAATCATGATGTCTGCTGACAGCTGAAGACAACCAGTAATTTAGAAACACAACCCCCCTACAAAGGGTTGATTTCCTTAATTTTCTATTGTTAAAAAAAAGAAGTAGCCCTTACTATGAAAGGAAACTGAAAAATAATTGACTTTTCAACTAATAAAGGAATGTAACACACTTTAATAGGCAAGATTTTTGAGAATTTATATGTTATTCAGACATATATACATGCACATACACACTCTCCCCTTAAAAGCTCATTATTTTTCACCAACATCTACACAAAAGACTAAAGTATTTGTAATGCACAGTTTGGGAAAAACTATATTGCCATGTTGTTTTTAAGTAGCCCATAGTGGAAAAAAAATAACCTTTTTTTATTATTTAATTTTATTTTAAGTCCTGGGATACATGTGCAGGTCATGCAGGTTTGTTCCATAGGTCAACGCGGGCCATGGTAGTTTGCTGCACCCATCAACCCATCACCTAGGTATTATGCCCAGCATGCATTAGCTGCTTATCCTGATGCTCTCCCTCCCCATACTCCTCCTAACAGGCCCCAGTGTGCCTTGTTCCCCACCTGTGTCTATGTGTTCTCACTGTTCAGCTTCCACTTATAAGTGAGAACATGTGGTGTTTGATTTTCTGTTCCTGTGTTAGTTTGCTGAGGATAACGGCTTCCAGCTCCATCCATGTCCCTGCAAAGGACATGATCTCATTCCTTTTTGTGTCTGCATAGTATTCCATGGTGTATATATCCACATTTTCTTTATCCAGTTTATCATTGATGGGCAATTGGGTTGACTCCATGTCTTTGCTATTATGACTAGTGCTGCAATGAACATATGTGTGAATGTATCTTTGTAACAGAATGATGTATACTCCTTTGGGTACATATCTAGTAATGGGGTTGCTGGGTCAAATGCTATTTCTGGTTCTAAGTCTAGGAATCGCCACACTGTCTTTCACAATGGAACATAACCATTTTTAACATCCTGTATGGCCCCTATACATAATTCCACTCTCCAATTGTATGATGATAGTTAAGTACAAGAAGAAACCAGAAGCCAAAAAACCAGCACCCAAATTTATCTTAATAAGGAGTACAATTAGTATTTCTGACTGGATTAGTAAAATGCACAGATCATTTTCGTTTTTCCAGCATACTCTTAAAGGTGACCTTTAATCATTAAAAGGTATTTCTTGAGTTATGCTGGTACATAACTAGGGTTTTCTTTTTTCATGAACGATGATTATATAAAAAGGTTAGTTGATAAATAGCATGTAAGAAGTAGATTCTGGAGGAGTTTTCCAAAACTCAGTTTGTAAATGTTATTGCCTATGCCAGCTCTGTTTCATCATAAATTTGAATATAATGAAAATAGCATAAAATTAAAGGATATTATTATATAAACACACACACACGCACAGGAAAAAGTGATTCTGATGAGGCACAGTGGTCATGCCTGTAATCCCAGCACTTTCCGAGGCTGGAGTGGGAGGATCACTTGAAGCCAGGAGTTCGAGACCAGCATGGGCAACATAACAAGACTTCATCTCAACAAAAATGGAAAATAAATAGCCAGGTGTGGTGGTGTGTGCCTGTAGTCCTAGCTACTTGGGAGGCTGAGACTGGAGGAGCACTTGAGCCCAGGAGTCCAGCCTGGGAGACAGAGTGAGACTCTGCCTCTAAAAATATAAAAAATAACAATAATAATAAAAAGAAAATGATCCTAATAATGGCCTAGCACAGTAACAATTATTACACCTCTTTCTACATGGATTTCTGCCCCACATCACAGGCCAGCTAGTTCCACATGGCACCCAAGTTAGTGGTAACAGAGGTCATAATACTAGTGACTGTGAAGATTCCTGGGATTTTTTTTAACCTTTCTAATTTGCATAGCCAGTCAAAAATGTAACTGCATCATTACACATGATACCCAGTACCAGAAAAAGATCTCTTAAGTAGAAACCACTTAAATTTTCTTTTGGTTACCTTGGATTGGCTCTCGCAATCTCCATCCTCCCCTTCCCGTTTACAGAAATACGGAAAAAAAACTACATTTGCAGACTCCCTTGCAGCTAGATTCATCCAATTAGATGCAGCCACACAAAGATTTAGAAAGTCGAATGAGGTAAGGATCATATTCCCGTGTCTGGACTGCTCTGTTAGCAGTTAAGGTCTGAAAACAAAGCTTCTCTACAACAACATTCAAATGTCCACTCTACAAATTGCAATGGTGGCCTCAAAAGTTTTAACTCCCCTGATAATCCAGTTGTATTTGATTTCTTTGAAAAGTGTCACCTTAGACACAGATGCTTCAAACCTTCCAAACTTCCCATAAAACACCTGATTTTATAGTAAACACTTCTGTTTCATGCAGCTAGCACAGTTTCCAGTTCCTGCAAAAGGTCTGACTGATATACCCAGGTACCAATACTTCAGAATAAATTATGAAAAAAAGATTCACTTTTTTTCCATAAAAAAATAAATTAAAAATTAAGCAAGGGTGTCATTTTAATTCAAAACAATTTTTATCATAATGGAAAGATGCACAAAGTCTTAAAATTAAAATTATTTTCAGTGCTAATTTGTAACAAAAATATATGGTGCCATGATATATGACATCATATCACCTTTTATGAAAAGATGGTCCTTTTTTGTAGTATTTGAGAACCTCATTAATTTCCCCAAAGGCCTCTGACAATCCTAATATGCAAATTCATTGTTTAAATACATCTGTCACATCATCATTCTTACTGTATTAGCTAACTCCACGAGGTGCTCACAAATCAATTACAGTTCATGCAATTCAAGTTCTCCACCATCACCTTCTCTGACTTCAAGAAACCCTCCAACTTCTGCATGATTAACAAGTTCACTTTATGCTGCATTTGTATCATGTGGTTTAAAACATCCAAAAATCATTGATAAACTGACCCTGCCAAACTAAAGGATGGTGGATAATAACAGATGGTCTGTGTTAAAAGGAGAGGGATTTGGGGTTGGATCTGCTTTTATAAATGATCAATTTATTAGTGTGTATTGTTCTGTTATGTATTTTATTTATTTTTTAAACAACTTGATAATTGAGGGTACTTAGATAATAAAAAGTTGAGAAAATAAAGAATTGATATACCCCATAAGCTTCAAAGGTTTTCAAATGTAAGATACAATAAGAACCAGAGCTAACAAATGGCAGAGGAAGTAGTGATAAGAGGACAAAATTCCAAATCTGAATCTTTAATAAATATAGCAATGCTAGCCTTGTGGTGCCAGGAAGGTGGAAGAGTCAAAAAATTCATAAAGATGATAACAGACTGCAAAGATGAAAGACTAAAATTTTTATAAACAGAACTTTTTTGTACAGATCATTTTGATAGACGAGAACATGGAAAAAGAGTTGGGGGCAACAAACTATCTGCTTCTTACATTATTCCCACTGTAGAGAGAACAAAAAACCAACCTGCTAGAATCTTCATTCTCCCTATGACCTATCCTTACCTGCACCCTAAAATCCCAACCGGCCCTGTATTAATGTTACAATCCCCCTTTTCTATTCCACCCAAGCAGAGCAACTAAGCGCATCTCAAACCTTAACTGACTAGCCTGTAAAATAAGGCCACCAATCCACTACTACAGAGTAGCCAAATGTATGTAGGATTTGGGGCTCTGAATTTAGCTGAGAGTCTTCAAAGAATCTTATCTGGCCTTCCTTATCCAGGGCTATCAGTCAAGGGCCGGCTGGCTCTCAGAGAGTACCAATTCGGAAAGTCAGCTGAGACATTTCCTGTAAAGCGCTCTAGAGAAAGCTCCATTGCTTGTCAGAAGTAAAAGCTGATTTCTAATATAGGTTGTTTTCTTTCAGGGATTTATAAAGAAATTTACATGGCAGATATTAGTAATTATCATGAAAAAAGGCCATTTTCTTGCCATTTAGGCAAACACCCTACTCTCAGGACCCACACAAAGTGGAATGAAGCTCTGGGGGGCCCACCCTCCCACACAGCCTAGATTTAATCTCGAAGAGACTGCCAGGCGCTCTGTTGTCCGTGGAAAGCCCTCCAGTTAGGAGCCTGTTCCTCTGTGTCCAGCGCCTGGAACTTAATCTTGTCTCTTCAGGGTGCAGCTAGATAGAGCCTATCAGATTCTCAAAGGACTTGACAATGAAGAGATGCACTTTTCATTATCTTTAGCCTTCTACAGTTTTCAGAAAGACTCTCAGCATTTCCACTGATTGTGCAACAGTTTACCGAAAGCTAATGGCTTTTCCTATCAAAAAATTTAAATAAATTTTGTTGTGAAAAAAGAAAAAGAAAAAAGTAAGCTTGGCAATTTTGTACAGAACCTATATAATGGATGCATCCTTATAAATGGAGGAAGGTTAAATCTATTTTTAGTTAGTCAATACAATAGTTAATATGCTTTATAGATTACCAATTGTGAGATTATTTGTACTTTAAAATACTGTTTCAAAACCCTAAATCATAAGTGGTAGAGTCTGCCATCTACGTTGGCTCAATAATTATATACAGTAAGTCAGCCAAAATTCCTCCATTCCTGTATAATCTTATATGTGGGTGGTGATGGTTAGCTCTTATAAATTGTTTGAACACTTGCGTATCACATAATACAAGTTTCCATTAAAAAATAAAATGTTCACCAAAAATATTTTTCCAAACAGAAGATTATCTGATTCCCAGAAAAAGAAAACATTACTGTAACATTAAGGTTACAACTGTCAAAAAAGAAGCCAAGATACACTCAAGTAAAGCTTTTGCTGAAAAGTTAATTTGCTCATCTTTGAAACTTTATTATGTTTATTATGTAAGCAGGATACTTTTAAAGCCTAGAATTTAAAAGCTGCCTATTGGTAAGTTAACGCTGTAATAATTTATTTTATAAATTTTAACATGAGATATATAATTAATTTTCTACCATATTTAGATTTTTCAAATTCTGCTAAATTCTAAAGCAACATTACTGGCAAGTTAGGATACCTCTAGACATCTGTAAAATAGGAATTCTGTTCTTCACAGAAGCATATAAATTCTCTATTTGTCATATTGTTTTTTGTTTGTTTGTTTTTCGAGACGGAGTCTCACTCTGTCACCCAGGCTGGAGTCCAATGGCACGGTCTTGGCTCATTGCAACCTCTGCCTCCTGGGTTCAAGCAATTCTCCTTCATCAGCCTCCCGAGTAGCTGCGACTACAGGCATAAGCCACCATGCCGGGCTAATTTTTGTATTTTTAGTAGAGATGGGGTTTCACTATGTTGGCCAGGCTGGTCTCAAACTCCTGACATCGTGATACGCCCACCTCGGCCTCCCAAAGTGCTGGGATTACAGGTGTGAGCCACCGCGCCAGGCTATCACATTCTAAATTAAGAAACATCCTAGTTTTGGAACAAACCAATGGCATTCCAGTTTATAATATGTTAACATCTGCTACACATGATCCCATAGGGAAAGAGATCGAGGTGTTATATAGATATAATTTTGCACAGAACTAAAATACAAGCAATTTTAAGTTTGAAAGGGAAATTTCAAGAAAGAATATTAGAACAGATGGCAAATGGTAAATAACTTGCCTAGGGCTTTTTAAAATAGAACATATTATGGGAAAGAGCCTCACACAGGGAGCTGAGATGGCATCTCTAGAATCCTTAGTATAAAATACATGATGAATTATGGAAATTATAATATTTCTGAACTGGAATGGACATGGCAAATCTCTTTCCATTCCTTCACGGATGAATGAGAAATGTGATATGGAAGGAAGAGGCGTACGTTAGAAATCATACTTGGCTGTATTACTTTTAACATCTCTTTAGAATAGGAGCTGATACGATGGGAAGGTTAAAGTAATGATCTTTAGTGAACAAACACAGTGGAAGCAATAAACATTTAGGGAAAAAAGGGAGATAAACAGCAAAAAGAACCAGCCTTTTTGGTTCCTGCTCACATATTGAGAAGTTTCTTTCTACTTATTTGAGCTAGAGTTGCAGGAGGTACTGGACCATACTTTAAAGCAATCTATCCCTTAATTGTCTCAAGTAACGCAAGGAAGGAAAGCACTATTTTATTCCAGCTTCACTTTCCTTGAATGATCTATGGATGGAAAGTGCAGCTCAGTTTTTCACCTCCTAATCACCTCCCTTGCATTAACACCCAACTGTTCTCACATATCTTTTTTTTGGTGTTTGTTTTTTTAAGAAAAATCTTCCTGGCCAGGCACAGTGGCTCACGCCTATAATCCCAGCACTTTGGGAGGCTGAGGTGGGCGGATCACCTGAGGTCAGGAGTTTGAGACCAGCCTGGCCAACATGGTGAAACCCTGTCTCTACTAATAATACAAAAATTAGCCAGGCGTGGTGGTGCATACCTGTAATCCCAGCTACTCTGGAGGCTGAGGCAGAATTGCTTGAACCTGGGAGGTAGAGGTTGCAGTGAGCCAAGATCATGCCACTGCACTCCAGCCTGGGCAACAGAGTGAGACTCCATCTTCAAAAGAAAAAAAGAAAAGAAAAAGAAAAATAAAAATCTTCCTAAAGAATAAAGCCTGGAGAAAATCAGATGGAGTGGATTTGGACTACTGCCCGGAGGGTAGAGCTGCCTTTTGGCCCTACCACTCTAACGGAATTACTCTCGGCACTGCTCGTGGTTTCCTTATTGCCAAATACTATAGATTTAACCCTGTCCTTTATAAAGAATCTGAGACTATTAATCATTCCTTCCCCCTTAGAACTCTTTTCTTCTGGCTTCTATAGTTTTACACTGCTCCTCCTCATTTCTTTCTCTGTTTCCTCCCTGGGATTTTTTGAGGGGTGGAGTAGAGACTTTGTACTTAGCCTACTATCCCCTCTCTATATACTGGGAGAGTTCATCAATTTTTATATCTTCAATCTCTCATCTTGATAGTGATTATTGCAAGTTTTTCTCTCTCATCAATACTTCACTTCCATATTGTGACTGCTTAGCTAATACTGCTATTTGATTACGCTACCCTGCTCCTTAAAGTGCATCTGAGGGTACAGGAAAAAACCTAACCACAATGCTTTCCCTATTCTCTCACTCAACAATGAAAACAGAGGACTTCTGTGACCTCTTATCATCAAAATGTGCAAAGATTTTGTCCCTCCAGTAAGCAATCAATTCTATTATAGACACCAGACGAGTGTCCTCTAATTCAAATCAATTCTAACACTATCTACCTGGAGGTAGCATCAGGTCCCACAGGTTGAGGGCTCAGTCCTCAAAACCGCCCCCACTTCATATGCAAGCCACAGGTCCAGGCCTCTGGAACTTGTGACCAACTGGCTATAAATCCAGGATCCCTCCACCCCCTCCGCAGGTTCAATGTGTTAGACCAGCCCACAGAACTCAGGGAAACACATAACTTTTGCTGACTTACTAGAAGGGATGTTACAAAGGATGCAGATGAAGACATGGATGGGGAGAGGCTTGGGAAAAGGGGAGCACCACCCTCCGGGAAAACCACGTGTTCATCAGCTGTCTGGAAGCTCTCCAAATCCCATCAATTTTGGGGGTTTTAATGGAGGTTTCATGATGTAGGTGCAATTAAGTACATCACTGGGCACTGGTGACCAACTTCACCTTCAGCCCCTCCCAGTTCCCGAGGCCGGGGGGTGGGGCAGAAAGTCCCAACCCTATTACTATGCTTTGGTCTTTCTGTGGACCAGCCCCATCCTGAAGTTACCAGACAACAAACAGTAGCATATAAAAAGAAACTTAACCTCTTCGAAGATTCCAAGGATTTTAGGAGTTGTATGCCAGGAGATGGCAATTAAGACCAAATGTATGTTTCATAATATCAAGCATCTTATCCTCCAACAAAATATTCCTTTGCCTGTCCTGTAGTTTACCTAGGCTTGGGAACATCTTTCGATCATTTCTCTAATTCATTGTCTCTTAAACTCAATGTGCACCAGAATCGCCTAGAGGGCTTGTTAAAACACAGATTATTTGGGAGGTCGAGGCCGGTGGTTCGCCTGAGGTCAGGAGTTTGAGACCAGCCTGGCCAACATAGCAAAATATTGTCTCTACTAAAAATACACAAACTCAGCTGGGCATGGTGGCAGGTGCCTGTAATCCCAGCTACTAGGGAGGCTGAGGAAGGAGAATTGCTTGAACCTGGGAGGTGGAGGTTGCAGTGAGCCGAGATCATGCCATTGCACTCCAGCCTGGGCAACAAGAGCAAAACTCTGTATCAAAACAAAAACAAACCAAAAAACACACACAGATTGCTGGGCCCCACCTCCGCAGTTTCCAGTTCAGTAGGGCTGAGTAGGGCCTGAGAATCTGCATATCTAACCAGTTCCCAGTTGATACTGAAGTCTGCAAACCACACAGCCTAATTTATACCCTAGACATGGTTACCAAACCCATCATTTCAATTCTTGGTTGCTACTTTTCCTGTATCACATCAGCACCTTAGCTGAGAAGTAATGGAATTACTTTGAGAGTTTAACAGCTGGTCCTAACTGGCTCCACTCTCCCTCTTCCTATCATTCTACATTCCCTTGCCAGGTAATTGTTCCTTAAACTGCCTTGCTCATTCCTCAAAAACTCATGGCTCCCGACTACTGAGCATAAAACGTTTTAAATCCTCTATTAGGCTCATAAGACCTTGAATAGTCCCTAAAATGTGGAGACCCCATCACTCACTCTGCCTACTGCAAAAGGATATTGTGAGAATGTTGGGTTTTTGTCTTGTTTTTGGTTTTTTCAAGACAGGGTCTCATTCTGTTGTACCAGCTGGAGTGCAGTGGCACAATCGTAGCTCACTGCAGCCTTGACCTCCTGGGCTCAGGTGATCCTCTTGTCTCAGCCTCCCAAGTAGCTCATGCCACCATGGCCAGCTATTTTTTTTATTATTATTGGTAGAGACAGGGTCTCCCTATGTTGCCAATGCTAGTCTCAAACTCCTGGGCTCAAGTGATCCTCCCACCTCAGCCTCCCAAAGTGCTAGAATTTCAGGCATGAGCTACCACACCCAGCCTTATTGTGAGAATTTAAAAAGATACAGTCAATTCTTGTTATTCACAGTAGTTTTGTCCTATAAAGTCTTTGTGAACATCAAATTAGTGAATACTGAATATTGCTTCTAGAAAAAAAACAGGTTTAGATTCCTGCAAGCCCCTGGTCACATTTTTGTCAACCAATCAATGCATTACCTTTTTCAAATGTGTGTTCCTGCTGAAAGACACTTTATTTAATATATATTGCTGATTTACTGCGGCCAACAGCAGCATCACTGAAGCCTGAACAAAGCTTATCTGACACGTGTTTTTGCCACAAGGCACATCACAGCCTTCTTGCACGTAGGAACATTAGACAACACGGCAGCTCTATGCTTGGAGGCAATTTCGAACAGTAAAACCAACAAGAAAAAGCACAAAAACGTGAAAAAACAGCCACAAAAACACTCTTATTTACAGAATGAGAGCTGGAAGAAGAAAGCAGAGCTTCACCTCTTTCAACATCAGCTGGGAAAGTCCACGTCAAGCAACTCAAATTTCTTGCCACTTGGAGCGTGTTTGTGATTGGCCATGAAAGCACCATATGAATATGATTTGGGGGCTCCAAATAAATGTTGGCAAGTAGGTGAGTTCGCAAATACATGCAAATCCAAGAATAATGAGGACCACCTATGCAATGAAAGCAACTTTCAAAACCAGAGTATTGCTCAACTATAACAACAATAATGATAAAGAGCTAACATTTTGAGTGCCAGGAACTCCTCCAAAGCATTTTACATAAACATATTTAAAACTCACAAAAAAAATGTAGAGATAGGAATTCTTATTATACCCATTTTATAGATGAGAAAACTAAGGCACGCGGAGTAAAATGCTATTCCTAAATTCTAACAAAGATTCTCTCCTTGATCAAGCTCTAGCCAGGCTCCTCTGAGCCCTCTTCTCAACTAGGCCTTAGCCTTGGCCTGTAAAGACTTGAGCAAACATTAACATAGTTTCTACCAGCTAAGGGCTGCATCCCAAAGATAATCCTACCGCTCTTTAAATTACTGCCTAAGAAAACTCAAGGCTGCCAAAAAAACTTACTGTTTCAGCCTTCACCTGAGGATGGGGCCTCTTTCCTAGTCTCTGGCGGAGGACAGACTCCTAACTTATAACTGCCAGTTAGCAGACACAGCTGGCCTAATCTCATTTACACTAATGAACCCTTTGCAGTTTTTCACTTCTGAGTCTCCTGAGCCTCCACTTACCCTTCTCCCTATTCCTTTATTCTACCTTTAAAATGCCTGGTCACCTCTGTACAAATCAAAGTTGAGTTTAGTTCACGCTGGACCCTTCCCTAGCGCAACAGTTGCCACTGATATAAAATCTGTCCTTACCATTTTAACTAATGTCTGACTTTGTTCATCTTTGACAGTTCCCCAGTTAAAAGTGGAATAACTGGGATTTGTGCCCAGGAAAACTGGTCCAAAGCCCAGATCCTCAACCACTATGGTATGAATATAAGCAAATGTTCTGCCACTCTCGAAATGCACCCTAGACTGAGTCTTCTCAAGTCCAGTGTCTAGAACAACGTCAAGTTTAGACAAATTTAGATTAAAAAATAGAAGTAGATTTTTAAAAAGGGAAGAGGAGTGCAGAAGAAACATATGTATAAGACAGATATGAAGGATCCTAAAGATTAAAAAAAAACAACAACAAAAAACAAACAAAAACAAAACAAAACAAAACAAAAAAACTAGTGTATTTTTTAGGGTTGGAACAAGCCAGCCAATCATACAGGAAATAGTGAGTGATAACGCTGAAGACTGAGGATGGCAAGGGAAAACCCCATGTGTCAAACTCAGGAGTCTGAACATTTTCTCAAATGCTATGAGCAGTCACTGGATGAGTGTAAGCAGATATCAGACATCAGCAAATTTGGATTTTAGAAAGATAACTCCGGAGGCATTGTGGAGGAGAGATTAGAAGGGTTAAGACTGGAAGCAGAGACCCATCGGGAGAATATTGCAGTAATCCAGATAAGACTGGGCTCTGGGTTAAGGCGCTGTCAGGCTGCAGGCCAAGGAGGCCCGGGAGAAGGAAAGCAAAACCTGGGTCTCCAGGGCAGCTGCCAGCTGAGCTGCCTCTCAGGTCACCTGGACTATTGTGCTTCTCCCTGGCCCCACACCCAATGCCATGTTCACTTCCAATTTTCTACCTTTACTCTCTTCTCTGATCTGAAATACTCACTCTTCTTCCCTCCATCTATCCAAAAATAACGATTTGATCTAAATTTCACCCTTCCTAAGAAATTGCCCTTAATTGTAGTCTCTCAACAACCTTCACCCTTTTTGTTAAGTTTATCTTGGCAGAATTACATTGCATCTCGCAATCATTTCATGTACGTGAAAGAGGTATGTTCTTCTAACTGTCTGCTTCTTAATACCCAAGATTTTGTCTTATAATTCTTCGTATTTCCTTCAGTATCTACCACAAATACCTTGCACACAGTAGGTCAGCAGATGTTCAATAAAGGACAAGCCTCCTTTATAAGCAGAGAACTTTTATCAGCTCCACGACCCCCATCGGATTAGCTGCTTGGACTGTTTGCCTTTCTCCACAGGCCATTAATAATGTTGCATAGTGCAAACTAGTTTTACACCATCTAAAACTCAATAGAGCAAAGATATTACTTCATTTCACCTCCAAGCCTGACCACCCCAAGGAAAAACAAAAACAATCTGTGACATCCAATTATTTCTTCACATTCTCATCTCAAGTTCTAACTGCTTTCCAGATGTTAGCTGGTTTTCATTCTTAAAACTCATAGAAGAGTTTCTTTTATGATTATTTCTAAGCTAAAACGTCTATATTTTTCTCTGAGCTCCTTGCAGTTTCTACAGAATAAAAATTATTCCCACACCAAAAAAAAAAAAATCCTTTCTTTCTCTTAACATAGTATGGTAAATACCTTTCAAAATGTTACCTATCTTCAATGTCAGCACTGCCCTAAGGGTATCCTGTCTTCTCTTCCCTTCCTAACCATCTCTCGCTTGCCCCTTCCCAGACTCATTAGGTCAGAGTATTTAGTGGTGAAACTATTTATTGAGGACCTAAGAATGATTAGACACGGAGGAAGACTTCGAGGATGACTAACTCATGGTTTCAGACCCAAGTATCTCTCTCTATCTCCTTTAAGACTTGTATTTCTTACTCCGCCTTATTTTAGTTATTTACTTGTCTTGTGGGTTATTGTTTTGTTGGTTTCCAATTACTTTGCAAATTCATATTACCTTTTGCCTTGGAGTTGAGAAAGACCTCATACTCAACAATGTTTCTTTCAAAACTTTCTATATGTCTAAGACATTCTACCCCAATTCAAATGGCCTGTTTCATTAAGTCTCCAGCATTATTTCTTCAGAATCACTTTTACTCCACTTTCTTTTGATCTGACCAATGCTTCTTTTGCTCTTCGAACTTTGCTTCTGAGTAACCAAGACCATCCACAAGGCTACTCCACATTACTCCATCTGTTTCCTTGACTTGTTCCTAAATTATTTCTGAAACTAATGGAACTGAGTGGCCACTGCATAAAGAGTACTATAACAGATACTTTAAGGAGATCCAGTAAAAAAATATTTACTTCTTCAAATAAATTTGCAGTTAGATTGGGCAATGAGGGGACTCGGCAGGGCTGATCAGAGCAAAGCGTTTTTCTGACACTTGAGAATTTATTTGCACATAGATCATACAACATATGGGGGAAGACAGTGCTGATATCGTATAATTCCTTTTTATTGTCTAGCACTTTGTAATAGACGTGACTATTGATAAATGATAAATATTATAATGTGCAAAGACCTGACTTTCAATTGCCTGTTATTTTCAATTCTTACCCAAACCTAGAGTTTTTAAAAATCAAAATGTTATTCTACTTCCTTTCCAACTAGTCCATGTACATTAGAAAGATACCAAGAGTTTTAGAAAAATGCTTTGAAACAAAAATTGTATATATAATTTCAAAAGCAAAAAGTTAGAAACTAGGTGGCTACCAGGTGAAGCATGTTACCATACACCAATCTTTAACTTCGAAGCAAATGTTCTTAGATAAAATAGTTGACACTAAGCTGTTATATACTACAGAGTATAAAAGGCTTTACAGTTTAAATATTTCAAATGCCAAAGATTTTAATAAACAGAATCAAAAGACAGTCGCGTTTCAGTTTTATGACATAATTCTTCAGATAGAGCAGATTTTCAGAGCATATTACTTGAAATTAAAATAATCAGTAAGTGAGGTCTCAAGAATGTAATTTTATTTGAAAACCTAATTCCACAGGTTCATCAATAAAAGCATTCAAGGAGTAGCTACAGTCCGTTCTTTTCACTTGAGTGCCAGCTGTATTTGCTTTAAGCATCAGACTCTCTGGCAACACCACAGCCTTCTACTCCTGTGAGTTGAGGAAAGGCTTTATGAGTCATGTGTTTTTTCTAGGGATATTGCACTCTCAGAATTATTAACTACAGAAAGAGTAAAAGTCAAAACTCATTCAATAAATTCCAATGTGCTCAGATTGAGAGAACAGGTGTCTGAACACACATCTGAAGAATAACTTAGAGAGGATGCTTTCCAACTCGGCTGCAAGCCTCTGACTAAGCAGTCCTGGGGATCTCGCATTACGAGCACAGAAGGAGGCAGGCAACGCTGGATGGACCAGAAAAACCTCTCAGGTTCATCATTCATACTGAGAAAACTGCCTTCAAACCGCTCATTTCCAGCTGCATTTAGAGATACAGAACTGCCATCTAGTGACTAAGAAGGAAAAAGCAAGGACTTTCCATGAAAAATAATTTTTTTTACATAATAACAAGGCACTAAAGTTAGTAAAATTAACACAACTTAGCACATCAAAGTTCTAGTAAAACTTCAAAACGTATAAGTGAACTAATATACCTATTTGCCTCTATAATGTATCTGGACATCTGACTCATACATGGTATAGTTTAAATAAAATAAATTTAGAATCTCATCTCATTCATCTGACGATTTTGGCATAGGGTGATTACCCATGTAAAAGTATAATTTTTATCATAGTATAAGTATAAAATCAAACAGATCTGTACTCAAATAGCGGGCCTACCCTTTATCAAGTTTGTGATCTGATGCAAGTTATTTTAACTCGTATAATCATTTTCTTTAGCAGTTAAATGCGCATTATAATAGTTACTTTAAAGGATTATTGTGAGGATTTCTTAAGGTAATAGAGTAAAAGAACGGGTATACAGTAGGTTGACAATTAATTTGAGTTTTCCCTATCCCCTTTATGGCCAGTTACTTTAGCCTGTCATGAAACATATCCATATCATCTAAGAAAAGAATCAGCCCATAAAATAAATGTATGACAAAGAGTTGATGATTCCAAAAGTAAGTGATGTCATTGTTGGGTGCTTAAAATCGATTGCTTCCAAATACTGTTTCCTCTCAATTAATTTTCCTGACTTCCAGACACTTCACTGTCAACAAGGATAAGATGTAACATTTATTCAATCTATTTCACCCTTGAGTCTTCCAGTTGTAAAATCAAGTGTTTTTAAATAACCTACTCCATTAGGTTTTCTGCTTATTGCAATATATTTTACCATGGTCCATCACTCAGGAAGAACACTATAATGTTACACACATGAATATGTATCTTGAAAAAGCATAATATAGAGAGCAATGCTGTACATGTTTTATCATTGTTGATATTATCAAATACTTCCTGTTCAGGTTCTCTTTGACATTATCGTATGTAACAATTGATTCATATACGTCCTGAACATAAGAATTTAGAAAAACTTAATGTATTCCTTTAAATCACAATTTAGCCATGCTTTCCACACCAAAAAAAGGCTTAAAAAGTGAGGGAAGATTTGAGGGTACTATTTTTCTTAATAACTGCTGACTTTACTATTTCTTTTTACCTTTTTATCTTTCTTTATCTTATTCGCTGTGGGCTAATCATTGCAGATAATTAAGGAACCATCAGTTGAGCCCACCATGCCTCTCCAAGTGCCACCAAGTTGATGTAGCCCTCTGCTCCCATAACAATAAGCTGGAAAAACTTGCTTTTTCAATGAACTGTCCTTAAGGATAGCTAACCTAGCCGCATTTTTGAAAAGCACCCAGGTGCTGTTTTCAACCAATGTTATACCCCAATTTCTCCTCCAGGGGGAGCACAATTTTCATGTATAACACAGGGATTCTTTTCTAAAGGAAAGTTACTTTATTTGATGAGTTCTCAGAGATCAGCAATAATTTAATTTTACAGAGAAGAACCCTATGTCCCAGGTAATCTAAGCTTGTTGTCATCACACTAATCAGAAATAGATCCGGGTGTAAAACCCAAGTATGTGTCTCCTCATTTTCTCCTAGACCATCAACAGAACAGAACACATCTTTTTACTGTTCATTTCTAACACTAAGTTACTGACAAAAGCATAGTTGGGTGAAAATGTAAATTGGTTTGTAAGCAATGGTTTTATATCCAAAAGAGCAGTTGCTATCCATAATTACTATTCCATACACGTTTCCTTTCTTGCAGTTTTTTTTTTTTTAATAAGAAATCCATTTTAGCATAGCTTGCATTTTAGTGTAAGAAAAAAAAAACCCCACAAAATTTGGCTTCTTTGGTAACTGATATGGTTTGGCTCTGTGTCCCCACCCAAATCTCATCTTGTAGCTCCCATAATTCCCACATGTTGTGGGAGGGACCTGGTGGGAGATGACTGAATCATGGGGGCTGGTCTTTCCCATGCTCTTCTCATGATAGTGAATGGGTCTCACGAGATCTAACGGTTTTAAAAATGGGAGTTTCTCTGCACAAGCTCTTTTTTGCCTTCTGCCATCCACGTAAGATGTGATTGGCTTCTCCTTGCCTTCTGCCATGAACTTGTGAGGCCTCCCCAGCCATGTGGAAGTGTAAGTCCAATAAGCCTCTTTCTTTTGTAAATTGCCCATTCTTGGGTACACCCTTATCAGCAGTGTGAAAACGGACTAATACAGTAACAGAAAAAAAAAAGTTTCCTGGAAATTAAACAGATACTAATTAATGTTTCATCCACCAAAGTAATAAGAATCTTATTTGACTTTAGCAAAGCTCTGACAGATTTTTTTTTTAAAGATCATAGCCATGGGACTATTTGAGCAGGCACATCTCGCAGACTTCTCCCTGGAGTGGCCACCGTTTCCTGCTGGAGCCAGCTGTTATTGGGCCCAACTCTTTGGCTGGATATAGAATAAAACAGCTTCTGAAAAGCTTGTACTCAGTTCCACTTCAAGGCTGATTTTCTATGCAAAAAATAAATGGAAGAAAACATCCCCTTCTGCCTGACTGGATTCCGCTGCAGGCTTAGGGAAAACAAGGGCATCCTAGCCAGCTGGGCAGATGGAAAGATAAATCGCAGAGTCTGTCACAATCTTAAGACAAATAAGACAGATGGGAATCTGACATCCTAATAAGATCATCTTACCTTCTGGACAGCATCTGAGCGTTTTTTGGGAGTTTCTGAAACAGCAGATTGAGATTCTAGATTGGAAAGGAAGCAGACAGTCAGTATCTTAAAGGACAATTTTCCTATTTCTTCAATCAGAAAACAAAACTTTCACTAAAATATATCATTAACCATAAGTACCAAAAATATCCAGTCTCTCTTCCAATTATATAACTGGGTTATTAGGATATGACTACTTTTCAGTATATATAATACATACAACGAGAATGCTCATGTCATTTTTAAAAATTGGGATATTCCTACGCCCTTCTCTATATATCAACTGTCCTTATTTGTCTCGATTGCTAGTTTCTAAATTGTGCCAGAAAGTCCTTCTAAGACTTTCACAGATTATATTATTCACTTAGCTGAAGTCGGTATCACGATAGAAGCCACCTCACCAAGGTTGAAGGATGGGAGCTCAAAAGCCTCATCTAACTGTTGTCAAATTGCCCCTTGATTTCAACGAGAGATAACGAACACTGTCACCAAGAGACACTGAGTAAGAAGGGATTCTGAAGCGGTTTTTCTCTTTTAGTCCTCGTGTCATCTGAGATTCTATGAGACTGCAAATTCATCATTCTAAAAAGACCTAAGGCATAACCAAGTCAGGGATTTTTTTTTTCGTAAGCGAGAGGGCACTTTCTTCTAAGTGAAGCTTGCGTGCAAATTTAAAAACAAAAGGGCCTTTAGGATAAAAATAAAAATGAAAGGGCCTTCAAGGAATTCCTCGTGCTCCATGAATCAGAGCCTGAAAAACCACGAATCTCATCCATCCTCTGCACCTTTCAGATGAGAAATTCAAAGCCCATAATGCAAGTGGTTGTTGGCAAGGTGAAGACGAGAGTTTATATCTCCTGACTGTCACATTGCACCCCTGACTGGCATGCAGACCAGACCCTGGACACAAGGTACAGCAGTCACTGTTTTTGGTTTTGTTTTTTTCTTTTCTTTTTTTTTTTGAGATGGAGTTTCGCTCTTTCACCCAGGCTGGAGTGCAACGGCGCGATCTTGGCTCACTGCAACCTCCGCCTCCTGGGTTCAAGCGATTCTCCTGTCTCAGCCTCCCGAATAGCTGGGATTACAGGCACCCGCCACCACACCCAGCTAATTTTTATATTTTTTTAGTAGAGACGGGGTTTCACCATGTTGGCCAGGCTGGTCTCGAACTCCTGACCTCGTGATCCGCCCGCCTTGGCCTCCCAAAGTGCTGGGATTACAGGCATGAGCCACCGTGCTCGGCCAGCAGTCACTCTTTATGGTCATTTTGACATTTCCAATTTAGCCACATGGTAGCTGATATATGTGACAACGCTACAGAAAAATAAAAGGCATTTAGTATTTAAACAGCATAACATACTGTTAAGCTACAGTGAAAGTTTTCATTTCACTCAGAGGAGAATCTGTCTCCACAGGGACCCACAAGGCCTGGTTTCAACTACTGTTACTCCCTAGCCTCTCTACCCACCTCCATCTGTCCCAACTTGCTCACCAGGCCAGCCACCCTGGCCAGCTTGCTTGTCTTGTAACACACCAGTCATGCTTCTTCCATAGGGCCGCCAAAGCCACAGTGGCTACTGCCTCTGCCCAGAGCACTGCACTCACTCTTCTTCCCAAAATCTGCAAGCCCCACTCTGTGGCTGCTTCCTTCGGGGCTTTGCTAAAGCAGCGACCCCACCCACTTCTTGGCACTCACCACACACTCACCCTTACTTTCTTCGTAACCTGGATCATCACACCATATACTCCATAATGCATTTGGTTGCCTACTTATTTATACCTCTTATTCCACTAGAACATAAACTCTGTGAAAGCAAGAATTTTTGTCAGTTTTTCCTCTTGTTGTGTCCCCCACATCCAAATAGTGCCTGGTACTTAGTAGGTGCTTAAAATATTTGTTGAGTAATTGTAGGAGTGAATGAAAGAATAAATGAAAGATCAAAACAATGATGAGAACATGAAAGTGGGTTCCACCAGGAAAAGTGGGGTATCCTGGGCAGAGAAAGAGAGAGTAAGGATTTTATAAGAGACAATATAGATATTGCCTTGCCTTTAGCTATTTTCTGAATCTCAGCTAGGAGTGCATATTTTAAAACAAAAATCATTGAGAATAGCATGATGCAGTCACTTACCAGTAAGTGTCACAGTGGCAATAAACAATTGGCCTTAAATACAACCATTTTCCCAGATAAATATAGCATATCATTGAGCTAATCAAAAAGGGATTCTTTTCTCTTATATTGACAAATCTCTACTCTGAACTTAACACCAGAGTTAGCCAAATTTTAATAAAGATCTTTAACAGCGAAGCTAGTTAACAGTTAATATTAAAGCAAATCCAAACTCCAGAACGCTCTCATTTTCTATTGTTTTTCGTTACTTCCAAATCCTCCCAAACACAATAGACTCAAGACAAGTCTTGGCTTTGTACCAGTGGGGAAAAGTCTCTCTTCCTCTTCTATTTAGATCGTGCCACAAGAGCCTAAAGGCTCTCCTGGTGGTACACGAAGAGTTCTTTACATTAGAAATGCATAAAATGCTTTCTAGCTTTGTTCTATAGTCCTTGACCCGGTAACTGGACCCAAAAAGTAAACTTCTGGGCTCTGAAGGTAAAGAACAAGTGCAGTTTATCAGAAAAATGTACTTAGAAAACCACATTAGAAAGATGCATCAGCAAAATATTCTGCACACCTACACCCAAACTTTCAGCTTCTCTCTGTCTAATTCAATGGCTACCTGAACTGAATTCATTCTCCCAATCCCATCCCTTTCATTATAGTTTTTATTTGTTTGAATCTGTGTGTTAAAACACAGAAGAGAAATTTGCAGGTTGAAATGCTGTCTTCAAAATCATAAGCTGGAAAATAGGAGTTCTAGAGGGTCAAGATTTTAAGATGAAAGAGATGTACAGAATAACTTCACTGAAAAATAAAGGGAAAATAAATGAGAACCACTGGGAGAGGAGAGAAAAATACATGATAAGGAAAAAGAAAACAATACAGAATAAAAGAAAGAGAAGGAAAAAGGTATAGGAGGGAGAAAGAGAAGGGGAAAGGTATAGGAGGGAGAAAGTAAAGGGAAACATGAAAAATGGCGTCCTTTAGGGAGTCCTTTAAGGGAGCGGAGAGAAATTGATGTACCAGTAATGGCTGAAGAGTGGAGTCACTAGATAGGTGAATCTGAGATATCAGCTTAGTTCCAACTTTCATAGAGCTCCCTAAATGAAAGTGATCACTCCCGGAACTCCCGACTCCCACGTTCCCAACACTCTCCTCCTCCCAGGATCCAGGGCACTTTCAGGAATTGCCTTAAACCCAGCTCTAGGACAGACTGATCATCTCCATCGAATATTCATCACTAGAATGGTTATTATTTTCAAAGAGTAACCCGGTGAGAGAGCTCTCAAGGGTACATTTAAAATGGCCACCTCCTTCACCCATCCTTAAAATTAAGAAACCAGAATGTTCTTTAAAAAAAAAAAAAAAAAAAAAATCAGGCCGGGCGCAGTGGCTCACATCTGTAATCCCAGCACTTCGGGAGGCCGAGGCGGGCAGATCACAAGGTCAGGCCAATACGGTGAAACCCCGTCTCTACTAAAAATACAAAAATGAGCCGGCATGGTGGTGGGCACCTGTAGTCCCAGCTACTCGGGAGGCTGACGCAGGAGAATCGCTTGAACCCGGGAGGCGGAGCTTGCAGTGAGCCGAGATGGCGCCACTGCACTCCAGCCTGGGCGACAGAGCGAGTCTCAAAAAAAAAAAAAAAAAAAAAAAAAAAGTTAAATATTCCATTTTAAAAAGTTACCTCAAAATTCCGAGCATAATCTAAAATTCTGGACTCCCTATGGACTCCAAATATTTCAGGACTGACCTCTTTACCATCACAAAATAAGCCTTTCACTCGCAAAACAAAACGTACTTGGATGAGCTGTGTATTTACAGAGAGAAGACAGTAAGACAATGAGCGGGATATGCCTCTCAGCTAAGAATGGAAAATAAACCGCCTTTTAAAATATACATACAAAATATGCCTCCTAAAAATGAATGAAGTAGTCTCTAAACAGTTAGACACTTTAAGTTAAAATGCAGCTATATAAAATTATTATATTACAGCTTCTTTAATGGTATATACCAGTTTGATTCAAATCCAGTCAATTTAACTGAAACAGAATTCATTAAACTTCATTTAAATAGCATGACTTATGATTGGCTGCCTAATAAATGCAAGATGTTTTTAATTCTGATATACCATGTCTTTCCACAAATGAAGATGAGGTTAAATACCTGAATTTTCCTAAATGAGGCCAATTCCATGATCTGCTTATTTGATTATTTAATAGTACTGAGGCTCTGCCTCTCATTGTCAACAAAATACAGCCACACCTAGGCTCTAGTTAGAGCAGGAGAAAAATCAAGGCCAATTTTATGAAAACTATATGTAGGCGTGTGTGTGTGTGTGTATATATACATGTATGTATACACACATACATGCATGCACACACTATGTAATATATAATATTTAATATATTATCTAATTCAATATATAATATATATTCAATTTATAAATATTATATAATCACAACCTAATCATATAATATATATTATATTATATTATATATTTACATGTCAAAAATGTGTAATTATTTTTGGGAGACACAGTCAGTCTATTCCAGTACATTTTATTCCTTGATTAAGTGAGGGGCTCAGAGAGATAGAATACTACCAAGTCTCCCCTGGTCCCTTATAGAATTTCTGCATTATCTCAACCGAACTTATGTTAAAACATTTGAACAAAACACAGAAATGGACCAGGCATGGTGGCTCATGTCTGTAATCCCAGCACTTCGGGAGGCCAAGGTGGGAGGATCACTTAAGCCCAGAGTTCAACACCAGCCTGAGCTACATGACAAAACCTCATATCTACAAAAAATTTTAAAAATTAGCTGGGAGTGGTAGCTCACACCTGTAATCCCAGCACTTTGGGAGGCTGAGGTGGAAGGATCACTTGAGCTCGGGTGGTGAAGGCTACAGTGAGCCGGGATCATGCCACTATACACCAGCCTGGGTGACAGAGTTAAACCCTGTCTCAAAGAAAAAAAAGAAAAAAGAAAGAAAAGAAATGAGTTGTATTGACATTGCACGGCACAGAACTTCTTCTCTTAGGAACCATTAGAGACACTTCTTTGGGACATTAGTTGTGCTTCTGTGAGTGACTGTGTTTTCAATCTCATGGACACTAAGGAAGACACTCACATTCCCCTTTCTGCTTTGCACCTGAGGGCTAAATTTCCAATTACCTTTAAAAATGGCAGATCCTTATGAGATACATTTCACTTGGCTGTCTTATCTCAGCTTCATTTTATTGTTCCATCCTAAATTCCTTTTCGTTTGATCTATATTCTTTTATGATCCTTTTGTACATTTTACATATTTATAAGCTGCTCAAATCTTTTTTTGGAACAAAGGTGAATTACACTGTATTCAGCCAGTGCACAACTGCATTTTAAAGGATTTTCACATGAAAATCTTCTGCCATGGTTCTTTGTTTCTTTCTTTTCTTTTATTCCTTGCAGTAGGAAGTCAGCTACCATGTTTCTACCAGATCCATTTCCATATATTTTCTTCTAGGATTTTCTGTGCCTTGATTGACTTTCTAAAAAGTCAGTTCTCTGTTTCCTCTCAGCCATTCACATTTTCAAAGAAAGGGAAGGCGTTTGATTTTCCACAGAGGAAACGACAATGATCAAGTCCCTATTCACATCTACACACCTTGCTCCTGCTCCAGGTTCTCCATGAATTTGAAAACTCAAGTTAATTATTTGATGTTGTTCAAATCTATTGAATCACCTTTGAAACTTGGTATTGAGCCCCTAAAGTGGTCCAAGAACTGTTTTAGCCCATACAAAACTCTCCCTCAAATCTTGCATTAATGTGCTAAGTAGATGTCTATTTAGATCTTTTCCAGCAAAAGAATTTCATCATTCACTCGAATATTTAAGTACATACTATGTGCCAGAAAGTCTTGAAATTCTGAAAGCTGATGGGGAAGACATGTATATGTATAAACAGAAAAATTCAATACGTAAAGCATTCGGATGACGGAGAGATGAATAGGATGTCATGGGACTCCAGAAAAGGGTCCATGAGTGGGAAACAGCCATGGACGGGTGGGAGACTGCTGTGTATAGCCAAGGGAAACTGAGGGAGAAGATAGAGAGAAAATGATAAATAGAAAGGGTTTCTTTGTATCAGTGTTTTTGCCACCAACTGGTTTGGGTTTTTTATTTGTTTAATGCCACCAACATGGGAAGCACATTACTTCCTTTTTTCCCAGCCAGTCCTATCCTTCAGGGGTGTTCTGCAGACTTCAAAAGGTTAATGTTAACACGTTAGGCCCATCTGTGGAGACAATGCCAACTGCAGAGGGAGCCAGGATGAGAACAAAGGACTGCCAGGAATCTGCAACTCACTGGTGAGAAGAGGCACCAAGACCTCACCATGGCCTCAGCCCTTCCAATTCATACAAAGAAGGGGCAGTTCCTTCACCAATCCATAAAGGAGGAAAAAACCATCTTTCACAGAACAGATCATGAAAAAGTTAAAGTGAGATGCTCCCTATGCAGTTAAAGTGAGATACATGAAAAAGGCAGAAGACAGAGTACCACAAATCTGAACTAGCTGGACATGTGAATTGGGTAACCAATTTTAAGAGCTGGAAAAAAGGCCCAGCACAGTGGCTCACGCCTGTAATCCCAACACTTTGGGAGGCCGAGGGGGGTGGATCACCTGAGGTCAGGAGTTCAAGACCAGCTGGGCCAACATGGTGAAACCCCGTCTCTACAAAAATACAAAAATTAGCTGGGCATGATGGTGGGTGCCTGTAATCCCATCCCTTTGGGAGGCTGAGGCGGGAAAATCACTTGAACCCGGGAGACGGTGGTTGCAGTGAGCAGAGATCATGCCATTGCACTCCAGCCTGGGCGACAGAGTGAGACTCCAAAAACAAACAAACAACAACAAAAAATGAGCTGAAAAAAACAACGAACGAAGCATGCAGGAAAAAAAAAAAAGTCCTCAATTTTCTAAGCTAGACCTGCAAGTCTTTCTTCTTCAGAAAATGTCATTGAACTCTTTCACTTTGAATTAAAATAGAAAGGGGTCACCCGGGCACAGTGGCTCATGCCTGTAATCCCAGCACTTTGGGAGGCAGAGGCGGGCAGATCACTTGAGGTCAGGAATTCGAGAGCAGCTTAGCTAACATGGTGAAACCCCGTCTCTACTAAAAATACAAAAATTAGCTTGGCATGGTGGTGGGCGCATGTAATCCCAGCTACTCCGGAGGCTGAGGCAGGAGAATCACTTGAACTCAGGAGGCGGAGGTTGCAGTGAGCCGAGATTGCGCCATTACATTGTAGCCTGGGTGACAGAGTAAGAATCCATTAAAAAAAAAAAAGAAAGGGGTCATGTGTTATATACAGTGGATTTAACCAAGATGTCACTACAGAAGAATGTGCACCTATCAGTTAACTACAAATAGATCATTACTATTAATAATTATATTATCAAACTTTGTGATTGATGTAAAACATGAGACTGTAGGCAAAGGTTACCTATGATACTGACATTCCCACTCTTACAACTGACTGATTAGAAGAGAGTGTGGTATGGTTCTGGGAATGAGGCTGTCTCATGGAAGTGTCTCTCCAAATTTACGTCAGGGAGTCACAACAGAAGAAGTTTAGAAAGACCCATTAGATCACTCTGATGAAAAAAATGCTACATGACTGCTGGGGTTTATAATAGATCAACAAGAGAAAAATAAGTCACTAAGTTAAATTACTTCTTACCTCCATCATCCTCTTCAAGAATGCATTTTTAAAAAGGAGACAAGTTATTTCATTAAAAATCACTTGCTCTAGCATTTTGCAAGCTACATCAAATCATGAAGCAAAAACCAGGTGACAAACTTCCTGGTATCAATTCCAACTATCATCTTTTACCAAACTAAAATTCAGGTTATCACATTCAATTAACTTCGAGTCAAGTGCTCCACCAGTATATATACCAGCAACATAAAATGTTTCATAATGTTTTATAAAGTTCCCTAAAATTTAAGAATATCATATAAATGTTTCAGTTAGAAAAGTTGAGAATGATACAGTAGGGAACAGAAAACATGAAAATATCACCCAATCAATGATGCAAAACACGGGATAAAAGGGCTCTCCATGCAATTGATTAATTCAACTATATCTACCCCTAAGTATTTTGTATCAATAAATGTTATCATAAATAGAGTAGTGTAGAAAATGGGATCAATACTTTTAATTGTGTGTTTTCCTTTGAAAACTAAAAGTCCTTTTACTTGCTTGATTTTCAGGTGCTATCATGTTAGAGGTCTCTGATCTCTGAAGATCTTTGCTTAAAGGAAGTCTGCCTTGGCCTTTGAGAAACTGCTCTCTCTAAGTGTTACGATAAACTCAGTAACCTGGAACAACACTTCCTGGAACAACACTTCCTACGCCCTCTCTCTCATTTGTTGTTCATTTCAGGGAGTACAACCCACCTAATGAATATCAAGCAGCGTTTCAAAAGCACTGGACATTTCAAAAGGGAGATTCAAGGTCAAGTGTGGGCCCTCATTTCAGTGCATCAGTGGAAAGAAAAAAGGCGCAAATACATTCCTCCAGAGACTAGGATGAAAATGGGAGGCAAGTGCAGAACTTTGGGTGGGGGACTAGAATAAAACCTTTTACATTGTTGGTTATTGTCGGTTGAAAGGGACCTCATGAATAAGGCAATGACATGAAACAATGATAACAATTGTAATAAATAATATTAAATACACAGAGCTAGGCACTGCATTCTACATTCTAATGCTTCATATAAATGCCTATAATTCTCGTAACAGCCCTACACAGTACATGCTATGCTCATCACCATTTTACAGATGAGAAAACTGAATACAGTTGTTAGGAAATTTGCCTAAGATTACAAAGCTAATAAGTTGGCAGAGCCCAAGCTCCATGCTTTTAAGTTATGCTCTTCTACTATGCATCCAAAATAAGTTTCTAATGACTGTCTTCCTCTCTATGAGCCAATGAGAAAAAAAAATCAAAATTCTTAACTCTAATATCTATGTTACCATTTAGGAAAATCTGGTGGAGGAGAAATCTATGAATAGCAATGATGCTCTTCTATTTACTCCTCACTCATGCTTCAGAAATCAATATTTATGCCTGGTCAGTCCACCAGGAGGAAGTTGGGAATTTATTACAACAAAATGAAGAAAAGCCCAGGTGCGGTGGCTCATGCCTGTAATTCCAGCACTTTAGGAGACCAAGGTAGGAGAATTGCTTGAGCCCAGGAGTCTGGATCAGCCTACGCAACAGAGTGAGACTCTGGCTCTACAAAAAAATTAGCTGGATGTGGTGGTGTATGGCTGGGGTCCCAGCTACTTGGTAGACTCAGTTGGGAGAATCGCTTGAGCCAGGGAAGTTGAGACTGCAGCGAGTCATGCTCCACTGCACTCTAGCCTGGGTGACAGAGAAAGACCTTGTCCAAAACAAAAAGAAGAAGTGGGGAAAAAAAGGAGAAAACAACCATATTCCATAAAGCATTGTTACACAAATATGGTTCTCAGTTCTGTATGACAAATATAAAGTGTTTTCTTAAAACTAGGCTTGGGGTCATCATCCTGCTGAACTCCTCCAAATAAACCTGAGGCTGATCTCACGCTATCTTCCCAGCCAGTAACACAAAATAAGACAACAAAAGGAACAAAGAGAGAAAAGACCCCAAAGTAAAACTTTTTGAAGATTATATCTGAATGCCATGCAATTAAAAATAAAAGATTACTTAAAACTAAGATTTAATAAAACTTATATCTCTCTATCTTGCCTCTTCCAGTTATCTCTGAAGACAAAGGAAACGGTTACCTGTTTCAGCATCCTCGAGCCTGTGTTCCTCATCGGGACGTTTGGATGGTGGCCCCATGGATGGAACTCGCCTAGGAAACTGCCCTTCTGAATAGTCCAACGAGTGTGTGGGTTGACTAACTGCAGCCCAGGTATAAAGTTGATCTTGCTATATTTAAAAATAAAAAATGTTGAAATGCTATTAATTCAGTTACAAAAAAAATAAGCCATGACTAATACATTGCAAAATCATTTCTATGTAAATTACTTATATATGCATACATATATGAAACATTAAAACAGCATTTTTATACTATTCAGTGTAGATTCCTAAGATACACATTTTTTTCACGCAGTCATTTTATCTTTATAACCACATTTGCCTCAACTTCATTTCTATAGTAAAACCTACGCCTCTTTCTTTGGAGGGAGAGATGCTATGTAGCCCTGCAGGGAATTATAAAATCAGACAGTCCAGACAGTCAATCAGAGAACTCCCTGAACTAGCATCTTTAATTCATCTGAATATGATATCCCTTTTAAAATTGTTTATATACTTGTGGGAATGTCAAAGGACAGGCTGTACTTGGGCACCACAGGACAATAATAGCTCCTGTGCCTTCAACCACAAAAGGCCCAGGAAACCGACTTATCTGGGGTCCAGGTTGGAAACTGGGAGAGAAACCATGAAAAACAGTGAATGAACCTGCTAAGAAAAAAAAAAAGAATTGAATAGGGATCTTCTGGCCAAGAAAGACCTCGCCAGCTACAGACCAACAGAATCTGGACAGAATGAGAAAGCAGCTAGTACTATACCTAGGGCCAGGAGACAAACTACAAATCTCACAGGGAAGCCTGCTCCATGGCCTATAAACACCTTGGAAAACTGCTCATTAGGATTTCAGAATAACAATGTGTTCAACCATTTTAGGATGCATATGCTCAATATATGCATGCCCTATATTTGTGACATTTTTCTTAACTGGTTGTATTTCCCTAATACCTTTGATCTACATCAAGTAAAGCAAAGAGAAGAACGGTATGGTGGAAGTGAAAAACAAAAAACCACTGTAATCACTGGGTCGAGACTACAAAGTAAATGAGTTATCGGATGGATGTTGCTATTTCTGTATTTAACAAATTAAGAAATTCATAAAATAATCTCCAGCATGAACAGGAAGATACAATGTATAGACCAGTTAGTTTAAGCTTTACACTTAGGGACAGTCATTGGCCCTAACTGAGAATTCAGATTCCTGGGGTCAGCCTCAGCATTGGATCAGAAAGGACCACATTTCAGACCTGGCTAAGCATTTGAGCTACTCATGTATCTTCCAGCTATCCTATCTTGACCAACACCAGAAACTGCGCTATTTAGCATACTGAATATCAGAAATAGTTTTTCATTGGTGAAATTAGTGGCTTTAATTAACATAATGAATGTTAGATAATGAGCTATCATTGGAGAACCTGAAGGAATTCAATGTAAGTAGATTGAGTACAACATCAGAGAACATCCCCACACTTAAAAAGGATAAAACTCAGGCAAGGGATGATGTCAAGGTGTGACAGCCTAAGCGTGCTACCTCCCACCTCTAGTTTAAGAGGATGTCTCTTTGCCTGTTGCCAACAGTCGGTCACAGAATCCTATTCCTTGGTGTTTGTATCACATGGACCTTTCACACAAGGTGAGGTCAAGCACCTACCAGAGTGGCAAGCTGGCCACGCTCTGACTCTCAAGTCAGTTTGGATAGGCTCTTGCGCAAACTAATGTTGTATGTTTAACAAATGTTTACATGTTGGGCAAAACTTCATTTGAGATTTGCTTTCATTAAAACCCAGTAAATTCTTACCCCATATACAAAAATTCAAAATGGAACAAAGACTGAAACATAAGACTTAAAACTACAAAACTCTTAGACGAAAACATATAGGAAAAACTTGGTAACATTGTTTTTGGCAATGAGTTCTTGAATATGACAACAAAAGCACAAGGAACAAAAATTTTTTTAAAAATCAATGAACTGAACTATATCATAATTTAAAACTTCCGTGCATCAAAGGACACAATCAGAGTGAAAAGGCAACCTACAAAATGGGAGGAAGTATTTGCAAATCAACTCTGATAAGGATTTAACATCCTGAATATAGAAAGAACTCCTACAAGTCAACAACAAAAAGCAAATAACCTGATTTTAAAATGGGCAAAGGACTTGAATAGACATTGTTTCAAAGGAGATACAAAAAATAGTCAACAAGCACATGAAAAGATGCTCAATATCACTAATCATTATGGAAATGCAAATCAAAACTACAATGAAATCACCTCACACCCAAGAGAATGGCTATTTAAAAAACAAACAAACAAAAACAACAACAACAAAATAAAGCACCAGCCTGGGCAACATGGCAAAACCTCATCTCTACAAAAATATAAAAATTAGCCAGGTATAGTGGCACACACCTGTAGTCCTAGCTACTTGGGAGGCTAACATGGGAGGATCACTTGAGCCCCGGAAGTCGAGGCTGCAGTGAGCCATGATCACGCCACTACACTCCAGCTCAGCAAAAGAGCAAGGCCCTATCCAAAACAAAAACAACAACAACAAGATAGAACATAAGTGCTGGCAAGGATTGGAGAAATTGAAAGCATTGTGTACTATTAGTGATACTGTTGCTATGGAAAATATATGGCAGTTCCTCAAAAAATTTAAAACAGAATTACTGTATGATCCAGCAATTACACTTCTGGATATATATGCCACAGAATTAAAAACAGGATCTCAAAGAAACATCTGTACACCTATGTTCATAACAGCAGGTTCACAACAGCCGAAAGGTGGAAGCAACCCAAGTGACCATCCATGAATGAACAGATAAACAAAATGTGATATATATACAAACCGGGAAATTATTTAGCCTTTAAATAGAAGGAAACTCTGATACATGCTACCGCATGGATGAACCTGGAGGACATTTGGCTAAATGAAATAAGCCTGCTACAAACAGACGAATACCGTATGACTCTACCCATATGAGGTACATAACATTGTCAAATTCATATTGTCAGAAAGTCAAATGGTGGTTGCCGGGGTTGGGGAGATGGGGGATAGGAAGTTGTTGCAATGTAATGGGTACAGACTTGCAGTTTTGCAAGAAGAAGAAATTCTGGAGGTTGATTGCACAACAGTGTGAATATACATAACAACACTGAATTGGACACTTAAAATGGTTAAGGTGGTAAATTAATGTTCTGTGTACTTTGCAACAGTTAAAATTTTTTTAATAATTTTTTTAAAAACAGTAAATGCAAGGCTGTTGGGAATAGCTAAGATGCACTTATTCAAGAGCAGCACATGATAAAATTGACAAGTCAGTTCTTAAGAGGTAACATGGATACTGTGATGGCTTAAGAAAACAACTGAACCGTAGCCAGGCATGTGGCTCACGCCTATAATCCCAGCACTTTGGGAGGCAGAGTCAGGTAAATTGCTTGAGCCCAGGAGCTCAAGACCAGCCTGGGCAACACAGTGAGACCCCACCTCTACAGAATATTTAAAAATTTTTTAAAAATTAGCCAGGGATGGTGGCACACACTTTTATTCCTAGCTACTCAGGAGGCTGAAGTGAAAGGATCACTTGAGCCTGGGAGTTTGAGGCTGTAATGAATGATGACTATGCTTCTGCACTCTAGCCTGGACAACAGAGCAAGACCTTGTCTCAAAAAAACAGAAAGAAAAGAAGTTTCTGAAATGTAATGCCCTCTCCACTCTATCCTTCACCGCCCTCCAGTTAGTGGTAATGATACCTATTTTAGCTACGGTTAGCTACAGTTCTTCTACACAGCCCCAGAAAATAGCCTATCTTAAATCTTTGCAGCCATTGCCCTCCTAATATTTTCCAGAGTAGCAGAACCAAATTGGCCACAACAGCATGCTTCTAAGCCTGAGCTTCGGTTCCTCATGTGTAAAATATGATATCTATAGCATGCTTATAAAAATGCTTGGCCTACCAGCTCCTCTGGGAGTTGGTGGAGAGAAGCAGGGCTGGAGTGACTGAGAGGCTCCAGACCTGGCATCATGATCAACCACAAAAAGACTTTTGCCTAGAGAGCCATCATCCTACTAACAGCCTCAGACATAGTTTATTCCATATAAAAGAGGTAGCACCAACAACCAAGGGGATAAACTATCTCACTGAGTTTCATCATTCACCAAAATACAAAGCATGCTAAAAGCACTCTATAAAACCTCATATAAACAAACAAAAGTATCTAGTCAGTCCCCCTGTCTTTGAACCACACCTCAGAACTGTAATGTATTACTGGGCTGTAACAGTAATCTCAAAGCCTCCCATTCATCACGTAGCTCCACTAGCAGAAAATAAGCAAAACAGATTTCTTCCATGGTTCCTCCATGTCTGCAGAATCAAATCCCAACTCTTCAACTTAAATATCATTTCAATGTTCCTGTATCCCCACCATCTTCCTTCCCAGATTCATTTCTTGTTTCCTAAACCAAGCTTCATGCCACTAGAATGCCCTCTCCAGCTCTACCCACTCAAGGAGTCTAATCAATCATTAAAAAATCTAGTTGAAGTCCCATTTCACCTGAATCAGACCCACCTCTGCTGAAAGGCCACTACTGAATGGGACAGCTAACTCAGCACACCTGTCACCCCACATTCCAACACTTAATGGTGTACTATCCAAAACAGTGGCTTGTCCCCTAGTCCTGAGTGTATATCATGTTTCCTCAAATTGACTGCAAACGACTTCAGGATGAGAAGGGTGGACACAGGTCTTGTAAATCTCCCCTAGCTCTGGACAGTGCTATGATGACTACATAAAAGCCACTTGAGCCCGGGCACGGTGGTTCACACCTGTAATCCCAGCACTTTGGGAGGCCAAGCCGGGCAGATCACCTGAGATCAGGAGTTCGAGACCAGCCTGGCCAACATGTTGAAACCCCTCTTCTACTAAAAATACAAAAATTAGCTGAGCGTGGTGGCAGGCGCCTGTAGTCCCAGCTACTCGGAAAGCTGAGGCGCGAGAATTGTTTGAACCTGGGAGGCAAAGGTTGCAGTGAGCCAAGATCAGGCCACTGTGCTCCAGCCTGGACGACAGAGCAAGACTCCATCTAAAAAAAAAACAAAAAACAAAAAACAAAAAAAAAAAGGCCACTGGCTGCCTACTGAATTAACACATTTATCAAGTAAAAGTAAATAAAAGAGATGGCTGGTCAATATAGGCAGAGGCTGTAGCTGCTAATCTCATTTTCTTCACTTGTTTACCAAGGAAGCAAAAGGAAACTTTGTGGGTATCATATGGAAAAATGAAGGTATCAGGTTATCTGTTATGTCTAAACCTATTGGTAATTAACTATTTAAAGAAAAAACACGGGATAGATAAAATTCCTAAGATATATTCGTTGCTCCCCCCTAAGCAAACCTCATCACCTTTTGGAGCCTCAATATTCTCATCAGTAAATCAGGAAAAATGTGTCCCTTGCCTTTTTGGGGGAGCTTGCATGAGGGAAGAGTAAATGATATGTGAAAAGAACTATGAAAATTACATGGTGATATTCAAATGTAATATGCCATGAATACTATTTGTTTTGACTTTTAAAAATCTATGTTTGATTACAATAATCACACTTTTTTTCTTTAAAAAAATCCTTTTCAGAGGAATTGAAAATCATTATCTCACCTACACATCATCTCTACTTAACCAGCACTAAATCTTTCTGCGTTCTTTGCATGACTATAAGTAGTTGAGCAAACTGAGTTTTCTTGGCATTTGTGCTGTTTGTCAACCAGTTTTGCATTCAATTAACAATTGCCCTGTGATATTTCCTCAACCATCCATAAATGTCTTTTTCTGTGTGTGTGTGTGTAACATTTCACAAATGTGTTATTTTCCCGAATAGGGTATATGAGTTTCTAGCTACCAGTTACCATATCCTATATTCCCTTGTTTTCTCAGGAATGTCAAGTATAAATAATCAACATACTGTGAGTATTAAGGACAAGGTCAGGATGGATAAGAATTGTTTAACAGAGCAAATCACAGTTTTATTTTTGGGTTAAGGCAGGGATGCATTTTCATGGCCCCACTCCACAACCTTAAATTCTTAAGATCTGTTTTGGCTTTTGCTGAATGACATTGTATCTTCCTATTAAAGAAAACAAATACAAGTTTTCTACCATAGGCATATGAGAAACTTTAAAATCACAACCTAAAAGTGGCGTAAAGTAGGCTACAGGCCTGCTAGCTTAAGAAAGAGAAAAGTTACTTTTAGCAGCTATTTCCCCATCTTTTCACTAGGTTATAAATAACAACACCTAAAATAACTCAGAGCTATAATCCACAAATAATTTATCACAGTGTGTCCACCAGAAAATAACAATGCTCGAAGTTAGGCATTCTAAGAGTGCTTCACTGAGATTTTTACAGGTAAGATGAGGGTTTGGTTCCCACCTTAAAATATTTCAGATCAACATTTTTTCTGGTTCTTCCATATGCAAGAAAATTTCATTGTCCAATAGTCTGTATTTTTTTTGTAGAAATTACTTTTATTATGTTAAAATATTCCTTAATGAGCTAGCAATTATTTATGTGGAGGAGAGTCCAGTCCATGACTGAATTATCCTTGCCTTGATTACAGAGATTCATGAATGACGCACATCACACCATTCTCTGGAGTAGCTGCTGAAGGTCTAGGAGGCGCTTCTCCCTGCCTGTTAGGCTGCTCCCATCACATCACGACAGGATGGACGCTGTTTTTCTCTTTTGAATTAAATCTTGACAACAGTTCGAATGCTCTTTCCAGAATGCAACAGTTCAAAGGCTTTGTTAATTTCATCAAAAGACAGATTGTGAGTCACAAATTCATCAACTTTTATCTTTTTAGACACATATTCAGATACCAACTTTGGGACACTTTCTACACTCTTTCACCCTCCAAAGGCAGTGCCTTTCCATGTGCGACCTGTTACCAGCTGGAATGGACGAGTGGCAATTTCTTGACCTGAAGCAGCTACTCCAACCACCACACTGACGCCCCAGCCCTGCTGACATGCCTCAAGTGCTGCTCTCACGACCCTGACATTCCTAATACATTCAAAGGAGTAGTCCACTCCTCCATCAGTCAGCTCAATGAGCACTTCCTGGATGGGTTTACTAAAATCCTGACGGTTCATACATTCAGTGGCTCCAAACTCTTTAGCCCTTGGAAATTTATCTTGATGGATGTCCACACCAATGATCCGGGATGCACCAGCCACTTTACCGCCCACGATAACTGTCAATCCAACTCCTCCCAGGCCAAAGACAGCACAAAGAGAGCCAGGCCCCACCTTGACAGTGTTCACAGCAGCACCATAACCAGCTGAAATGCCACAACCTAGAAGGCAGACTTTATCCAAAGGTGCTAAAGAATCTATTTTAGCAACAGAGATATCAGCCACAACTGTGCATTCAGAAAATGTGCTGGTTCCCATGTAATGTAAAATTGTCTTTCCTTTGCAAGTAAATCTGCTGGTACCATCTGGCACTAATCCTTTCCCTCGAGTGACTCTTATCTTCTGGCAGAGGTTAGTTTTAGGATTTAGACAAAATTTGCATTCTCCACACTGTGGGATGTAAAATGGGATGACAGTTATCACCCGCCTTCAGCTTAGCAACTCCCTCACCAACACTTCCCACAATTCCAGCACCTTCATGTCCCAAGATCACTGGAAAACAACCCTCAGGATCAGCTCTGCTCAGGGTATAGGCATTGGTGTGGCAAACTGCAGTGGCAATGATCTCGATTCAAACTTCACGAGCCTTTGGGGGTGCCACCTCTATCTCCTCTACGGAGAGAGGCTTTCCAGCCTCCCAGGCAACTGCAGCCTTGCACTTGATAACCTGGTTCACCATGTCCACGGGTTCTGGTCGGCGCCAGGGATGGACTGTATATTAATGCAGAACCTAGATTATTACTGTCTGAGAGGAACTGTTGCTATTCTCATTCCATGATTGGCTTATCTGTGAGTAGAGACAGGATGTCCATCTGTGTGGGAATTAATCTGAGTTTAATTTCCTCTCTTAATAAGAAACTATCAGCACTGCCCCAGCTCAATTGTCTATTAAGGCCAGCAGACCCATATTAAAGTAGCAAAATATGGTAACTATATCCCAGATATTCCATAAAGTACTATCTCCCACCTGATATCACAGTTTGCATGAAGGGGAAAAAATATTAAAAATAAAAATTGCCTCGAAGTATGCAGCTCACTGATTTCTTTATAACCACTCTAAAATCTGTCCTGGTCAGGTGTGGTGGTGGCTCACGCCTATAATTCCAGCACTTCAGAAGGCCGAGGCAGGAGTATTACTTGAGCCCAGGAGTTGGAGACCAGCCAGGACGAGATAGCAAGACTATCTCTACAGAAAAAAAAACCTTAGATAAAAAAATTAGCCAAGTGTGGTGGCACACTCCTGTGGTCCCAGCTACTTGAGGCTGAGGCGGAAGGATTGCATGAGCCCGGGGGGAGGTCGAGGCTGCAGTGAGCTGTGATCGCACCACTGTACTCCAGCCTGGGTGACACAGTGAAACCGTCTCAAAAACAAAACAAAACAATATCAAATCAAATCTATCCCTAGATTATGTAGATAAATCTATCTCAGGCCAGCAGAGGGCTCTACACCTTGTCCTACTGACCTCAAAAAGAATTGCCTCAACTGAATTGGGCTTGAGTGTGATATCTGAGACAAGACTGCCAAGTCTACAGAAGACTACTGAAAATGCCCATCCCATTACACAATCTTTTGTGTAGGAGGGCTCTGAAGACACATTTATTCCTGATCTTATAATTTCACAGCTCTGTCTAAAGAACTAAATAGTTGGATGGTATTTTGAGTTTGTGTTTGTTTGAGATGGAGATGGAGTCTCCGCATCCCGGGTTCAAGCGATTCTCCTGCCTCAGCCTCCAGATTAGCTGGGACTACAGGCATGTGCCACCACGCCCAGCTAATTTTTGTATTTTTAGTAAAGACGGGGTTTCACCACATCGGCTAGGATGATCTTTATCTCTTGATCTCATGATCCACCTGCCTGGCCCTCTCAAAGTGTTGGGATTACAGGCATGAGCCACCGCACCTGGCCATTCGTGTTTTCTTGTTTTTAATCTCAGTGACAATATAAATTGTGTTGATCAGATGTGCTTTTCATTTTGGTTATTAAAAAAAAAACAGTGAAATTCACATATGGCCCACCTGCCACATGTTTGGAGATTCTGGAATATATGTTTTTGATTAGTCTCATTCCTGGTTCCACTTCAGTATTGTTTATTTTTTCTTTAATCTTTTCGCTAAAATAGCACCTTTTTATTTTCTTACTATATCTTTTTTTCCTAATCATTGTAAATACTTTTTGGACTAGGTAGCAATAAACACATTATTACTATTGGGGAAATAACAAAAAGGCCGTATTTATTTAATTACCTAAAGAGATGGGGTCTCATTCTGTGGCCCAGGCTGAAGTGCAGTAGTGTGATCACAGGTCACTGTAGCCTTCAATTCCTGAGTTCAAGCCATCCTCCCACCTCAGCCTCCCCAGTGGCCAGGACTACAGGTGAGTACCATGATGCCTAGCTTTTTTGTTTTTGTTTTTTGTAGAGATGGAGTCTTGCTATGTTGCCCAGGCTGGTCTCAAACTCTTGAGCTCAAGTGATCCTCCACCTCAGCCTCCCAAAATGTTGGTATTCCAGGCGTGAGCCACTGTGCCCAGCTGAGATGTCCATTTATTTTAACTCATTTGAACCATTTATAAGATGACTGACTGGCTGGATAAAAGGTAGATCTACTGACAGTAGCCTGAATTGAACTCACAATATCTGGGTTTGTGTTAATCATTTAATTATTTAAAAATAATAGCACAACCCTATAGAATTGTTTTGAGGGGGGAAGATAAGAAAAACAATAACTAATCAGTATCATAATACAACAGCATCCACTGTGTATATTTTCTAAATTTTCTTTTCTTTTGAGACAGAGTCTCACTCTGTCACCCAGGCTAGAGTGCAGTGGCGCAATCTTGGCTCATTCAAAGGATTCTTCTGCCTCAGCTTCCTCAGTAGCTGGGATTACAGGAGTGTGCCACCATGCCTGGCCAATTATTTTATTTATAGTAGAGACAGGGTTTCACCATGTTGTCCAGGCTGGTCTCGAACTCCTGACCTCAAGCGATCCACTTGCCTCGGCCTCCCAAAGTGCTGGGATTACAGGTGTGAGCCACCATGCCCAGCCTATTTTCTAAATTTTCTTTGAATGTTTTACGTAGCTGTAATCATAGTGCACATGGTTTTATAAATAATACAGATTTTTAAAATAATTGCATGATCTTCACACTTATAATTTCTATATCTGCCACAATCTTCACACAACACTATAACATAGCCATTTAAACAGCTCTACATGGAACACATAAATGTGATTGCCCAAAGCATCTATGGTTGGCTTTTAAATAAAAGGGCTTATTTAAAAATGGAAATGTATATAAAAATGACAAATGTAAAAGAATAATATGATAACTTCAAAAGATTAAACCCCAGGATGAACTGAGATCTCTGACATGTTTACAAATAGGCCAGGCACTATGGCTCCCACCTATAATCCAAGCACTTTGGGAGGATAAAGTGGGAAATTCACTTGAGCCCAGGAGTTTGAGGCTGCAGTGAGCTGTGATCACACCACTGTACTTCAGCCTGGGTGTCACAGCAAAATTCTGTCACCCCCACCCAAAATAAAATAAAAATGACAAAGGAGTGTTTTCTTAGCTGTGCTTAAAAGAAGCACTAACATCACTACCAGTGAGATACAAATTGGCACAAATTTTCTACAGAAAAATTTAATATCAAAATAATTTAAAAACCTATCCCTTTTGGGTTTTTTTGTTTTTTGTTGTTGTTGTTGTTTGAGATGGAGTCCTGCTCTGCCACCCAGGCTCAAGTGCAATGGCACAATCTTGGCTCACTGCAACCTCTGCCTCCCAAGTTGGATTGATTCTCCTGCCTCAGCCTCCCAAGTAGCTGGGATTACAGGCATGCACCACCATACCCAGCTAATTTTTGTATTTTGGGTAGAGATTGGGTTTCATCATGTTGGCCAGGCTGGTCTTGAACTCCTGACCTCAGGTTATCCGCCTGCCTCGGCCTCCCAAAGTTTTGGGATTACAGGCGTGAGCCACTGAGCCCAGTCAACCCATCTGTTTTGAACCACCAATTCCACTCATAGAAGTCTTCTCTAAGGGGAGAATATATCAGTGATATGCAAAAATATTTATGTACTAGAATATATTTATTCCAATGTTACTTGCATTTTTACAAAAGAAAAAAAGTAGAATTCCCAAAAAGAGCAGTAAGAATAAAAAATTTAATTTGTACATATAGTGGGACAATCAAGAGCTATTAAAATCACATCTCATTGAATGCCATGTAAAATATGTTTATGGTATGTTGCCAAGTGAAAGTATTTGGCTGTAAATTGTATATTGTAAATATAATACAGGAGGCCGGGTGCAGTGGCTCACATCTGTAATCCCAGCACTTTGAGAGGCTGAGGCAGGTGGATCGCCTGAGGTCAGAAGTTGAAGACCAGCCTGGCCAACGTGGTGAAACCCCATCTCTACTATAAATACAAAAATTAGCTGGGCATGGTGGCTGGCGCCTGCAATCTCACTTACTCGGGAGGTTCAAGCAGGAGAATCGCTTGAACCCGGGAGGCAGAGTTCGCAGTGAGCCAAGATCGTGCCATTGCACTCCAGCCTGGGCAACAAGAGCGAAACTCTGTCTCAAAAAAAAAAATTAATAATAATAATACATGAGCTAATGGCTACATAACGTATAATTATATAATGAGGTAACGTTTATTTATATATATATTTTATATTTATATACATATATATAAAAAACATGGAACACATAAATGTGAGTTTATATATATCTTGAAGGGAAGAGGAAAGGGAATATTAAATTAAGAAAAAATTAGCAAGCCAGGATTCAAGGGAGAACACAGACCTAGTGAGCGGAGGTTGGCTCATGGGGGATCCTTTCGCCCCCACCCCTCAACACCCTACAGGATTCCTGTGAGAGTTTGTGGACACATTATCCGGGGAAAGGGACTGGAGGACCCTGACCTCTAAGAGAGACTGGCCCTACCAACACCTCTCACTTGGGGTTAGAATCTAAAATTCCATCACACTAGTAACAAAGATTAACTAGAAGTAGGCAAGTCGAACATTTTCAGGGCTAAAATTCAACTTCAAAGCATCTAAATCTTTGAACATACCTCAAGGTGACCTTGGAATATTAGTGCCCCAGGTCCCCGGCAAAAGCAAACATAAATCCTATCTGGGAAAAGATGAGATCAAACTAAACATTTGCACAGCATAAAATAAAAAAAAATAGAAAAATGGAGACATAAATAAAAAATAAACAAAAATCAATAGGAAAACAGACAACAGAAAAAGACACACAGGGATCCTAGATTGTTATCAGACTCACATTTTAAAATAGCTAAGTTAAATCTCTCCAAGAAGATAAAAGACAAAATAGACAACTTCAGCAAAGAGTGGTGGCTCATGCCAGTCATGCCAACACTTTTGAGAGGTCGAGTTGGGAGGATTGCTTGAGTCCAGCAGTTTGAGACTAGCCTAGATAACACAGAGAGACCCCATCCCTACAAAAAATTTTAAAAACTAGCCAGGTGTGGTGTCCATACCTGTAGTCCCAGCTACTTGGGAGGCTGAGGCTAGAGGATCACTTGAGCCCAGGAGGTTGAGGCTGCAGTGAGCTATGATCGCACCACAGCACTTCAGCCTGGGAAACAACATGAGACCCTGATTTAAATTTTTAAACAGAAAGAAAAAATGCCAACAGATAACTAGAAATAATTTTAAAAACTGAGCAATTCTAGAACTGACAAATAGCCAAATTAAAACCTCAACAGATCTACTTAATGGTAGCAGCTGAATAAAAAATTAGTGCATTCAAAGAAGGATAAAAAGAAACAATCCAGAATGAAGAAATGGAGTCAAAAGATTGGGAAATATTGCAGAGAAAATAAGAGGATAAAAGATACAGTGAAGAACTCTAACCTATGTATAATTGGAGTCCCAGAAAAAAAGATATCATAAAGAGAATAACTTAGAAGCATTATCTATAGAAAGATCATTCCTGAAAACATAAAATGAAAGAAAGTATCAAACTACTACTGATTTCAAAGCCCTATAAATGCTATAAGTGGGTGAATACAGTAAAACTGCTATAAAAAAGCTAAAAATAACATCTTTAAAGCAGCCACAAATAGATGACCTTCAAAGAATGAATAAACAGATTATTTTTGTTAAGAAGTTAGTGTCATTGAAAGCTAGAAGATAGTGGAATGATCCTTTTTAAACTGCCTACTAGAATTCTACACCTTGTAAAAATATTTTTCAAGAAGAAAATGAAAGAAACCTATTTTAAGACCAAAAACACTAAAGAATTTGTCACCTAGCAGGCTTGCGCTAAAGGAAATACAAAAAGATGCTCTTTAGGCTGAAAGAAAATAATCCCAAACAGACTCCTGAAGATGCAGAAAGAAAGAGCAAAGAAAAAAGATTAAATGAATACTAAACATATAAACAGTATTAATGTCTTGTGGAGATAATATAGAAAGAATTAAAATAAAATAACAATGTGTAACTTGGAAGTGAAATTTATTAAGTTAGAGAATCTCAAGGTTGCTTAATTTGTCTGGAAACAGGTCTTAAGGTTGCTTAATTTGTCAGGAAATAGGTGAAAGTACCAAAAAACAAAAAAGGCAAAAATGTATGCAGTTTTAAAAGATAAGCTTAGGTGTAGTGGCTCAGGTCTGTAATCTCAGCACTTTTGGAGGCCAAGGCGGAAAGACTGCTGGAGCCCAGGAGTTCAAGACCAGCCTGGACAAGATAGTAAAATCTTGCCTTTACAAAAAAATTTAGAAATTTAAAAATAAACATAAAAATTATCTTGGGGTGGTGACGCACCCCTGTAGTGTAGTCCTAGCTACTTGGGAGGCTGAGGTGGGAGGATGACTTAAGCCCATGAGTTCAAGGCTGCAGTGAGCTATGATTATGCCACCGCACTCCACCATGGGTGACAGAGTGAGACCTTGTCTTAATAATAAAAATAAAAATAATAATAATAAAAGATAGTTGGTAAAATTACAGTTTTTAAAATACTAGAGAGAACAATTAAATAGTAAAGAGTAATTGATAAATCCAAAAGACACAAAAGGAAAAGGACTATAGAACAGATAAGACAAATAGAAAATATACAATAAAATAGTACTTTAAATCCAAGCATTTAAACAATTGTATTAAATGTAAATGGACTTAGTTATACTTCAGTAAAAAACAAAAGACTGTCAGACAAGATAAAAAATGAGCTCCAAACCTATGCTCTTTATTGAAGATACAAATGAAAAGGTATAAAAATGATTAAGATTACTAGAAAGTAAAAAGATATAACATGTAAATTTTAAACTAAAGAAGGCAAGTATAGCTATATTAATAACAGATAATGATTTACAGCAAAAAGCATCATAAGCAACAAAGTGAGAGTCTTCTATGGATAAAAATGTAATTCATAAGGAAAATAAATAATTCAAAATATGTGTGCTTCAAATAACAAGGCTTCAAAGCACACCTAGCAAAAATTGGCAGAGCTCTAAGGAAAAAACATGTCCACAAACATAGTAGCAATAACTTTCTCAATAGCTGCTACAATGAAAAGAAAAAGTAAGGATATGGAAGATCTGAATAACATAATCAGCAATTTACCTAATGGACTGAAGCAAAACATTTAACCTAAAACATTCTTTTCAAGCATACACAGCACACTGATGAAAGCTGATCACATCTTCGGTAAATCTCAATAAATGGCAACATACTGAAATGAAGAGTATGTTTTCTCTTAATATAATGTAATTAAATTAGAAATCAATAATAAAAGAAGATAAAACAAAGTCTCCATGTTTGGAAATCAAGCAATACAATTCTAAATCACACATTATTGAAAAAGACAGCAGAGTCAGCATTTTAAAATATTTTTTAAATGAAGGATAATATAAATGTTTGCCATAACTTTAGAGATACAGTTAGTCATGTTTAGAGAGAAATCTGTAGGTTTAAATGCATATATTAAAAAGATAAAAGGCTACAAAAATCAGTATGTTAAATATCCATCTAAAGAATTTAGGAGAGAAAAAGATCCAGCAATTTAGTCCAAAGAAGGGAGAAAGGAAACAGATTTAAGTGTTAATAAATAGCCTCCAAAGAAGTCTTCTGAAAAAGCTAATAATATTAAAAACCTCTGGCAAGTATAATCAAGTATTGATACAAATAACTAATGTCAGAAATAAAAAAGGAAACATAACATTGATCCTACAGGTTTTAAAGTAGTAAGATATTAGAATAACTTTACACCAAAATCTAAAAATATTAGATAAAACATAATTTTTAAGGAAAAAAATGCAATTTACCAAAATCAACATACAAAAAAGAAAATGTGAATCGTTTCATAACTAGCTTTTGCTTTCTTTTTTTGAGACAGAGTCTTGCTCTGTCACCCAGGCTAGAGTGCAGTGGTGCGATCTCGGTTCGCGGCAACTTCCGCCTCCCAGGTTCAAGCTATTCTCCTGCCTCAGCCTCCTGAGTAGCTGGGACTACAGGCAACTGCCACCACGCCCGGCTAATTTTTCTATTTTTAGTAGAGATGGGGTTTCACCATATTGGTCAGGCTGGTCTCGAACTCCTGACCCTGTGATCCACCTGCCTCGGCCTCCCAAAGTGCTGGGATTACAGGCATGAGCCACCATGCCCAGCCGCTTTTGCTTTCTTCATAATTTCTTTTGACGATTTTTTGTTTTTTTTTTTTTGAAACAAGGTCTTGCTCTGTCACCCAGGCTTGAGTGCTAGAGTACGATCACAGTTCACTGCAGCCTCAACCTCCTGAGCTCAGGAGATCCTCCCATCTCAGCCCCCTAAAGCGCTGGGATTACATGTGTGAGCCACAACACCCAGCCCATTTACTTTCAATATACTCCAAATTATCAGTCTTTTCCTCTATAGCCAGGATATTGTCCTGTTTAAGAAGTTTTTGCCTACTCCATAAGCAACAAGATACCTCCCATATTATCTTCCAGAAGGTTTGTTATTTTATCTTTCACATTACCATTTATAATCATCCTACAAAGTTTTGTATTTGTGAGATGGATATCAACTTTCATTATCTTTTTCATATGATTACCCAGTTGACCCCATCTCATTTATTTAAAAGGCTGTATTAAGCTGCTTTTCAGTGCCACTTTTGTCAGTCATTAACCGTCTATATACATGAGAGTCTGTTAGGTGACTCTGTTCCACTGTGTGTTTGTATATCCTTGCACAAATACTAGAATGCTTAATTACTGTTGCATTATAATAAGTCTTGATACCTGGAATATTAACTCTTTCCACTTTGATTTTTTTTTTTTTCAGGTGGAGTCTCCCTCTGTCGCCCAGGCTGGAGTGCAGTGGCACAATGTCGCCTCACTGCACGCTCCGCCTCCCGGGTTCACGCCATTCTCCTGCGTCAGCCTCCTGAGTAGCTGGGACTACAGACACCCACCACCACGCCCGGCTAATTGTTTTCTATTTTTAGTAGAGACGGGGTTTCACCTTGTTAGCCAGGATGGTCTCTTATCTCCTGACCTCGTGATCCGCCTGCCTCGGCCTCCCACTTTGAATTTTTTAAAGATCATCTTCCTTATTCTAGGCCCTTCCAACATAAAGTTTAGAGGCAGTTTGTCACATCCCACTAAAGCACACAAGCACGCATTCAGGCACACCCTTGAGACATTGATTAGAATTGCATCTAATCTATTAGTTTGGAGAGAAATGAAATAAAAACATTCAAAACCATAAACATGATAAATCTGTTCATATACTTGTCATTTCTGATTTTTCTCAATGAAGTTTATTAGGCTTCTGCATACAGGCCATGCACATGTCTGTTCAGTGTCTTCTTAGATTATTTGATGTTTTTAATACTGTCTTAAATGTATTATTTTTTAAGTATTTTCAAAATTTTTGTTTGCCGATACAGAAATGGCATTGGTTTTACATATTGATTTTGTGTTCAGTAATTATGTAAATTTTATTTCTAATTATTTATCTGTAAATGTATTTGAAATTTTTACATATACAATCACATCATCATAAATAATGGCAGTTTTATTTCTTCTCCAATTTCTTATTTATCTTCTAGACCATATAGGAATAATTGTTCAATACAAGACAGAGTGGTAATAGTGGCATTGTTTTCTCATTCCCAAACTTAAAAGAACAAACCTTCAATATTTCACCATCTAATGATATTTGCTGTAGATTTCTTATAATTGTCCTTTATCAGGGTAAGCAGTTTTCTATTTCTAAGTTTCCTAAGAGTTTCTGTCATGAATGGTGATACAGTTTATCAAACGCTTTTCTGATAATCTCTAGGGAGAATCATTATATATATACACATTATATACATATATTATACACATTATATATAATGTATATATACATACAATGTATATAATGAAAAATATGTGGCTTTTAAATGTGAAGCTGACCTTACTTTCCTGGAATCAACCTAACCTGATTTTGATATGTCATTTGGTTTTCAAATGTTAAACCAGCCTTGCATTCCTTTATATACATTGCTGGATTAAATTTGCAAATATTTCATTAAGAAATATTTACATTTATCAGGGATAGTAGCTATAGTTTTCTAATGACTGTATCTGGTTCTAGTATCAGGGAAATTTTGGCCTCATAAAATAAGCTGGGCAGTGTTCATTCCTCCTCTGTTTTCTGAAAGAGTTTATACTGTCTAAGACTGGTTTTATTTCTTCTTTAAATGTTTGGTAGAATTCACCAATGAAACTACCTGAGTCCAGAGGTTTTGTTAACACTCTTATTTTATTAATAATAAAAAAAAATTCTAAGATGAGTAACAAACTGAAGACAAGACCAAAAGAATATGTGTGTATGTGTGTGTGTGTATATATATATACACACACAGATTATATATATATATATATATCTCCATGTATGCAAATAATTCATATGCTCCAAGAGGGCTTGAAAATCTAAGCACTCAAGAGAGAGCAAAAACATTCATACCACCATGACTTGGGCTTTTTAAAATAAACTTTCAAACCCTCTCAGTGAGCATGCATTATTTGTAATTAGAATTAAAAGTAATAAATGGCAGTCAGGGCTGGCTCCCCACAAACAGGTTAGGTTAAATAGAATAGGTTCTCCCCACACTCTGTTCTGAGCTTGTAATGATAGTGTGGACAGGCTTTCCGACATGGCTACAAGTTGGATATGGTCTGTTTCACTTTGAAGATCCTATTAGTTCATTTCACTAGCCTTCCACTTCTCACACAGCCAGAACAAAGTAATACCTGACTCTTAGATGGGTGAGAAACCCCATTTTGAACTCCATAACCAAAAGAGAGAGATGTGACGGCTCAGGTTTGCTGGGAGTGGGGCTACTACTGTCAAATACAGAAGCCACAGAATACAGGAGTTAGAAGAGCAGGGAAAAAATGGAGTGTCAAGCCTAGAAAAATGGAGAATATCTCTCAAATTACTAAAGGTCATCTAGAAGACATTAACACGATACCTTTTATTTCTAATGAGGCTAAAGCAGCTCACTTTAAACCCCAGCGTATCAGAGAAAAGACAGACATAAAGATAAGTTTCATAGGGTGGATTTAAAAAAAAAAAACACAGAAAAAGGCAGTCTTTATAATTTTGTAGTAGTTGGACAAGCAAACCAATTAAAATTTCTTGTTAGTCTTTTACTTTACGGTACCATGAGACTATTCTATCATCAATTAGATAATGCAAATGATGGAAAATCCCAGAATTAAGGGAAACAAAGCAGTCAGGTTGAACGGGAAACAGTTTTTATAATGTTTTATAGCAGTTTCATAACTTTTCTCAAATCTTCTTATTGGTTCCAGATAAAAGACTATATATAAATATTATGTAGAAGGGTAATCATTAAGCTACCAAAGAATAATAAATACAATATGAAACATAAAAACATGGTATTAATTAGCTCAATCTTTAAGAGATGTTACATCTGAATTGAAATATTACATTAGCAATATTCAGCCTGTCATTTTTATCAACTAGAGTCTTTATGAGAACGTGGACAAAATAGGGGATGCATTAGGGGTTCAGAAGAAAATTATTAATCAGTTCGACACAAAATGCAGGACTGGTGCACTTGGTCAGTAACACACTAACAATAGAAACTACGTAGTAGCTTGGGAGAGCTTATTGGGAGATGGATCAAATTCAGGCGTGGTGGGGGGGAGATGCAGTTATGTGATTTTTATAAAAGTATTTGACCTATATTTAGAAGCTCATTTCCATTCAACTTGATGTCTGAATTATTGGTTGACCTTGAAGAAAATAAAATTACTGAAGTCTAAATGACTCTTTCCTAATCATACATTAGAGAGGAAACATATCTAGCCAACCTTGTGGCATTGATAAGAATAAATTATATAACATCAATAATGCTCTGAACATCACCCAGGGAGGTCAGTTGACTTACCCAAGGTCATAGCAAATTCAGAAAAAGACAGCAAGGTTCTCCTACCTCCAGCCAAGCATAGAAGCTTTCCTGTAATACACAAAGCTTATGCTCTGAGGCCTTGAAAACCAGTGGTTTTCTTTTTGGTTTGGTTTGGTTTTTCACATCCAAGCTGAATCTAACTTGGCATTCTGGCTGGATTAAATATTTAACACATCTTCTAACATTATCCAGCTGCAAGAAAAAAAAAATGAGAGAGGTAGGCTCTTGTGGGGATTAGGGGATGCTCTTAGAATTTAAAAAATTAATTTTAAATCCTGGAAGGCCTCAGCCTTCCAAGTAGCTGGGACTATAGGTGTGTACCACTGTGCCTGGCTGACTTTTTTTTTTTTTTTTTTTAGTAGAGACAGAGTCTGACTATGTTGCCTCAGCTGGTTTCAAACTCCTAGCCTCAAGTGATTCTCCTGCCTCAGGCTCCTAAAGTGCTAGGATTACAGGAGTGAGCCACCACGTCTGGCCCTTTTCAGTGATATATATTTATAAAAATTCCAAGTTTTAGTCATTTTTTTTTAAAGTATCTAATTTTGAAGTGCCAGTCTTGAATAGTTAATCTCCCTGAACCTCAATTTTCCCTCTGTAAAATGGGGATATTATGAGATAATTTTTGCAAATCATAATGCCTAAAATATCAAGTGTTCCATAAATAGTACCAACTACAGTTATGATAGTTAATATTGCTTCTTTCCTTCCTTCATTCCTTCCTTTCCCCCACTTCGTTACTTCCTTTTTTCCCCTTCCTTCCTTTATTTCCCTTCTAAATTAAAAAAGAAGTTATTATAATCATTGACTGGTTTCACCTTCAGATAACCCAGACATGGAGGCAACTTTTCTAATACTTCTGAAAAGTGAAAACAAAATCTTTCAGTACAGCTGTGCAGAGCCATAACAGAAGCTATTATTTCTCTCAGTGACTGATATTTCAAGGAAAGCATTAAACTAATAGCAATGACTAGGAAAGCACGGTTTTAATGAACTCACATACTCCCACAGATTTCTACCACAGACATACACGAAGCTGAGTTCTTGAGTAATTGTGAGCAACTACTTCGTGCCAGATAAACTAGGATCAACTAAATGTCAGCATGAAACGTTAAAGTTGTAAGCCTCTCTACAGCTTCAGAAGGTAGCTATATAAAGTATTAGCTATTAACACAGCACTGTGGAGGAAACAATAATTTGTCATATTAAATAATGTAAGCTGTGCGGTAGACTTTTTAAAGTCAATAGTTAAATGCCTTTTATTGCTAAGAACTAAAGTTTTTTTCTTAACTTTCATTTTCTAGATATCAGCAAGTACAATTAAGAGTAAATCCATTTAAATTGAATAATTCTATTATTCTGTCCACTCTTCCTAAAGCTTTCAAAAGCTTGCTCAAATAGCAAAGCAAATCCTCTTTGTTTCTAGATCTTATTTTTCTTTCTTTTTGTCTTTCCTGTATATTATAATTCAGGCAATTAATGAATTGCATCTATTAATCTAACATATCCCACTTCCTCAGTGATTCCTACTAACCTGTAGATGTTCAAATTCCATCTTCTTGGTCAATGCATTCTGCTTGATTCTTTCTGGAGACAGGTCCTGACAAACCTTTTCTACTTTGCATAATTCCGTCCCATCACAAGAGTGGATGCTTTCTCTTACCATCCTAGGGCCAACTAGGATTTCAGCCCACCACCTTAGCCTGCTCTAACTCAGCTGTTGGAGAGAAAAAATCCCTCCTGTGAAGCAAGTGCACAGTCTCTATTTCAGAGACTAAACCCTGCCCTCACTCCCTTCACAGCGTTACTGGAACCAGTTTCCTGACTCTGCATTACCTCTGTAGCACTTCCTTTGGAAATGTAACAAGAGCAACATGGATGAATTAAAAGGAAATGCCTCTGCCAAGACATCTTAAGAGAAGGCGATCAATAAATTTTAAGTATCCTAAAATAAATTTTTGGAAGTAGTGAATGGTTTGGAGTTTAAACAAATGGATTTTTTTTATCTGCCTCAAACCCAGCTGAACATTTCCCTCTGCATGAGGCTCTTTTCAATGACATACTTCTTGCTGCTGTTGTTGTTGACAGGGTCTTACTCTGTTGCTCAGGCTAGAGTGCAGTGGTGCAATCATAGCACACTTCGGCCTCCTACTCCTGGCTCAAGTGATCCTCCTGCTTCAGCCTTCCAAGTAGCTGGGACTATAGGTATGCACCACTGTGCCTGGCTGACTTTTTGTTGTTGTTGTTGTTGTTTAGTAGAGACAGAGTCTGACTATGTTGCCTCAGCTGGTTTCAAACTCCTGGGCTCAAGTGATTCTCCTGCCTCAGGCTCCTAAAGTGCTAGGATTACAGGAGTGAGCCACCACGTCTGTCCCTTTACGGTGATATATATTTATAAAAATTCCAAGTTTTAGTCATTATTAAAAAAAATAAGTACCTAATTTTGAAGTGCCAGTCCAGATGGTCAGATTTTTTTTAATGATATAGCTAAAGAGTCCTTTTATATACTAACAAATTGTGGATTGCTCATCAAAAATTAAGAGCATGAATTATTAAAAAACATTACTCAATAAAGAATTGCCCATCTAATCTCCAAAACTAGAAACCTTGATCTTTGACAATCTCACACCTTCTAAATCTAGTAAGTCACCAAAATGAATTATTTCCATCTCAGATATGTCTGTAGAATGCGTTTCTTATTCATCTCAATCACTTTGGGCTCTCAAATCTAGTTTAAAAACATTTTGATAGGCCAGGCACAGTGGCTCACGTAATCCCAGCACTTTGAGAGGCCAAGGCAGGAGGAACACTTGAGGCCAGGAGTTTGAGACCAACCTGGCAACATAGCTAGACCCTGTCTCTACAAAATATTTAAAAATAGCTAGGCATGGCAGTGCACATCTAATCCCAGCTATTCCAGAGATGGAGGTGGAGGTGGGAGAATCACTCAAGGCTAGGAGTTAGAAGCTACAGTAAGCCGTGATTGCACCACTGTACTCCAGCCTGGGCAGCAGAATGAGATTGTTTAAAAAAATAAAAATTAAAACAAGATTTATAGTCTCTTACATGATTACCACATCCTTGTAGCTAGCTCTCCACTCTGCAGAAAATCATCTTCATCAAAAGCAAAGATTAGTGGCCCGGTGTGGTTGCTCACACCTGTAATCCCAGCATTTTGGCAGCCGAGGTGGGTGGATTGCTTGAGCTCAGGAGTTTGAGACTAGCCTGGGCAACATGATGAAACCCTGTCTTTACAAGAAATACAAAAATTAGCAGAGTGTGGTGGTGTGCAACTCTAGTCCTAGCTACTCAGGAGGTCAAGGTCGGGGGATTGCTTAAGTCTGAAAGGTTGAGGCTGCAGTGAGCCATGATCACAACACTGCACTCCAGCCTGGACGACAGCACAAGGCCCTGCTGAAAAGAAAAGGAGGGGAGGGGAAGGGAGGGGAGGGAAGAAAGAAAGAGGGAGGGAAGGAAGGAAGGAAGGAAGGAAGGAAGGAAGGAAGGAAGGAAGGAAGGAAGGAAGGAAGGAAGGAAGGAAAAAATTAGCATATTCCTTTCTTCCTACTACAAATCTGAGATTTCTGGTTGGTCCAAGGGTAGTGAGTTATTTCAATTGATTTCAATTGATTGTTCAGAATCAGTTACAGATCAAATTCCTTGTTTTACTCTTTCCTTCTTCTCACTACTACACTTGACTAGCCTTTAAAAATGAGTAAATACAAATATTTGAGACCTCTAATGATGGATGGAATTGGGATTGCAGATGTGCCTATGAAGATGCCCTTAGTAACAGGTATCACCCATCCCTGTCTCTGCCCATCCTTCACAGCACACCTTGGTTTCTGCCAACTGGAATTGCTCACCATTTCTTCAATGTGTCAGGATCTTTCATAGCCAACCATATCTCTGAGGCAGAAACCAGGTTTTCCGCCAAGAACAACCTGTCTTTTCCACCTTGAAAACTCCTACTTAACATTCATGTGCCACTTCAAATGCCACCTTTCTAGAATGGGGCCTTCCTCCACTTACACGGGTGTTTATTGCTTCATCTGTGTTCCCAGAGCACTCTGTACTATCTGTGTCAGCATTTACTGTGTTTGAACTGAGAATTCTCTTTGATGCATTGTCTGTCTGCTCCCTCTCTCCAATGAGAACATAAGTTCTCCTAAGACACGGACATGAATTATTCTTAACTGGGTAGGCCTTGTAGGTATTAACACTTCTTTTTTTTTTTTTTTTTGATGGAATCTCACTTTGTCGCCCAGGCTGGAGTGCAGTGGCCTGATCTCGGCTCACTGCAACCTCCGCCTCCTGGGTTCAAGAGATTCTCCTGCCTCCCGAGTAGCTGTGATTACAGGCATGCACCACCACACCTGGCTGATTTTTGTATTTTCAGTAGAGGCAGGGTTTTGCCATGTTGGCCAGGCTGGTCTCGAACCCCCGAACTCAGGTGATCCACCCTCCTTGGCCTCCCAAATGCTAGGATTACAGGTGTGAGCCACAGCACCCGGCTGGTATTCACACTTCTTGAATCCCTTACTGCATGTTAGCTTTATCATAATCCAACAAAAAGTTCATGAAATTTAAATGAGGCAACTTCTGGGCTTAAATCATAACTCCATCTTTTTCTAGAAATTTACCTGGGAGAACCTTTGGTCCCTGGCCTATAAAATAGCATCATACAGGATGGGAGCAGTGGCTCACACTTGTAATCCCAACACTTTGGGAATTCAAGCTGAGAAGATCAATTGAGCCCTGAGTTCAAGGCCAGCCTGGACAACATAGTGAGACCTCGTCTCTACAAAAAAATAAATAAATTTGCCAAGCATGGTGGCATGCACCTGTGGTACCAGCTACCAGAGAGGTTTAGGTGGGAGATCACTTCAGCCCAGGAGGTTAAGGCTGCAGTGAGCTATGATCGTACAACTGCAAGCCTGTCAAAAAAAAAAAAAAAAAAAAAAAACTGTAAATACAACCAGCTCAAGGGGTACTTTTTGAGAACCTAGTGAGATTAAATGAGATGATATAAGAATTTTGCCCGAAAAAGTCCTGCCGTGAATATAACAACAAAAATGATAATAAAATGGCTCTAGCATCTACTCAGCCCTCGTTCTATGCTGGGCATTGCCATAGCCCCTTTACAGCCCACGTTGTAAATATCACTAACCCTCCATCTTAACAACTAGGAACCAAGCCCACAGACGACAAGTGAGCCAGCCAGTGCCACACAGCAATCACCCAGCAAAGCCACGACTCAGACCCGCCTGGGGATTCCACCACACTTACTCTATAATGTTCTCTTACATAAGTGCCTGATATTTTATCTGATCCTCACCAAAACTCTTCTATTTTCCTCATCTTACAGATGAAAACACTAAGTCTCAAATAAGTAACTCACCCAAAATCACAGGGCTACAGGGTGAACAACTCAGACTGGGCCTCTGGAAAGTTTAGTGGATTTTATTGCCACTGTTTTGTAGCTGTCTCCAATAATCACTGATGGCTCTGAGTAAGGGAGAAGGAGGTGGTGACTTGCAAAATAGACACTCCACAGGGTTGAAAGGCTGAGAAATGCCAAGACAGTGGCAGGCTTCTCTCTGCATGGATCTGCTTAGTAGAGCAGCAAAGGTTCCAGAAATAGAATTTCATAGATTGGTATTCTAGCATGACATTAGTTTCTCGGGATGTTGTCTCTGCTTAGTCCTAGCTCATCCCAGAAGTAGGCACAGGCGACAGGGCCACTGTGCTGAGGTTCTCCAGCAATTATGTGAACAAGCATAAGAAGAAGAGAGCGTGGTATGTATGAGTCTACTGCATGATGCTATCGCTAGGACAAATTTGGAAACGGAAACAAAAGGTTAAGCATATGGAACCCACCCCCACATACACACACATCCTCCTCCTGGCTCTATGAGAGCAGAAGATCCAAAGGAAGGAATTAGAGTGGGGTGAATTTCAAAAACTATAGCCTTATAAAAGGAAACCAATTTTGAGTTAAGGGAAGGAATAAAAGGAATGTAAGGCTTTTTCTTTTTTTTTTTTTTTAAATGAGCTCGGAGTATCAAAAGGGTCCAGTGAAGAGCACACAGATTCAGACTGGACCTAGAGAAGACAGAGGATCAGGACTGGATTAGACAGAGAGGAGAATTATGTGTATTCTATAAATGCCAGAGCCCATGGTGGTACCTACCCTCAAGAAGGAATAAGAAAAGGGAATACGAAAAGTGCTGATAGCAGGGATTAATTTACAACAGTGACATGCATTAAAAAGTCCATTGGAGGCCGGGCATGGTGGTTCACGCCTGTAATCCCAGCACTTTGGGAGGCCAGCCGAAGCAGGAGGATTGCTTGAGCCCAGGAGTTCGAGAGCAGCCTGGGCAACATGGCAAAACCCCATCTCTACTTAAAAAAAAAAAAAATTAGATTGGCTAGGTGGTGCACATCTGTAGTCCCAGCTACTAGGGAGGTTAAGGTGGGAGGATCGCTTGAACCTAGGAGTTTGTGGCTGCAGTGAGCTATGATCGCAGCATTGCACTCCAGTCTGGACAACAGAGCAAGACCCTATCTCAAAAAAATAAAATAAAGAAAAAGTCCATTGGTCCCTCTGCTTTGCCAAACAGAGAGTTCTGCTCCTTCAGAGGTAGACTTACACTTTTCAGTGGTTCAGTCTTAAAATTAGATAGCAAGTCTCAAGCTGAGTGGGGCAACATCTAAATGCCTATCATGAAGATTTTCTTAAGCAAAAAGAAATACTGTACGAAACTGCATTCACAATTTTCTAAGACTCCTGTCTCTCAGAATCCAGACTTCGCCCACACCGGAGCTTACATTTTCTCACAGGTGTTAGCTGAAGGTGAGGTTTGAACAATTTGCTCCAGGAAAACACATACCAAGCAGAAGTAGCACATATATGAAAGCTGCCTGTTGGGTCTCTTTTCACAGAAAGAAAAGCTAAAATAAGGGCTCAGCCTTAAGATCTGTCACCAACCACGGATAGCACAGGAAACAGGCTGGAACTGAGATTAAGATCTGTGACATGCTCTGCTACTTATAGACTAGGGTGACTTGTTGGTGCTTAGAATGGGCACTGACTCACCCGTTAGTAGACTATATAGCCATCATGGCTACAGTTATTATTATCATTTAAAAACGAGGTCGGCCTTCACGTGCAGTGCTTTGATCTACTGAGCCCAAATATAATTCAATAGACTAAAGTAGAGAATTTGAACAAGTCATTTCTAAAGACCATGCCCTTAAATCAACATAAAAATTGGGACTTAGAAACCAGGATATTTATCCATAATATCCATGTATAGTCCCATAGAAGGATGGTTAATTTCTACTACATATTTCTTATTTTCTGAAGCTATGGATATAGGGAAGGTTATTGTGAAAACCTATCATCTCTTTGCCTTTGAACGTACCTGTGAAATGCTAACACGTGTGGAGGCATAGCCTGTAATGATTATTCCAAAATAGATTTAGGGACTTCTGCATAACAGACACAGCAGTTAAGAGCAGGCATTTCAGAGTTTATCATACCTAGATCTGAATGCTTCTCTATTAATTATTATGACCAGTCTCTTTATAAAAAACACACCTAACAAAAACCTCCAAGGGGTGTTAAAGATCAAATGACATGTGTAAAACCCTCAGCAAAGCTCAAAAAATGGTGACTATTAGCATTAAACGGGTCATTAGAGGGATTTAGTTTGACTTTTACTGGTGAGGCCACACTGTTGGTAAGAGTTGAGAAACAAAACCAATTTTCATCACCTAGCTCAGTACTCTTTAGCTGGACTTTAGTCTCAAATTATTATTAAATATCAGCTTGACCTTAATTAAAGCCTTGATCTAACAAGGCTGTGAGCAAGATATGCCTTCCCTGTTTTCCTTGGTCTCGCGTTGTAAAAACTTTCCTTGTGTTTACACACACTGTTTCTTGTTCATAATTAATGAGCACATGGGATGGACTGATGTCTTGTTTCATCAATAATCATTTTCCTTCTGTACACAGAAGAGACTACCCAGTTTCCACCCGCGTGATTTGTTGACTATGTCTGATGGCTGGCTGACCTCAATTTTCATTTGCAGTTCATCGTATCTATAAGCATCCATGATCTTTGTATCTTGATATAAGCTTCTGTACAAAATTTTTGTTCAAATCCTTAAAAGTGAAAACATATTTCAATAAGGGTTAATCATTTAGCTAAAGGACCATATAACCTTTAGCAAATACAACTTAATTAAAAATCCGTTTTATCTGAAAAGGAAGTTGTGTTATTTTAACCTATCAAGAGACTTTAATGGAGTAAGTGCTGTATCAGAAGAGGACAAAAAATACTTAATCAACATTAGCATTTATACATATCAGATTGTTTTCTCTAATGTTATTGATACCTTAACTATAACCATATTTGTTTTCACCCGTACTCAGGGAAAAAAAAAACACAAATGCTATTTTCTTGAAAAATCTATAAAGCTTTCGCTCCTCTAATTTCAAAAATGTACCTCAAAGAATTCTTTATTTTAAAATGTAAAGCTATTACAATTAATCTTCCTGTGAATATATTTTGCAGTGGTGAAATTTTAAGACGCCTTCCTGTAACTCCTTATATTTGGAAATGAATACTGTTCTGAGAATTCTTCTGCATAATTTGAAATGACCAGCAGAGGGCAGAGCTAAAAATTTGACACTAGAATCCCTGTGCATGAATGAGAAGAAATTTCCAAAATGAGGCTGAGGAGTTCTATTTTTGACTGAAATTTAGCACCTCGGTTGCTATATTTGCTGAGCTTAGAAACATGCCAAAAAGAAATGTCAACCTTATATTCTCTTCTGTGCAAATGGGGAAAATAAAAATCAACACTGCAATAAAATAATTTAATGCAGTACAAATGCTAGAATTAACCAACAACAAAGAACTGAAATGGATGTGACATGAATAGTACCTTGTTCATTTTATGCACACATATGAGGTGCACCTAAACAACTTACAAATCAAATACTTGGTGATAAAGGCAGACAAAAATATCTGTAAAAATTAATCTGTGAAAAGTAATGTTATCTGTATCTGTATGTGCATTACATAATAACTTCTTAATATAGAATATAAACCTTACAGACAAGATTCTTGCAAAAGTTTTCCAAATTTTTCTAAGGTTGTTTGAAACTTTGATAAGTACAAAAATGGTTACTTTATTGTCCACGTTCTGTAAGTTCAATGTTTTACAACCCCTTGTATTTCAAAAGCACATTTCAAAACACATGTTAATATATAAAGGAAGAAGCAAAAGGAAGAAAAACCCTGGGGTTTAGGCTTATGCGTACAGTATATATTGAATAAGATTACATTTAATATACAGAGTTGTTTTCTTTTTTTTTTTTTTTTTTTTTTTTTTTGAGACAGAGTCTCACTCTGTCGCCCAGGCTGGAGTGCAGTGGCATGATCTGGACTCACTGCAAGCTCCGCCTCCCGGGTTCACGCCATTCTCCTGCCTCAGCCTCCCGAGTAGCTGGGACTACAGGCACTCGTCACCATGCCCGGCTAATTTTTTGTATTTTTAGGGGTTTCACCATGTTAGCCAGGATGGTCTCGATCTCCTGACCTCGTGATCCGCCCGCCTCAGCCTCCCAAAGTGCTGGGATTACAGGCACGAGCCACTGCGCCCGGCCAATATACAGAGTTTTTATTCGGCAACATACCTGGGTATGAACATCTGCATTTTACATCTCAAGTTTTTTCAAATAGAGAAAATTAAATAGAGAAAGTTCTTGTAAGAAATAAAAAGTGGTGTTAATTCCACCAAAAATTCTGTTAACCCCAATTGGAGACAAACTCAGTCTCAGTCTCTCTCTCTCTCTCCTTCTCTCTCTTTCTCTTTCTCTCTCTGTCTCTCTCTCTGTGTGTGTCTCTCTGTCTCTCTCTGTCTTTCTGTATCTTTCCTGTCTGTCTCTCTGTCTGTCTCTGTCTTTCTCTCTTTCTCTCTGTCTCTGTCTTTCTCTCTTTCTCTGTCTGTTTCTCTCTGTCTCTCTCTCTTTCTCTCTCTGTCTCTCTCTGTCTCTCTCTCTGTGTGTCTCTCTGTCTCTGTCTTTCTGTATCTTTCCTTTCTCTCTCTGTTTCTCTGTCTGTCTCTCTGTCTTTCTCTCTGTCTCTCTCTCTGTCTCTCTCTGTCTCTCTTTATCTGTCTGTTTCTGTCTCTGTCTCTCTCTTTCTCTCTGTCTCTCTGTCTCTGTCTGTCTCTGTCTCTCTCTGTCTCTCTCTGTCTCTCTGTCTATCTCTGTTTGTCTCTCTCGGTCTCTGTCTGTCTGTCTCTGTCCCTGTCTCTCTCTGTCTCTCTCCGTGTGTCTCTCCGTCTCTCTTGGCTGAGCAGTTTCTCAGTTACACACAAGAAGTTAACCAAAGCCATAATGATCAATCCAGGGAAAACGTTTTGTTGACAAGGCTTAGCTCTGGCACAGCATCTCTCATGAGCAGATCTGTAACTCTTGAGAATTCAAAGGTGAGTGAAAGAACAAAAGACAAGAGCAGCTTCCATGGCGAAGTAGCAACTAATATTCACAGAACACACTTTCTAGAGCAAGACTTTCCCGAATCTGGCTTATCAAAAATTCATATTCCCAGAGCCCAGTCTCAGATCTAGTCAATCAGACTTTCCAGAAGCAGAGCCCAAGAATTTGCATTTTATAAATATTCCCAGGCAGCACAGTAACACAGAATAGCACAAGATGAAGCTGCCGACCTAGCCAGCAGGTAGCTAAGGGAGGTCCCTGTAGGTCATAAATAAGAGCTACAGTATGACCCTAGGGTAAAGCATCTCCAAGTGTAACAAGATTGGACTTGGTTTTTAAAAATCAAGGCCAGGTGCAATGGCTCACACCTGTATTCCTAGCACTCTGGGAGGCCCAGGTGGGAGGATCACTTGAGTGCAGGAGTTCGAGGCTGCAGTGAGCTATGATTGTTCCATTGCACTCCAGCCTGGGTGACAGAGAGAAATCCTATCTTTTAAAAAGAAAAAAAAAATCACTCTTCCGTGGAGAAGGAACTAAAGAGAGCAGAGTGGACCCATGGAGACTAATTAGGGGACTACCACTTGAGACCAGCCTCAACACTAAGGTGGCTTAGACCAGAGTGATGGCAACAGAAAGAGAAAAAAGGCCAAAAGATTGGCTATGGAAGGTGGAGAAAGGGCACAAGATGTAGAGTCAGCCTTCGTGGGTTGGAATTCCATCTTCTGCCACTTACAAAACAACTGACTCTGGGCAAATTACCCTAAGTCTCAGTTTTTACATCAGAAAATGGAAGTCAGATTAACTGAGTTATTTAAGTTAAGACCAATTAATTGAAGAGATCATGTTAAGTACTTAGCACAGTGCTTGACCCTCAGTCAGTACTGAATGGCATGGCATGAAGAAACAAGAAAAAAAAGCCCCAATTTTCTATGACTCGCTCCTCCACTCCGGCCAACTAAACTGAAAAAACCAAATAGACTCACTTAGATTCATTAATCTGCATTCACCATGGGGTCTAATTGCCCCGTCTTCCTCCTTAGCCTGAGGAGAACATCATCCACCATTAGTTCTTTACAGCTTATCTCCAAAATGAGTCTGAAATTCCCATTCTATCAAGATTCCACTTTAAAAACAGACTCTATAACAACTGTCAAGTGAAATGGTACAATAATGATACTAGTTTGGTGTTCACTTATTTGGGGGCAAGTTCCTAAATAAATTCAAACAGTCTATAAGGAAAGTGAATGTTTTATTACTAAATAGTAAATCAGGCACTCTACTCTTCACTATATACTATTTTTTAAATTTTTATTATTTATTTATTTATTTATTTATTTATTGAGACAAAGTCTCAGCTCACTGCAACATCCACCTCCTGGGTTCAAGCAATTCTCCCATCTCAGCCTCTCAAGTAGCTGGAACTAGAGTTGCACGCCACCACGCCCAGCTAATTTTTTGTATTTTTAGTAGAGACGGGGTTTCACCATGTTGGCCAATCTGGTCTTGAACTCCTGACCTCAAGTGATCTGCCTGCCTTGGCCTCCCAAAGTGCTGGGATTACAAGTGTGAGCCACTGTGCCTGGCCATACTATTTTTTTTTTTTTTTTTTTGAGACAGAGTCTTGCTCTGTCACCCAGGCTGGAGTACAGTGGCACGATCTCAGCTCACTGCAACCTCCGCCTCCTGGGTTCAAGCAATTCTCCTGCCTCAGCCTCCCAAGTAACTGGGACTATAGGCACGTACCACCAAGTCCAGCTGATTTTTTGTTTTTGTTTTTGTTTTTTTTTTAAGTAGAGACGGGGCTTCTCCATGTTAGCCAGGATGGTCTCGATCTCCTGACCTCGTGATCTGCCCACCTTGGCCTCCCAAAGTGCTGGGATTACAGGTGTGATCCACTGATCCACTGAGCCCAGCCATACTATTTTTTTAAATCACCTTGAACGTGGCATATGTAGACCCTATCCTTCAGTTACACAATCTACACCTGGGAAGAAGAGTGATTATATGTACCAACAGATGTCACCCTCAAAGACCAGCTAATTGATGCATGAAGCTCAAAACCTGTCTCCTGAGCACCCCTGTCTGCAGGGTATTGTGTCAAATGTTGCAGCATTCTAACACACATAACGCAAGATTTCTGCCTCGACCCTTGGCCTGGCTTTGGCTGCCATCTATTTTGAATATGAAAATCGCCTCATTGTCCCAGCACCCTCACTCATACCTGTGATTCCAGCACTTTGGGAGGCTGAGGTAGGAGGATCACTTGAGGCCAAGAGTTCAAGACCAGCCTGTACAACATAGCCAGAACCTGTCTCTACAAAAAATAAAAAAATTAGCAGAGCGTGGTGGTACGTGCCTGTGGTCCTCGCTACTCGACAGTCTGAAGCTGCAGTGTCATATAATTGCACCACTGTACTCCAGCCTGGGTCACAGAGCAAGACCCTGTCTCAAAAAAAGAAAAAGGAAAAGAAAAAGAAAAATTGCCTCATTGTAGTAAAAACATTAAGTGCATGTCAAATACAACACTAAAGAAAAAGTTTTTCCCCTATAAATATATACATATATATATTACTATGTACCCATGAAAATTAAAAAATAAAGGGCAGTGGCAGCGGAGATGGAGGAGGGAGGATGGGACAAGATGCTGGTGCAGTCCCAGCAGCCCCCAGCGGCGGTCCCCAGCGGCATGGATGAGAAGCCAAGCGGCAAGAAGCGGCAGGATGCCGGGGACAAGGACAAAGAACAGGAGCTGTCTCAGGAAGATAAACAGCTTCAAGATGAACTGGAGATGCTTGTGGAATGATCGGGGAGAAGGACACATTCCTGTATCGACCAGCGCTGGAGGAATTGCAAAGGCAGATTCGTTCTTCTACAACTTCCATGACTTTGGTGACCAAGCCTCTCAAATTTCTGCATCCACACTATGGCAAACTGAAGGAAATCTATGAGAACATGGCCCCTGGGAAGAATGAGCATTTTGCTGCTGACATCATCTCTGTTTTGGCCATGACCATGAGTGGGGAGTGCGAGTGCCTCAAGTATCGGCTAGTAGGCTCCCAGAAGGAATTGGCATCATGGAGTCATGAGTATGTCAGGCACCTGGCAGGAGAAGTGGCTAAGGACTGGCAGGAGCTGGGTGATGCGGAGAAGGTCCAGCAGGAGCCACTGCTCACTCTGGTGAAGGAAATCGTCCCCTACAACATGGCCCACGATGCAGAGCATGAGGCCTGCGACCTGCTTATGGAAATTGAGCAGTGGACATGCTGGAGAAGGACATTGATGAGAATGCATACACAAAGGTCTGCCTTTATCTCACCAGTTGTGTGAATTACGTGTCTGAGCCTGAGAACTCAGTCCTACTGCGTTGTGCCCTGGGTGTGTTCTGAAAGTTTAGCCGCTTCCCTAAAGCTCTGAGATTGGCATTGATGTGCAATGACATGGAGCTGGTAGAAGACATCTTCACATCCTGCAAGGACGTGGTAGTACAGAAACAGATGGCATTCATGCTAGGCTGGCATGGGGTGTTCCTGGAGCTGAGTGAAGATGTCGAAGAGTATGAGCACCTGACAGAGATCATGTCCAATGTACAGCTCAACAGCGACTTCTTGGCCTTAGCTCGGGAGCTGGACATCTTGGAGCCCAAGGTGCCTGATGACATCTACAAAACCCACCTAGAGAACAACAGGTTTGGGGGCAGTGGCTCTCAGGTGGACTCTGCCTGCATGAACCTGGCCTCCTCTTTTGTGAATGGCTTTGTGAATGCAGCTTTTGTTTAAGACAAGCTGCTAACAGATGATGGCAACAAATGGCTTTACAAGAACAAGGACCACGGAATGTTGAGTGCAGCTGCATCTGTTGGAATGCTGCTGCTGTGGGATGTGGATGGTGGCCTCATTCAGATTGACAAGTAACCTGTACTCCTCTGAGGACTACATTAAGTCAGGAATTCTTCTTGCCTGTGGCATAGTGAACTCTGGGGTCCGGAATGAGTGTGTCCCTGCTCTGGGACTGCTTTCAGACTATGTTCTCCACAACAGCAACACCATGAGACTTGGTTCCATCTTTGGGTTAGGCTTGGCCTACGCTGGGGCTCAAATCATGAAGATGTCCTAACACTGCTGCTGCCTGTGATGGGAGATTCAAAGTCCAGCATGGAGGTGGCAGGTGTGACAGCTCTAGCCTGTGGAATGATAGCAGTGGGGTCCTGCAATGGAGATGTAACTTCCACTATCCTTCAGACCATCAGAGAGAAGTACTGAGCTCAAGGACTCTTATGCTCGTTGGCTTCCTCTTGGCCTGGGTCTCAATCACCTGGGGAAGGGTGAGGCCATCGAGGCAATCCTGGCTGCACTGGAGGTTGCATCAGAGCCATTCCGCAGTTTTGCCAACACACTGGTAGATGCGTGTGCATATGCAGGCTCTGGGAATGTGCTGAAGGTGCAGCAGCTGCTCCACATTTGTAGTGAACACTTTGACTCCAAAGAGAAGGAGGAAGACAAAGACAAGAAGGAAAAGAAGGACAAGGACAAAAAGGAAACCCCTGCTGACATGGGAGCACATCAGGGAGTGGCTGTTCTGGGGATTGCCCTTATTGCTATGGGGGAGATTGGTGCAGAGACGGCACTACGAACCTTTGGCCACTTGCTGAGATATGGGGAGCCTACGCTCTGGAGGGCTGTACCTTTAGCACTGGCCCTCATCTCTGTTTCAAATCAACATCCTGGATACCCTAAGCAAATTATCTCATGATGCTGATCCAGAAGTTTCCTATAACTCCATTTTTGCCATGGGCATGGTGGGCAGTGGTACCAATAATGCCCGTCTGGCTGCAATGTTGCGCCAGTTAGCTCAATATCATGCCAAGGACCCCAACAACCTCTTCACGGTGCACTTAGCACAGGGCCTGACACATTTAGGGAAGGGTACACTTACCCTCTGCCCCTACCACAGTGACTGGCAGCTTATGAGTCCAGTGGCCGTGGCTGGGCTGCTCACCGTGCCTCTCTCTTTCCTGGATGTTCGAAACATTATTCTAGGCAAATCACACTATGTATTGTATGGGCTGGTGGCTGCCATGCGGCCCCGAATGCTGGTTACGTCTGATGAGGAGCTGCGGCCATTGCCAGTGTCTGTCCATGTAGGCCCGGCAGTGGATGTGGTGGGCCAGGCTGGCAAGCCTAAGACCATCACAGGGTTCCAGACACATACAACCCCAGTGTTGTTGGCCCACGGGGAACGGGCAGAATTGGCCACTGAGGAGTTTCTTCCTGTTACCCCCATTCTGGAAAGTTTTGTTATCCTTCGGAAGAACCCCAATTATGATCTCTAAGTGACCACCAGGGGTTCTGAACTGCAGCTGATGTATCAGTGGGCCATGCATCCTGCTGCCAAGGGTGGACATGGCTGCAGACTTCTGGGGGAATTGCTGCCTCCTGCTCTTTTGTTACTGAGTGAGATAAGGTTGTTCAATAAAGACCTTTATCCCCCCCCCCCCAAAAAAATAAATAAATAAATAAATATGAAAAGGTTTTCTCCACTTGTCCCATGACCCTGGGACCATGGCTCAGAAGTCTTCTTGTCCATCCATCTTCAGTAAATATAATCAAAATACAATTAATATTTACCAAAACCTGAGGTAACTTTCAGATTCAAAATAGCTCAGTTCATTACAGTCTTTAATCTCAGTTATATTTTGGCTTTGCACTAGCAGCTTTGTTTTTTTCAAAGACACCCTCTTTTCATGCTCCTGACTGGGTCAGCAGGAGCCTCAATATAGCCTAACTGGGACCATGAGAAGCTCAATATCAGAAAACAGTGATGACAATGAAGCCACCGTACTCCCACCTACAGGTTTAAATGCAGCCCCCTTGTAACTGCAAAGCTACAGGGAGACTCTGATATATTTCTGATCTGCATCCAAAGTGCATCCCATCAGTCTGTGATCAAAACTGTCCTCCTCTCATGTAGCTACTTCAGAATGAATCAGTGTTGTCAAGTTTTTCACACATAGCATCATGGGAGCTAAGTCTAAATTACCTTAGAAATTGTGGCTCCAATTCAGATTTGGCTTTGAGCATCTGGTTCCCCCAGGCTGAATGTCCCAACTCAACCACCCAACTTCTGAGGACTTCCCTCAGAAGCACCATGTGAGCCCTGTCCAACGTGCCACATAGACACATTCTCTCCTGTCCTAAGAGTAAATAGTGAAATCCAGTCTCAGCAACTATCCTGTCCCCTTCATTTCATTGCACAAAATGCAAACGTAGTAGACACTTAAAATTCTTGTTTTCAAAGTTCTCATTTCACCATGATATTTAAAGTACATGGCTGAGCATGGTGGCTCATGCCTGTAATCCCAGCACTTCGGGAGGTCAAGGTGGGCAGATTACCTGGTCAGGAGTTCAAGACCATCCTGGCCAACATGGTGAAACCCCGTCTCTACTAAAAATACAAAAAAAGTAGCTGTGTGTGGTGGCGGGCACCTGTAATCCCAGCTACTCGGGAGGCTGAGGTAGGAGAATTGCTAGAACCCTGGGGGCAGAGTTTGCAGGGGGAGGAGTTTGCAGCGAGCCGAGATTGTGCCATTGCACTCCAGCCTGGATGACACAGCGAGACTTCATCTCAGAAATAAATAAATAAATAAATAAAATACCGTTGCCTGTTATTTTTCATGCAGATTTTTCATGCAGATTACTCATGCTAAGCTTCACTCTTGTCCTAGGCTGTCTTCCATCTTTGAATCCCTAGTATTTTCTTAAAAGTATCCCTGATATCTTTTTCAAAGATCTCTAAAAATGTCCAGGATTCTTCATAACACATTCACCTGACCCAGAAGTCAGGTAATTAGTTTGTTAAAGAAATACTTGTTACCCAACTACATTTAACAAATGCACAGGGCCATTAACTACCAATAGTATGAGGAAAGTTAGACTCTGTTTTAAATGAAAGAAATTTTCCTTTTCTAATAGAAGTCAGTGCAGCATGGGGAAAAAGCAAACTGCCCTGAACAGCAGGAGACTAAGATTCTGGCTCTGTCAAAGCTATTTTGGACAGAAAAGTCACTTCACCTTTTGAGCTCAAATGTCTTCACTTGCCAATTTAAGAGAACTGGGCTATATTAAATACTTGTCTTCTTCAGTTTTGATGTTTTTATTATTCCCTCATAAAACAGCAAATTAGTCAAGTATGTACACTGTACAGACACATGGCTTGAAATAATTAAAAGAGGAAAATTCTTCCCATATCCTGGGATAGGCTATGTTTGATAGGCAAATCAGGAAATACCTTGAAAACTTCTGCTAAATGGAAGAGACTTCCCACCCACCCCCCACAGAATTTAACCTGGACATGAGCTGTTCTACATATAAAATCCTGTAAATATCATGAAGTAAAATTACAAAGCACAGAAAGAGAAGTCACTCTCAGGAAAACAGCAGGCCCCAGCAGTCATTTTACAGACTACATATCCAAAGGAGGAAACAGTTTTGTGTTCCAACCTGCGTGGATCTGTGTTGTGGCAAGTTAGGGTCAGAGATAGCCAGAAATGCAAAAATGCAGTTGAAGGTTTTGTGTTGGTAATGGAACTTCAAAGCAAGGAAGAAAATGAACATAATATTCTTGTGCTTCAGTGTATTCTGCAAAAGGAAAATAAAAACTATCTCACCAGGCTTGTAATGAAGATTAAAACAGTTAATAATTGTAAAGTGCTTAAAACAGAGCCTGGTACATAGAAAGCTTAATGTGTTTTTAAATACTGAAAACAGTTTGTTTGTTTTTTAAAGCACCAATACAAAAAAAACTGACAATGACCTGCAAACTGGTTACACACTGGAATGGGAACCATGATTAGCAAATCATTCACATCCAGAGGAAGAAAGAAAGTGAGAGTAAGCCAATGCAAGCACTCACCTTCACGCAATCTTAGCCAGCAGACCACTCACCAGGCCACACCCTCCAGCAGCTTACCAACTAAAACCAATTTATCTACCCAATAATACCTGTAGGCATCCTATCCGAACCCCCTCAGCCTCCAGACCTGGAGAATCTTGGCTCCCCTCCTTTCTACCATTCACCCCCTCTGGTCTTCTGACTTTGTAGCCTACTCTTTACACCACCCCTTTAGGCTGATATCTTCAATTCCCACCCTCACTAACCTTCCGATACATCTACCTGAGCAAAAAGCCCAAGTGAGCTGGCACAGAGCTAATCATGCACGTGGACTGACTTCACCTCCCATCTTCCCACCACACCCCACACCCCTCGTCTCCAAACCTCAGCCTGCTGAAATCTGGGCAGCGCTCTCAGCGCTCCACTCGAATTCCTCTCTACTAGGGTATTATCAGTAGCTTTCAGCCTTTATCTTGATTTCTTGGCAACACTGAATATCACTTAACATTCCTTCTTTCTTTTTAAAAAATATCTTGTTTTTTTGTCTTTATCATTCTCTTTGTAGCTTTTTTCCCCTTATTGGGTAAGTATTTATCTATACGTCAGTCTCTTCTTGCTTCCCACTCTACTGGCACTTTCCAGAGCATAACAGCTTCAAGTATCATCTACACACTGAAGAGTCGTCAATCTCTCTTCTCCTAGGCTCTCTCTCCTGACCTCAGATACAAAAAACTAATGGCCTTTTTGTATATATTTAAAGAGGTATCCTCAAATTCAGTAGGATTTTAATTGAACCAATCATCTGCACAACCTGCTCCTCATTGTGAATTTTACACACAGTGTGAATTGCATCACCCTCTACCCTAGTGCTCAGACCAGAAACCTGGACATTCTCCTTGTCTCTGCCCGCTCCCTTACCTTTACATGAGCAACCAAATCCCCAAGGCTTCTCACGTCTACCCTCTAAGGCAGCACTTCTTAAAGTGTGGTCCCCGACCGGCATCATTGGCATCACCTGGGAAGTTGTTAGAAATGCAAATGCTCTGATCTCAACTCAGACCAGCTGAATCAGAAACTTGGGGGTGGGGCCAGCAATCTGTGTTTTAACAAGCCCTTCGGGGGATTCTGACTCTTGGAGTTTGAGATTAGTAGGAGTAACAATATTAATCCAAGTATAATTAGAATCTGCCTTTTATTTAATCCCAAATTTCCTTCCCAAATATAAGTAAGATTATTTTATTAATTAACTACTGTGGTATTATGAGAAGAAAATTAAGATGTATGATTTGTTAAAGGAAAAGCTCCAATTCTTGTACTAGTGCAACTCCCTCGATACTTGGAAGTCCTTTAAAAGGGGGAAAAACAAATTGTGTGACCACATGCAATTTTTTTTTGTTTTTTGGGACAGAGTCTCGCTCTGTTGCCCAGGCTGGAGTACAGTAACATAATCTTGGCTCACTGCAACCGCCAGCTCCTTGGTTCAAGCGATTCTCTTGCCTCAGCCTCCCAAGTAGCTGGGACTACAGGCATGCACCACCATGCCTGACTAATTTTTGTATTTTTTTTTTTAGTAGAGATGAGGTTTCACCAATTTGGCCAGGCTGGTCTTGAACTCCTGACCTTAAGTGATCCGCCCACCTCAGCCTCCCAAAGTGCTGGGATTACAGCCATGAGCCACCGTGCTCGGCCCACATGTAATACTTTTTAAAAATAAAAGGATTTTCTACTACCTAACTCCTTCATAGTTGAGGGCACTGTTCTCTCCTGGATTGCTGCAACGGTTTCCTCAGGGTCTTCCAGCATCCTAACCACAAACACAGCACACCCCTCAGTCCATACTCCTCTAACACCCAGAATGCTCTCTCTAAAACACGCGACTGACCACGTCATACTCCTCCACCTAACACCCTCCAGCGGCTCCCTACTGCTCCTGAGAATAGGATTCACTTCTTAAACGTTTCTTCCAGAAGCCTTCACAAATGCCTCTGGGTCCCAGGCAGCATTTCCCTTTCCTTTTTACTTGTTTTTTTTTTTTTTTTTTTTTTTTTTGAGATGGAGTCTTGCTCTATCACCCAGGCTGGAGTGCAGTGGTGTGATCTCAGCTCACTGCAACCTCTGCCTCTCGGATTCAAGGGATCCTCCTGCCTCAGCGCACACGACTGCACCCGGCTAATTTTTGTATTTTTAGTAGAGACAAGGTTTCACCATGTTGGCCAGGCTGGTCTCAAACTCCTGACCTCAAGTGATCTGCCCCTTGGCCTCCCAAAGTGTTGGGATTACAGGTGTGAGCTACCGCCCCTGGCCGCAGTACCATTTGTTAAGACACCTCTTCTGTCCCTCCTCCTGTACACTGGGCTCCAGGCTCCGGGCATCCTTGACCACTCAAAACCTGAAAACTCTTCTATCACCCTTTATCAACTACTGTACCACCGTGTCTGTTCACCCAGTAGCCCCTTTCCACAGTAAGCTACACAAGAACAAGAAAAGCCCCTATATTTTTCATAGAAAAATTCCATAAATATTGTGTGACTGGCTGGTAACCACACATGGTAAGAGACAGAAAGAAAAGCTCAGAGAATAAATTCACTATCTATATATTACATGAGTATAGAGCAGGGGCTAGCCAACCACAGCCTGCCAGCCAAATATGGCCAGGTGCTCAGTTTTGTAATACAAAGTTTTATTAGGAAACACAGCCGTGCTTATTAGTGGCATATTGTCCGTGGCTGCTTTTACACCACAACAGTGGAGCTGAGTAGTTGTGACAGGCACTGTAAAATATTTACTAAAGCCTAAAATATTTTCTATCTGGCCCTTTACAGAAAAATTTGCCAACCCCTGATCTAGACAATAAAGGTAATAACAGGAGAATAAATCTTCTTTCAGATTTCCAAAGTCCAGTACAAATTGGGAGGACCTAAAAAAAAACAAAAAACAAGAAACAAAAAAACTCTTTAAGCTCCTGAAGTAAGTCATGTTTTCTCTGTACAGTGTCCCTTCACTTTGCCATAGAGCCCCAATTTTTTTTTTTTTTTTTTTGAGATGGAGTTTCGCTCTGTCACCCAGGTTGGAGTGCAGTAGCGCGATCTCGGCTCACTGCAATGTCCGCCTCTTGGGTTCAAGTGATTCTCTTCCCTCAGCCTCCCTAGTAGCTGGGATTAGAGGCACCCACACCATGCCCGGCTAATTTTTGTATTTTTAGTAGAGACAGGGTTTCACCATGTTGGTCAGGCTGGTCTCAAACTCCTGACCTCGTGCTCCGCCCACCTAGGCCTCCCAAAGTGCTGGGATTACAGGTGTGAGCCACCGCACCAGGCCAGATTCCCAATTTTATACTCCTCCTGGCTCTTGAGAAAAGGAAAAGGAGGTCAGAAGAAATACAAGTCACATCAATAGAACTAATTAATATTCAGTGCATCTACAGGAGAAAGACAAGAAAAGAAAATCATGACAGAAAAGTTGAGCTGAGTCACCCCTTTTAATAAAAGTCCATCATACAAATTCAAAATGAATTCTGAGTCACCCAACACTGTTTGCCAAATGGGTGATTAAAAAAAAGTACCAGTTGTGAAAGTCAAAATGGATATCTAAAACAGCATAATCCTCTTAAAGGAGGAAAAAACAATCATGAAGAAAGTATGTCATTGTCTTAAAAAGTATGATTGCCACGAGTGTGTTTTTTAAAAATCTATTTTTCTAAGCTTCAATTAACTTTACTGTTGGGAAGCATTCTAAAATCTATGAAACTACTGACTGGTAGCATTTCCTCTGAGCTCAGAAAACTTCATGATCGGGGGAATAACAATAACTATCATTACTACTTTTGCAACGATGCACTTGAATTGAGCATAACGGGGGAAAAACATCACCCGTTTTGCCCTCTGAAATAAGATACATAAATGGCAACACATATTAGAAATTTATTAAATCACGTACCGGATCAGAAAAATAAAATAATCTCAAAATAGGCTTAAACATAATAATCTCCAACTATGCTTAAAAATACCTATGCTTAAACACATATGTATAAAAACTTGGATACTGATTACTACAAGATCCAGTCATACAAACATTCACTGAGTAATAACTGGTGACAAATTACTATAAATTGATTAAAAAAAAAAAAAAGAAACATGACTAGGCATGGTGGCTCATGCCTGTAATCCCAGCACTTTGGGAGGCCGGGGTGGGCAGATCACCTAAGGTCAGGAGTTCAAGGCCCTCTGGCCAACATGGTAAAACCCCATCTCTACTAAAAATACAAAAATTAGCTGTGCATGGTGGCATGCACCTGTAGTCCCAGCTACTTGGAAGGCTGAGGCACGAGAATCGCTTGAACCCAGGAGGCGGAGGCTGCAGTGAGCCGAGATCGCGCCACTGCACTCCAACTGGGTGACAGAGTGAGACTCCGTCTCAAAAAAAAAAAAAAAGAAACATGACAAAGTCCTTTCTAAAATGATAGAGTCCAGAGAATTAACAATTTTTAAAATATATATTAAAAGCCTTCTACTTCACACTGAACTATCTGACTACAAACAGGGGACATAATTTAACCCACGATACAATCAATATTGTGGTAAAGAAAAGTTACCCATGGGAGGCAATTTTTTTCAAACCATATAACAAGTGCACAGCCTTCGAAGAAAGAAATCGAGTAGGAACTTCTGGATACATATCCACTTATTATATTCTTTATGAAATAAATTGACTTCATAAGAAAAAAGTAATATTGGATTGGAAAATATCCCTTACAGAAAACTCAGTAAGCAGATTTCTTCCTATTTATATGTATTGACTGTTCCCATCCATGATTTTACCCCACAAGAAATTATCCAATCAAGAAAATAAGATGAACTCTTTGAAAGAGAAGAGCAATGTTGTGTAGCAAAACAATCTCCAGCCCTCTCTGGTTCCTCCCTGTCTTAGGAATTCTAGATGAAATGGAGGTCCCTATTCTTTGGTGAGGTGCTAGGGAAAGCAAAACGTTTCATTCTTCCATGCCACGTTATCTGTCAAGTATGCCAGACACTTGCACACATACACACAGAGAGCTAAATAAGCACAACGCATGTCAATATTCAAGTGTAATACTTCCACAGACTGACCTAGGGAAAGCATGGAGTCACTACGGGATGGTCATGAACATAACACCAAGTGGGCATGACAGATTTCCCTTCACAATTTGCAGTTACCTCCCGGTAGCTTTCCCTACTCTTTCCATTTCCCTTCCACTCCATCCAGAAAGATGTGGGGGCATGAGGGTTGGTGAAGGAATGTGGTAATTATAGCAGTAAAATTAAGTAAAATGGATTGAGAAAGGAGGATGGCAATAAGCCCAGAAGAAGAGATCCAATACAGAGTCAACTCCCAGACTAATAAATTAATTCCAGAACACAGCCAGATCCCATCCCTTCTCCCATCTTCTCCCTCTTCAAGTGTTTTCTTTTTTCTCTCTGTCTCTCTTTATTTGTTGTTGTTGTCTGTTTTTTGGTGGGACAGGGTCTCACTCTATTGCCCAGGTTGAAGTGCAGTGGTGCAATCGCAGCTCATTGCAACCTCAACCTCCCAGGCTCAAGTGATCCTCCCACCTCTCCAATAGCTGGGACTACAGGTGTACACCACCACACCTGGCTAATTTTTTAAATTTTTTATAAAGACAGAGTCTCCCTATGTGGCCCAGGCTGGTCTCATACTCCTGGGCTCAAGCGATCCTCCTGCCTCAGCTTCCCAATCCCAAAGTGCTGGGATTACAGGTGTGAGCCACCACACCCAGTCCAAGTGTTTTCAAGATTATCAAATATAGGCAACCTTTGATCATTCAAGACAATTCACTGAATAGATTCTCCAGTTCCTCCTCACTGCAGTCATCATGGCTTTCCTACAGCTCTCTTCTTTATAAAATCAAGGCATATTTATTAAACAGTTATACCTGATTCTGTAATAAGAACTTGAAAGGCAATAATATTAAATACCAATCACTAATAATTACCTAGCATTGATGATGTGCTAGACATGGTGCTAAATGCCTTATAAATTAATCTCATTTAATCTTCAAAACAACTCCAGAGATTATTAGACATGAAAAATTTTAATGACCTTGGGTAAATGTTTTCACCTCTTAAGTGGGTGGAGAAGATGGGATTAGAATCCAGTCTAGGACTAGAGACCACTCCTAACTACTCTGGGGAGATCTGTCAGGTAAACACAAGGACACAGCATTACATTGTTCAAGGAACCTTCACACAATATTTAATCTGCATTCAGGTGTTACAGGGTAAATAGCCAATTATAATATGTGTAATATATCCTTTGAGAGAGAAAATGCAGACTGAGATGGCTAAAGAAGATGTCTGGGAAGGAATGGCGTCTAACTCTGAATAGCATCCTATGAGAAAGAGTGGAGGCTAACTGGGAAATAATAGTGGCGAGCAGAAGTAGAGGTGCCCACAGAGCCCCAGAAGTGAGAGAAGACATGGACAATTAGGAAAATAAATAACACTTCAGCCTGGCAAAAGAGTTTGGAAAGGAAAGTGGGTCAGGAGAGGTAGAAGTGGGAAAGTATTGAAAGGCAGAAGGAAGACCATGGAGATCCAAAGAAGCTGGAGTTTATTCTGACAGAGAAACAATTAAAATGACATGGCCAGGTGTGGTGTTTCATGCCTTTCATCCCATCACTTTGGGAGGCCGAGGCAGTAGGCTCACTTGAGCCCAGGAGATCAAGACCAGCCTTGGCCACATAAGGAGACCCCATCTCTATTTAAAAAAAAATTTTTTTAATTAGCTGGTCATGGTGGCATGTGCCTGTAATCCCAGCTATTTGGGAGGCTGAAGTGAGAGGAATGTTTGAGCCCAGGAGGTTAAGGCAGGCAGTGAGCTGTGATCACCCAACTGCACACCAGCCTGGGTGACAGAGCAAGATGCTGCCTCAAAAAATAAAATAAAACAACATGATCAGACATATATCACTAGATTTCTCAACCTTGGCACTACTGACATTTTGCACTGGGTAATTCTTTGTTGGGGGAAAGAGGGAGTTGTCCTGTACATTTAGAATGCTTGGCAGTGCCCCAGTCTCTACCTACTAGAAGCCAGTTGCACCCCTCTCTCCACAGTGACAACCCCAAATGTCTTTGGACATTGTCAAATGTCCTCTGTAGGGCAACATAACCCTGGATTGAGAACCACTAGGCAAGACTGAGGAGTCTGGACTGGAAACCAGTAACAGGCAAACCCAAGAAGGTAATGAAAAGGCCAATGTGATCATCCAAGCCAAAGATGACTGAACCTGAAAGGTGATTTCCCCAATCCTCCCCCACACCGCAACCTTCTAATCTAGCTCTCCATGATCATCTAGAGGGTATTCCACGTCCATCCTGAGCATAACCCGCTCCACTTCCAAAGCCCATATCACCCAGGGGTATCAGCATCTACCCCTCCTCATCACAGACCCTGACGAACCTCCTTGGTATAGCCTTCACATGTCAAGGACTTTACCACATGGTCCTCTCTCTGCTTCTCAAGGTTGACTCTTCTACATTCTATGGGACATTAAGTCCCAGCCAACACCGTGAGCTTCTCAATTCTAATTACAACAGGCCTACCTCTCCACCATGGACTGGTCTTTGGAATGAGTAGAACACCTCCACCTCTGAAGTCTTAAACACAAATATCCTTCCCTCTGGCCACAACCACCAATGAATTCATTCTCTCTATATTCTCACTACATCTAATTATTCTCCACTGTCCTTAAGAACTTTAATCTTTTGATTGGTCAACTTTCTCTTAATTTACGAGATTTATTTGCTCGTGATTTTACCATATAACCTATGGTCTATGCCAGCAATATCAGTTCCCTTGCCCCTGAGGTATAGCCTCCATAAAGTCCCAAATAATCACAAATTCTAGATGTCAAAAGAGAATGATCATTCTCTCTGAAACCTGTTCCGTCTTTAGTATTCTAACTCTTTAGTAGAGTATCCCAGAAATGTGAACCAGAAACTCAAAGAAATCATCTACTCCACTTCCTCACATCCAATCAAATGGCAAGTCCTGTCAGTTCTAAATCCTAAAGATTCCCTATAGCTGGCTCTTTCCAATCCCACTGCCTCTGTTTCAGTTCAGACACTCTTCTGATCACTCAGATGCTAATTTTAGTTTTCTTCAATCCATTCTCCAATCTGCCACCGCAGTGATATTTTACAAATGCCAATCTGTTTATGGCTTAACTACTCAAAATTATTCAAAAACACCCCCAGGTTGTCTTTGTTTACATCCCTGGTCTCCTTTCTACGCATCATTCTCCCAATTTATACTCCGGAAATACTTAGAAACTGTGCTCACATGCACCCCTGTGCCTTTCTATGTGCTGCCCAGTATACAGACTTTTTTTTTTCTTTTTGAGACAGTCTCGCTCTGCTGCCCAGGCTGGAGTGCAATAGTGCGATCTTGGCTCACTGCAACCTCCACCTCCTGGGTTCAAGCGATTCTCCTGCCTCAGTCTCCTGAGTAGTTGGGATTACAGGCATGTGCCAAGACACCCGGCTAATTTTGTATTTTTAGTAGAGGCAGGGTTTCACCATGTTGGTCAGGCTGGTCTCGAACTCGTGACCTCAGGTGATCTGCCCACCTCAGCCTCCCAAAGTGCTGGGATTACAGGCATGTGAGCCACCGCACCCGACCTATAGACTTCTTTCATGGCTGTTCCCCACAGCAAACTCCTACTCATTCCTCAGGTCTTGCCCCAGGTGTTATCTCCTGAGTTATCAAGGAGACCCAGTTAAAAACCTTCCCCTTTGCTCCTTGTACTATAAATATCTCCACCTGGAGCCTAAACACGATTGTGACCCGTGGTGACAGGCAAAGGGCGTTGAACACTTACTATATTCCTGTAGTGTGCAAAATACTTTATTCGTATCCATACTTTCCTCTCACTCAGAAACTACTATATTTATTCCTCATTTTACCCAAGAAGAAATAAACTTTGAGAAATCCAGGCATTTACCTAAGCTTGCAGCATAGTTGAGAAATCCTGGACACTTTGACTGTGGAGCCCACTTCAATCACTAAGCTCCAATAATTTACTTCCATGTGTTTATTTCTTTAAAGTGAACCGTAAGCCAGTTCAGGATAGAACCTTTCTTTTCATCTTTGCGTTCCTAATAACAGGGCAGGGGCTTGGGGGATAGGTGTTGTAGTGAAAGGGGGAGCTGAGAAATACAAGCGGAAGTCATAATTAAATACGAAGAACCTGACCTAAATTAGAAGAGAAAGAATTTAAGAATTCCATGAAATGGCAAGAATGAGCTGAAAAATAAAAAATATTGAGAATACAGGGGGAAAAGCTATGTTTCTTCACCCAAGAAAGAAAATAAGAGGCAGTCGAAAACTTTGTTGTGCTGGATGGGAATTCCCTGTATAAGAAAAGGATAAGCCAAATGTAAACTAAACTAAATATGGGATACTTTTGAGCAAGTGATTGTTTACTAAAAACATAGAATTCAGCTGGGCGTGGTGGCTCACGCCTGTAATCCCAGCATTTTGGAAGGCTGAGGCAGGTGGATCTCTTGAGGTCACGAGTAAGAGACCAGCCTGGCCAACACAGTGAAACCCTGTTTCTACTAAAAATACAAAAAATTAGCCGGGCGTGGTAGCATCCACCTGTAATCCCAGCTACTCAGTAGGGTGAGGCAGGAGAATAGCCTGAAACCAGGAGGCAAAGTTTGCAGTGAGCTGAGATTACGCCATTGCCCTCCAGCCTGGGTGACTGAGTGAGACTCTGTCTCAAAATAAATAAATAAATAAATAAATAAAACCACAAAATTCTTTTGAACTTGACCCAGGAAAATCCTTGTTTGAGTGGCCTGGGGGTTGTGATATTGGAATACTGAAAAGGAAGCAAAATCAGAATATATCTGCCTCTGCAGTGCAATATTCACACAGCATCCATATGTCTTTCAACTTATAGATAAACTGTTAACCTTAAAAGTATGCCCTAAACATAAAAGTGTATCTGGTAGAAGCTGGGAGGTAAACAGGGCTCAGACTGAATGAAGGCAAAAGTAGAGACACTAATAGTGTAACTATTACACGGTGAGTGGGGTGGCAAGAGATACGATCTGAATTTGATGAAACAATATCAAAAAATCATAAGCATATTATTTAAAATTCAAAGAAGTATTATGAAAGAGAAACTCAAAATAGCAATATTAATTATATTAGAAGGAAGAAGGAGAGACAAGGAAGAAGTATAAAGGAGCTAAATACTCATGCATGACCGCCAGAAGGCAAGAGCAATGTCAATAATGGTGGCTGGGCGTGGTGGCTCACGCCTGTAATTCCAGCATTTTGGGAGGCTGAGGTGGGTGGATCACTTGAGGTCAGGAGTTCGAGACCAGCTTGGGCAACATGGCCAAACCCCATCTCTACTAAAAATACAAAAATTAGCTGGCCATGGTGGTATGTGCCTATAGTCCCAGCTACTCAGGAGGCTGAGGCAGGAGAATCGCATGAACCTGGGAGGCGGAGGTTGCAGTGAGCTGAGATCACGCCACTGTACTCCAGCCTGGGTGACAGAGACTCCATCTCAAAAAAAAAAAAAAAAAAAAAAAAAAAGGCATCAGCAGGCATTAACATACAGCAAGTCCACACAGCTTATATAAATTTTGGTAAACAAAATCATCAGCTAAAATAATTGTTAAAGTTGGTCTGAAAAAATTAAGTATCATCTTAATACCATCTTTAAAATAAAAACAACTTTGAAAGTTGATACTGTACACGACGTTTCAAAAATAAATATACAGCAAAAAATATATATGTATATCTATATTCTCTTAGAGCTGAAAGATGTAGCAAGGCTTTTGTTGCTTCTCAGGAAAAGATCTGTGTGGGCTTGACTAAATAGCATTAAAATGTTTTTCCTGCTCTGGAAAAAAAAATGAATTCAAGGCTGGGCTAGGTGGCTCACACCTATAATCCCAGCACTTTGGGAGGCCAAAGCAGGTGGATCACCTGAGGTCAGGAGTTCAAGACCAGGCTGGCCAACATGGTAAAACCTCGTCACTACTAAAAATACAAAAATTAGCTCGGTGTCGTGGCGCCTGCCTATAATCCCAGCTACTTAGGAGGCTGAGGCAGGGGAATCCCTTGAACCCAAGAGGCGGAGGTTGCAGTAAGCCAAGATCGCGCCACTGCACTCCAGCCTGGGCAGCATAATGAGACTCTGTCTCAAAAAAGAAAAAAAAATGAATTCAAATGCAAATAATAATTTCTGTTTGTCCACTTAAGTCTTCTTTTTGTCTACGGTAACAATGAGTAGAGCATATTTCATTAGTTTTCCGGGACTGGCTGCTGTTGGTTTTGATTAACGGCTTCATCTTTCAACAGGTTCAAGATCTTGTTTCTTGGGTTTCTTTTCAACCTGAATTGTTATGTCTTCCTTGTCTTTAATTTTAGCTTCGCTCACATATTCATCCAAACCGATGTCCATTTACATACATATCAAGGAGCTCTTGCCCATCTGGTGAGCAAGGGATCACCACATGTTCAGCAAAATCAGCAGATCTGCCAAACCCAAACAAGTCCAGCAACCAAAAACATGCATCCAAAAATATCCTGCTAGGCAGACGTTTAAAGATAAGCTCATGAAGGATTAAGTAGATTTAGAATCACCTACCCCTGCAAAAATGGTTGGGTCAAGTAAACTTGCTTAACTCTTGGTGATGTAAGTAGATCATATAATATATGCCACAGTTAGGATTAAAGAAATCCTAGAAGAGCTTGTTAATGAATAATCAACAATTATGTAAGATAAGTGTGGTTGGCTGGAAAATATGCATATGACCCAGAAAAAGGGATCTCATTTGGAAAAAGGCATGAGAGAAATGACTAGAGTAGGTTCCAAATACACAAAGAAGCCTAGCCTCAGACCACTGAAATATACCATGATCTACAAGTCAACAATATAATCTGCCAAGTAGCAAGCATTAGTATGATCCCTGTTTTCTCTTGCTAGCAGTTCTATCCTTATATCCTCCTCCCAAAATGCAGCTGTCTTCTCTACCTCAGTGAATGGCACAACCATCCACCCAGCTGCTTCAAACCAAGAAGTCATCCTTGATTTCCTTGTGTTCTCTTGTCGCCATGTCTGCCCCACCAGAAGTCCCATCAGCCATACCTCCAGAATCCACCCCAACCTACTAACTGGTCTTCATCTCCCCTGTCACCGTCCTGCCCCAACCTACAGCCACCATCTAGAACTAAACTACTGCCATATCCCACCTGCCTTCCTGCTTCTACTTCTGCGCCTGCCTACACTCAATCATTCAAAGAGCAGGATGGGGGCCGGGCACGGTGGCTTATGCCTATAATCCCAGCACTTTGGGAGGCCAAGGCAGGAGGACTGCTTGACCCGAGGAGTTCAAGACCAACTTGGGACAACACAGTGAGACCCTGTCTATAACAACTACTTAAAAAATTAGCTGGGCATGGTGGCTCATGCCTGTAGTCCCAGCTACTTGGAAGGGTGAGGTGGAAGGATCGCTTGAGCCCAGGAGATCGAGACTGCAGTGAGCCATGATTGCGCTACTGCTCTCCAACCTGGGCAACACAGCAAGACCTTGTCTCAAAAACAACCACCACCACAACAAGCAAACCAAGACCAGGCCAGGTGATCCACATGAAATATAAGGCAAATATGTTCTTCCCCTGCATAAAACCTCCCAAAAGCTCCCATTTAAAAAAAAAAAAAAAAAAAAAGCCAGGTATGGTGGCTCATGCCTGTAATCCTAGCACTTTAAGAGGCCGACGTAGCAGATCACTTGAGGTCAGGAGTTCAAGACCAGCCTGGCCAACATGGGAAAACCCTGTCTCTACTAAAAATACAAAAATTAGCTAGAAATTCCTTGAACCCAGGAGGCGGAGGATGCAGTGAGCCAAGATCATGCCTCTGATCTTGCTCCAGCCTAGGCAATAGAGCGAGACTCTGTCTCAAAAAAAAAAAAAAAAAAAAAAGCCATATTCCTTCCACAGCTTTCCAGACCCTGCCTGTGCTGTGGCCTGAGTCCTTGCTGTCCTCATCTCCTGAAGCTCCAGCTTCCTCTAAGTCACGTCTGTGCTCCTCCAAGGCCCTCTGGACTTGCCCTGGGAGCTGCCTGGAATGGCCTTCCCACAGACCTCATCTCACAGGCTCCCCTCTGCGCTCATCCTACCCCACGCCATTCACTCCATCCTGTTGGTCCTGTGTTCCTTCATATCACTTATTAGAATCTGAGAGCAATTAATTAGCCTATGCATTTTGAAAAAAAATCTGTCTCTCTCCATTTTGAATAGGAAACACATTTCAACAGAACACATTCTCTTGCTCACTAACACATCTCCAGAGCCTAAAACACTGCCTGGCTTCTAGAATGAATATATTTGGTAAAAATCTGTGAATGAATTAACAGCATCCCTCAAAGCCATCTTTGTCTTTTAAAGTTCTTGACATCTTAATCATGTTAAAATGTAAGAGAAAATGTGAAGTCTTTTCATACTTTCTATAACACTCGATAAAGCAAAATGTTAGGCCCTAAAATTGTATAAAATAACATAAAACAAAATCAGAAGGGTTGAGTCAAGTAGGCTACTACATAAACTACATCGGTGAAGAGCCCCAAACTGAAGATCTTTATTGCTGTAATTGCATACATAAGTGCAGAGATGAGAAGGGAGAGGAGTGGAGTGGGAGGTGGGGGAGAGGAACCCATCAGGGAAGGGAACAAAGTGGGCGCGGGGGAGGTAGGAAGGGTGCCAGTTATGACACTATTCCTACAGCATGTTCTGTCTCGAAGGGCAACTGACCTCAAGAGGACTGTTAGTTAGAAATGTCCCCAACAGCTATTTTCTGGAAATCAGCAGAGAGACTAATTATCAAAAATTTCTCTCCCCATAGATAAGCACATTCTTCCTCATTCCTCATTGACACCTCAGTCCCCAGAACCCCCTGTAGTGTTATATCGTCACCCTCTCCGGTTTTCAAGAAACTCCTTGACTACGCATCCAATAAACGCATAGTTCTGTTGCTGAGCTGCTATTTAAGTATAGGGCATAACATTTCATACAAGAGTATCTTTAATTTTCTTCTTTGTTTTACGTTTACTTTGATGGGGGAGTAGAGAGGTTGTACAGAGCCAATGAATAAAGGAAGGCAAAATGCAATCACCCCAAGTTGAAGGAAAGAAATTCCCGATTCTGAGGAAATGCCTTCACACAACATTAAGGGATTTTATTCCTCTGCTGTTTTTCACGCTCAATGCCACACCCAGCTGCCCTCCAAAATAAGATGATGGGGAAGAGTTACTAGTCTCTAACACAAGGATGGAATGAGGTGAGTATAAGAAACAACCAGGTTAGTTGATTTTTAAAAAAAAAAGAGAAGGAAAGAAATAGGATTACCCTATTCTTTTCTGTTTATCCAATTCTACATTTATTGACTGGCGAGACTGTTCACTTCTGGGCTTTAAGGGAGGAAAATGCCGTTAACTTGAGAACAGTTTGAATCAAAAAGCAAGTGCTAGACATGGCTAGTGTTTGCCTTTGCCTGCACTATACTAATTATAGTTCCAACTTGCCAAATCAATATATCTTCTAGAACTGAGCTCCATAACATTTAACACACCATCATTCTAGCATTCTGCCTCTACAATAACACAGACCTGTCATACAAGAGAAGGGAGGAAAACATTTAAATTATACATTTTTTCCCATAAGAGAAAAAGATCTACCTAGCAGCGATTAGCTGCAATGTCATTTTAAAAAACTGCAGCAGGAAAAATGTAAACAAATCTCAGGAAGGAAACTTCACAAGTCACAGCACAACATGGGGAATTTTCTTTCAAATGGGAAGCATCAAGAATCAAGAAGATCTCTGAATATTTTATGTGATTTATTTTCTTAATACTAAAGGAAGATTGAGGAAGACTGCAGGCTGTAATGGGTAAAGAAGAGGAAGCAAAGCGAACAGGCAGATATAGACACTTTATTATTTATTATCGTATCTTGACCTCAGCTGGGGCTTTTTCATTGTCTTTAAAGCTCATCATTATTTTATTCCTATATATTGAAGAAGGCTGATAAGAGAGCACTGTTGACAGCAACAAAACAAAGTAACTAACCCATATGATGAAAAACCACTGCCGGGCGCAGTGGCTCACGCCTGTAATCCCAGCACTTTGGGAGGCCGGGGCGGGTGGATCACGAGGTCGGGAGTTCGAGAACAGCCTGACCAACATGGTGAAACCCCATCTCTACTAAAAATACAAAAATTAGCCAGGCATAGTGGTGCACACCTGTAATCCCAGCTACTCAAGAGGCTGAGGCAGGAGAATCGCTTGAACTCGGGAGGTGGAGGTTGCAGTGTGTCAAGATAGCGCCACTGCACTCCAGCCTGGGGAACAGAGTGAGACTACGTCTCAAAAAAAAAAGAAAAAAAGAAAAATCATTATCCTCAACTAAAAATCCTGGGCTCTGCACAAGTGAGCCAACCTTCAATTTTGTTATGAGAATTTCATCCACGAGAATTCTTACACATCTGGGTTTTAGAGGCGTACTCATCCCAACCAATGCCACACACATACCACATACCTGAGAATGATTGGCAACACTCTGCCTTGACAATGAGAATCCAGCTGTGCTCATATTCGTTATGAATTGTGAATATGCCTGGTGAATTACTGTTGTACAGTATTAACTCTCTTGGTGAATGGGAGCTGGGGATGAAGCAGACAACACTGCTTCACGTCCGTACTTCACACATATGTGAGTTAGGAACGCACAAAATAGCATTGTAGGGCCCATGGAAACCTCCCGCCCACTGGGAAGAATAACTGTGCTCCGTGGAGCTGCTTCTGAAGGAATGCCTACGACCAGCCAAGTCATACATATGGACTTACAGCCACTTTAGAATCATCGCTGATTACAGGGTCTTGAAGAGGTATTTGCACCTCATGTTCACAGCGGCATTATTCACTCATTATGAACCCATATTCATAGCAGCATTATAGCAAAAGGTGGAAACAACCCACATGTCCATTGATGGATGAACGGATAAACAAAATGCAACATATACATACAATGGAATATTATTCAGCCTTAAAAGGGAAGGACATTCTGACACATGCTCCAACATGGATGAATCTCAAGGACATTATGCTAAGTGAAATAAGCCAGCCACAAAAAGGACAAATACTGTATAATTCCACTTATATGAGCTACCTAGCGTAGTCAGACTCATAGAGACAGAAAGAGAATGGTGGTTGCCAGGGGCTTGGGGAAAGAGGAGGATGGGGAGTTATTGTTTAATGGGTACAGGGTTTATTTTGGATGATAAAAGAGTTCTAAAGATGGATGATGGTGGTGGATGCACAACCACGTCAATGTATTTGATGCCACTAAACGGTACATTTAAAAATGGTTACAGTGGTACATTTTATGTTGTCTGTATTTTACCACAATTAAAAATAATTTAGAAATCAATTTTTAAAATCATCGTTGATTAAAGCAGGCTAGAGAACTCTTGAGTGACCATCTGTCAAGAAAAGGAGGTTTGGCAAATGTACTTAATACGCTAGTTTTTTTTCTTTTTTTTTTTTTTTTTTTTTTTAGTGTACAAACAGACATACCGAGCTGTTGAGCAGCTAAGGAAAAAAAAATGCTTGAATCACATGTTGTTTTTAAATTATAGGGTGACTGGGCAGATACACATCGTAGCTGCTATTTCAACAGCAAATCTGCCTCACGGACAGAAGTGAATTCTCCTACTTACATCAAACGAAGCTGCATTCGTCTGGGCATTCTGATTACACGGTTCCCTGAAGCAATCACTAAAAGGAAGGAGAAGACCCATGGCAATGATCCGGGAGCAAAACTTCTCTGCTTCTTCTGGAGGCCCGTTCTCCTGCTGGCTGAACAGCTTCTCCAACAGCGTTCGCCCTGCAGATGAAACACAGTCATTAAGAGGGAGCACTGCCGATCACCTGGCTCTGAACTCGCCAGGGGACAGCGGCTGGGTACACACTGCCAGGGAACAGCACCGTTTCCAAGGCTACTGACAGCGCAGAAAGGAGCCTCTCAAGCTAGGAGAAAGCTCTGTAGTCTGAGGCCAGAGTTGCCACATAAAAAACTGCAGAACTGGTTTGCTCTCTCATCCCCCTAAATACCTCCTGCCTCAAAAGACAACAGGCGAAGTTATGGGCTATACAGCTTCCATCTAAGAGTTTTAATTCAGATAGGGTCTTGCTATGTTGCCCAGGCTGGCCTTGAACTCTTGGGCTCAAGCAATCCCCCCACCTAAGCCTCCTGAGTGGCTACATTTATAGGTGTGAGCCACCACACCCAGCTCAGATTTTTTTTCTTTAATAGACATGAGGTCTCACTATGTTGCTGAAGCTTACCTCAAACTCCTGGGCTCAAGCCATCCTCCTGCCTCAGCCTCCCAAGCAGCTAGAGCTACTGGCACACACCACCTCACTCAGCTCCCTTTTGGATTTAATTGGTAAATCCAATTTTGGATTTAAATTTGGATCCAAGCCAGACATGGTGGCTCACACCTGTAATCCCAGCACTTTGGGAGGCTGAGGCAGGTGGATCACCTGAGGTCAGGAGTTCAAGACCAGCCTGGCCAACACGGCAAAACCCCGTCTCTATTAAAAATACAAAAAATAGCCAGGCGTGCTGGTGGGCGCCTTAATCCCAGTTACTTGGGAGGCTGAGGCAAGAGAACTGCTTGAACCTGGGTGGCGGAGCTTGAAGCTGGGTGGCGGAGGTTGCAGTGAGCCGAGATCGCACCACTGCACTCTAGCCTGGGAGACAAGAGCGAAACTCCATCTCAAAAAAATAAATAAATAAATAAATAATTAACCAGCTGTGGTGGCGGGTGCCTATAATCCCAGCTACTCAGGAGGCTGAGACAGGAGAATCGCTTGAACCCAGGAGGCAGAAGTTGCAGTGAGCCAAGATCACACCATTGCACTCCGGCCTGGGCAACAAGAGTGAACCTCTGTCTCAAAAAATAATAAATAAATAAATAAATAAATAAATAAATAAATAAATAAATAAATTTTGGATCCAAAAGGCTAAACCCCTTGAATTTAATTGCAGATGGTTCTCGAAGGAAGCAGTTCGTAACGCATCATGCCGCCATTTAGATTCAGAAATATCAGTGACTGACATTCACGGTGTCCATCATGGCGGGGGCAGAGAATGAAGAGACAAAGAGGCAGGCAAAGGTACCAACCCACAAGAAGTGAAGAGAGCTGGCCAGCAAAATAAAAATAAGTCACCCAGAAAAGGGATAAAAATTCACATTTCTCTCAGATGCTCCTCAGAAATATAACTCTAGCATAGGTCTGAACTTAAGGACTTTTTTTTTTTTTTTTTTTTTTTACTATTTCCCTAAAAAAAGGCAAGAGAGGCATAAGAAGAAGACACTGGGCCAGGCGCGGTGGCTCACCCCTGTAATCCCAGCACTTTGGGAGGCCGAGGCTGGCGGATCACGAGGTCAGGAGATCAAGACCATCCTGGTTAACACGGTGAAACCCCGTCTCTACCAAAAATACAAAAAACAAAAAAAATGAGCCAGGCTTGGTGGCCGGCGCCTGTAGTCCCAGCTACTTGGGAGGCTGAGGCAAGAGAATCACTTGAACCCGGGAGACGGAGCTTGCAGTGAGCCAAGATCGCGCCACTGCACTCCAGCCTAGCGACAGGGCAAGACTCCGTCTCAAAAACAAAAATAAAAATAAAAATAAATAAGACACTGGCTGAGGATCCTAGAGGGCCTGGGTCCACCTAGCCCAGGGGTTCTCAATCTTGGCTGAAACTGAGGATCACCTGGGGAGAACAGAATTGCTGGAAGCCGGGCTCAGGCATCAGTTTTCTACTGGTTGTCAGTTGGTTCTAATGTTAGCGAGAGTGCAGGCCTTAATTTTTTCTGACACTTTTTTTTTTTTGAGATAGACTTTCGCTGTCACCCGTGCAGTGGCGCGGTCTCAGCTCACTGCAACCTCCGCCTCCCGGGTTCAAGCGATTCTCCTGCCTCAGCCTCCCAAGTAGCTGGGACTACAGGCATGCACCACCATGTCCAGCTAATTTTTTTTGTAGTTTTAGTAGAAATGGGGTTTCACCATGTTGGTCAGGCTGGTCTTGAACTCCTGACCTCAAATGATCTGCCTACCTCAGCCTCCCACAGTGCTGGGATTACAGGCATAAAACACCGTGCCTGGCCTAGCTCTTTAACTTTCAAACATTTATGTAGCTTGTTTTGCATTCATAAACTTTCATCAGAGGAAATTGAAAATCTCTAGGGTCCCTTCCAGGGCCACAATTGCTCCTCCTTCTAATTAGCAGATTCTTTCTTCAAATTTAGATCAAATTTTCTGGATCTGTTATCCAGAAAAGTCTTCAGTAATCCCCTTCCATGCTCTTTTGGAACCCTTCATAGTTTCTTTGTGTAATTAATTATTTTATTTAATTAGTTATGCAATCATTTGTTTAAAGTTGACCTTCCTCACTGACATATAAACTTGCTGATGGCCAGCATCTATCTTGCAAACTTGGCCACTTGCACATAAAAAGCATCAATAAATATTTTCAGGATTTCTGAATAAATACAATGCTATGATTCTGTGATAGATTCATTCATATCATAGTCAGAACTGGAAATGATTTATCAGTCTATACCATCAAACTTTTTATGTAAAGGGCCAAATAGTAAGTATTTTAGGCTTTATGAGCCACACGTAAGGTCTCTGTCGCATATTTTTCACTGGTTTAATTTTGTTTTGAGCAACTTTGAGCATGTAAAAACCATTCTTAGCTCCAGGCTTTGCAAAACCAGGCCAAGTCTATACTTCAGTTACAATAACTACATTTCAAATGTATAAATGTTCCATTCTACCAGGATACTAGTCATGCAATTGTTATGCCTCTTCCTATTTCTGTCTATAAAACAAAACTAATCTCAAAAGCTGCCTTTGATATTTCGAGTGACAAAGCAGGACACAAGAGGTCTCTCTATTTTCTCCATTTCTTCTGGTCATTAGAGAACATTCTTTGGTCTCCCAGGATTTTTTGGAGGGGAAATAAAAAATTTTTCCCCTACAGAACTTCAGTTTGCCTGCATCTAACTGGAACTAAATATCTAGGAAATGGCATCCCTCAATTCTCAAGTGATTAATTATCATAACAGTATATTGTTGTATTCATGTTACCGAATTACTGAAAATAGGCCTAAGACTAATTCTTTTCTACCACTCAGATAATGTATATGACAAAAAATAAGGTCAGCAGGATCTTGCATGTGTGTGACTGAAGGTAAATGTGTACGTGCATATCAAGCCAAAAATTATCAAAGGAGTTCCAGAACAGCGTGGAGGAGAGAAAATGATGACCTGCTGGAACTCTACTTCCATGAAAGCATATGCCCCGAAATCCTTAATCAAAGGTCTCTGTACCACAACCCTATCATCACCCTGGGTATTTCCGTGTTTAGCGGTAGTGGGGGAAATTACCCTGTGCTTTTAGCAGCATCCTTGGCCATTACTACTGGATGGCGGGAGCACAGCCACCTCGCCCCCAGCTGTAACAGCCCAAAATGTCTCCAGACATTGCCAAATGTCTCCTGGGGCAGGGGGCAAAAATAACCCCAGGCTGAGAACCCCAGGCCTAACCTCTCTCTAAAGAAACTTCACCTCCTTCTTTAGTGATAACTAGGCTTTCCCTTGAGGATATCCTCGCCCTGCAACCGTCTCAGGTGGAGGCACTTTTTTTTTTTTTTTTTTTGAGATGGAGTCTTGCCCTGTCGCCTAGGCTGGAGTGCAATGGCATGATCTTGGCTCACTGCAACCTCCGCCTCCCAGGTTCAAGCAACTCTCCTGCCTCAGCCTCCTGAGTAGCCGAAATTACAGGCATGCGCCACCACACCCGGCTAATTTTTTGTATCTTTAGTACAGAGGAGATTTCACCATGTTGGCCAGGCTGGTCTCGAACTCCTGACCTCGTGATCCGCCCACCTCAGCCTCCCAAAGTGCTGGGACTCCAGGTGTGAGCCACCGCGCCCGGCCAGGTGGAGGCATTTTAAGTCAAATCCTTCACATTTGAGGCAAAAAACATGGGTAACATCCTTGTTCCCCATGAACACTTCCAGATGATTTATTCTCCTTCAAAACCATGAGCTTTTTTGAAAATTCCTGCCACTGGCTAGACCCTACTATCCCTCCTCCTTTCTGCCATCCACTAACCTCTAGTTATTCCCTCCCCTCGTCAATCACTAAATAACTCACCTCCTGCCTCACTGCCCCACGTTCCACCTCTACTCCTATCATTCTTAGTGATTTGGACATCCACATGGAGAGCAAACCATGCTCAGGAGGATACCTCACCCGAGACCTTGATCCCCTTGCCTCCAGCTAACATTTTCTCCACCACAAAACAGCCACCCATTCCCATCTCACAGCCTCATATTGGTCACTATCAGGAACCGTACCACCTCCAGAAGATCAATTCCAAAGTTTACTCCAAACTCTCCAGTGGGTTCCCATCACCCTCAGAGTAAAATCAAATCCCTCACTGTGCAGTCCTGATAGGTAAGTTAGCAACAACGAGGAAGAGGGGTCCCAGGTGGGGGAGAACAATTGTTCTGAGAGACTGCTAACCACAAACAACCCGCTTGCACACTATCCTGTTCCCAAACACCTCACTCTGCATGCAGCCCCAGCAGCATCATTTTATTTGCACGGTAGCCCCACAAGCAGGACCCTATCAAACTTTCCCCCAGCCCCTGTCTCTTGGCAGACAGCCCCTTCTCTGCTGTGCTACCCATTGCCCTTTGCAACGTACTTACTCTCTAATAAACTTGCATTCTTCACCTCACTACTGTTTCAGTAAATTATTTTATAACCCAAGGCAACAGCCCCAATCAGTCACAACCCCCGCAACACTCACCAGATGCAAGAGCCACCTCCCTACCTCCCACCTCTCACCACTCTTGCCTACTGGCCTTCTCCTCCTCAAACACACTGAGCTCACTCTCACCATGAAGACTTTTGCACTAGAACACTCTTCTTCCGGATACATCAATGACTCCCTCACTCCTTCATCTCATTCAGGTCTCTGGTCAGTGGTCACTTTCACTGAGAGAACTTCCTAATACCCTTTCTGAAGGAGCACACCCCATTACTCTTGTTCCCATTATCCACTTTATTCTTCAGAGAGCTTAGCCCTTGAATTTACATAAGTCTGTGATCTGTCTCCTACTCCTGGAGTGTAAACTCCATTTCAGCAATCCCTGCTGTGTGTTTACCACCTTCTACTCAGGACCTCAAGGAGTGGCTGGCAAAGACGGGATAATCAATTAATTTTTTGATCATCAATGAATCTATGTACAAATGCCCGAATGCAGCATCTAACTCCTGAGAACTACCTTCTACTTTTAGGCTCTTACTCTAGAACCCCTTCTACAGCTCCATCCAGCATGCTGACCTTGAATCAGTTGTCCCTACTACTGTTGCACAATCCATCACTCGTGCTGTGTCACTTCCTTCCTCAGCGGCTTAAATTCCATGTTCTATCACTATAATTACATACTTCAAACACTTCAGCTTTCTTATCCCTCTTTTCCTCCACCACGCTTGTCACGTGAAACCACGACCTGTTTCGGCGCAGCCATCCACTTTCTCTTTGCCTGCACCTGAACAACTGAACATTGTAAAAGAAAGCCACACAGGCTACAGCTCCCAGCATGAGTGACGCAGAAGACGGGTGATTTCTGCATTTCCATCTGAGGTACCAGGTTCATCTCACTAGGGAGTGCCAGACAGTGGGCGCAGGCCAGTGGGTGCGCGCACCGTGCGCGAGCCGAAGCAGGGCGAGGCATTGCCTCACCTGGGAAGCGCAAGGGGTCAGGGAGTTCCCTTTCCGAGTCAAAGAAAGGGGTGGCGGACGCACCTGGAAAATCGGGTCACTCCCACCCGAATATTGCGCTTTTCAGACCTGCTTAAAAAACGGCGCACCACAAGACTATATCCCACACCTGGCTCGGAGGGTCCTACGCCCACGGAGTCTCGCTGATTGCTAGCGCAGCAGTCTGAGATCAAACTGCAAGGCGGCAGCGAGGCTGGGGGAGGGGCGCCCGCCATTGCCCAGGCTTGATTAGGTAAACAAAGCAGCCGGGAAGCTCGAACTGGGTGGAGCCCACCACAGCTCCAGGAGGCCTGCCTGCCACTGTAGGCTCCACCTCTGGGGGCAGGGCGCAGACAAACAAAAAGACAGCAGTAACCTCTGCAGACTTAAATGTCCCTGTCTGACAGCTTTGAAGACAGCAGTGGTTCTCCCAGCACGCAGCTGGAGATCTGAGAACTGGCAGACTGCCTCCTCAAGTGGGTCCCTGACCCCTGACCCCCGAGCAGCCTAACTGGGAGGCACCCCCCAGCAGGGGCACACTGACACCTCACGCGGCAGGGTATTCCAACAGACCTGCAGCGGAGGGTCCTATCTGTTAGAAGGAAAACTAACAAACAGAAAGGACATCCACACCGAAAACCCATCTGTACATCACCATCATCAAAGACCAAAAGTAGATAAAACAACAAAGATGGGGAAAAAACAGAACAGAAAAACTGGAAACTCTAAAACGCAGAGCACCTCTCCTCCTCCAAAGGAACGCAGTTCCTCACCAGCAACGGAACAAAGCTGGATGGAGAATGACTTTGACGAGCTGAGAGAAGAAGGCTTCAGACGATCAAATTACTCTGAGCTACGGGAGGACATTCAAACCAAAGGCAAAGAAGTTGAAAACTTTGAAAAAAATTTAGAAGAATGTATAACTAGAATAACCAATACAGAGAAGCACTTAAAGGAGCTGATGGAGCTGAAAACCAAGGCTCGAGAACTACGTGAAGAATGCAGAAGCCTCAGGAGCTGATGCGATCAACTGGAAGAAAGGGTATCAGCAATGGAAGATGAAATGAATGAAATGAAGCAAGAAGGGAAGTTTAGAGAAAAAAGAATAAAAAGAAATGAGCAAAGCCTCCAAGAAATATGGAACTATGTGAAAAGACCAAATCTACGTCTGATTGGTGCACCTGAAAGTGACAGGGAGAATGGAACCAAGTTGGAAAACACTCCGCAGGATATTATCCAGGAGAACTTCCTCAATGTAGCAAGGCAGGCCAATATTCAAATCCAGGAAATACAGAGAATGCCACAAAGATACTCCTCGAGAAGAGCAACTCCAAGACACATAATTGTCAGATTCACCAAAGTTGAAATGAAGGAAAAAATGTTAAGGGCAGCCAGAGAGAAAGGTCGGGTTACCCTCAAAGGGAAGCCCATCAGACTAACAGCGGATTTCTCGGCAGAAACCCTACAAGCCAGAAGAGAGTGGGGGCCAATATTCAACATTCTTAAAGAAAAGAATTTTCAACCCAGAATTTCATATCCAGCCAAACTAAGCTTCATAAGTGAAGGAGAAATAAAATACTTTACAGACAAGCAAATGCTGAGAGATTTTGTCACCACCAGGCCTGCCCTAAAAGAGCTCCTGAAGGAAGCGCTAAACATGGAAAGGAACAACCGGTACCAGCCGCTGCAAAATCATGCCAAAATGTAAAGACCATCAAGACTAGGAAGAAACTGCATCAACTAACGAGCAAAATCACCAGCTAACATCATAATGACAGGATCAAATTCACACATAACAATATTAACTTTAAATGTAAATGGACTAAATTCTCCAATTAAAAGACACAGACTGGCAAATTGGATAAAGAGTCAAGACCCATCAGTGTGCTGTATTCAGGAAACCCATCTCACGTGCAGAGACACACATAGGCTCAAAATAAAAGGATGGAGGAAGATCTACCAAGCAAATGGAAAACAAAAAAAGGCAGGGGTTGCAATCCTAGTCTCTGATAAAACAGACTTTAAACCAACAAAGATCAAAAGAGACAAAGAAGGCCATTACATAATGGTAAAGGGATCAATTCAACAAGAAGAGCTAACTATCCTAAATATATATGCACCCAATACAGGAGCACCCAGATTCATAAAGCAAGTCCTGAGTGACCTACAAAGAGACTTAGACTCCCACACATTAATAATGGGAGACTTTAACACCCCACTGTCAACATTAGACAGATTAATGAGACAGAAAGTCAACAAGGATACTCAGGAATTGAACTCAGCTCTGCACCAAGCGGACCTAATAGACATCTACAGAACTCTCCACCCCAAATCAACAGAATATACATTTTTTTCAGCACCACACCACACCTATTCCAAAATTGACCACATAGTTGGAAGTAAAGCTCTCCTCAGCAAATGTAAAAGAACAGAAGTTATAACAAACTATTTCTCAGACCACAGTGCAATCAAACTAGAACTCAGGATTAAGAATCTCACTCAAAGCCGCTCAACTACATGGAAACTGAACAACCTGCTCCTGAATGACTACTGGGTACATAACGAAATGAAGGCAGAAATAAAGATGTTCTTTGAAACCAACGAGAACAAAGACACAGCATACCAGAATCTCTGGGACGCATTCAAAGCAGTGTGTAGAGGGAAATTTATAGCACTAAATGCCCACAAGAGAAAGCAGGAAAGATCCAAAATTGACACCCTAACATCACAATTAAAAGAACTAGAAAAGCAAGAGCAAACACATTCAAAAGCTAGCAGAAGGCAAGTAATAACTAAAATCAGAGCAGAACTGAAGGAAATAGAGACACAAAAAACCCTTCAAAAAATCAATGAATCCAGGAGCTGGTTTTTTGAAAGGATCAACAAAATTGATAGACCACTAGCAAGACTAATAAAGAAAAAAAGAGAGAAGAATCAAATAGACACAATAAAAAATGATAAAGGGGATATCACCACCGATCCCACAGAAATACAAACTACCATCAGAGAATACTACAAACACCTCTACGCAAATAAACTAGAAAATCTAGAAGAAATGGATACATTCCTCGACACATACACTCTCCCAAGACTAAACCAGGAAGAAATTGAATCTCTCAATAGACCAATAACAGGAGCTGAAATAGTGGCAATAATCAATAGTTTACCAACCAAAAAGAGTCCAGGACCAGATGGATTCACAGCCGAATTCTACCAGAGGTACAAGGAGGAACTGGTACCATTCCTTCTGAAACTATTCCAATCAATAGAAAAAGAGGGAATCCTCCCTAACTCATTTTATGAGGCCAGTATCATTCTGATACCAAAGCCGGGCAGAGACACAACCAAAAAAGAGAATTTTAGACCAATATCCCTGATGAACATTGATGCAAAAATCCTCAATAAAATACTGGCAAACCGAATCCAGCAGCACATCAAAAAGCTTATCCACCATGATCAAGTGGGCTTCATCCCTGGGATGCAAGGCTGGTTCAATATACGCAAATCAATAAATGCAATCCAGCATATAAACAGAGCCAAAGACAAAAACCACATGACTATCTCAATAGATGCAGAAAAAGCCTTTGACAAAATTCAACAACCCTTCATGCTAAAAACTCTCAATAAATTAGGTATTGATGGGATGTATATCAAAATAATAAGAGCTATCTATGACAAACCCACAGCCAATATCATACTGAACGGGCAAAAACTGGAAGCATTCCCTTTGAAAACTGGCACAAGACAGGGATGCCCTCTCTCACCGCTCCTATTCAACATAGTGTTGGAAGTTCTGGCCAGGGCAATTAGGCAGGAGAAGGAAATAAAGGGTATTCAATTAGGAAAAGAGGAAGTCAAATTGTCCCTGTTTGCAGATGACATGATTGTATATCTAGAAAACCCCGTTGTCTCAGCCCAAAATCTCCTTAAGCTCATAAGCAACTTCAGCAAAGTCTCAGGATACAAAATCAATGTACAAAAATCACAAGCATTCTTATACACCAACAACAGACAAACAGAGAGCCAAATCATGAGTGAACTCCCATTCACAATTGCTTCAAAGAGAATAAAATACCTAGGAATCCAACTTACAAGGGATGTGAAGGACCTCTTCAAGGAGAACTACAAACCACTGCTCAAGGAAATAAAAGAGGATACAAACAAATGGAAGAACATTCCATGCTCATGGGTAGGAAGAATCAATATCGTGAAAATGGCCATACTGCCCAAGGTCATTTACAGATTCAATGCCATCCCCATCAAGCTACCAATGACTTTCTTCACAGAATTGGAAAAAACTACTTTAAAGTTCATATGGAACCAAAAAAGAGCCCGCATTGCCAAGTCAATCCTAAGCCAAAAGAACAAAGCTGGAGGCATCACACTACCTGACTTCAAACTATACTACAAGGCTACAGTAACCAAAACAGCATGGTACTGGTACCAAAACAGAGATATAGATCAATGGAACAGAACAGAGCCCTCAGAAATAACGCCGCATACCTACAACTATCTGATCTTTGACAAACCTGAGAAAAACAAGCAATGGGGAAAGGATTCCCTATTTAATAAATGGTGCTGGGAAAACTGGCTAGCCATATGTAGGAAGCTGAAACTGGATCCCCTCCTTACACCTTATACAAAAATCAATTCAAGATGGATTAAAGATTTAAATGTTAGACCTAAAACAATAAAAACCCTAGAAGAAAACCTAGGCTTTACCATTCAGGACATAGGCATGGGCAAGGACTTCATGTCCAAAACACCAAAAGCAATGGCAACAAAAGACAAAATTGACAAATGGGATCTAATTAAACTAAAGAGCTTCTGCACATCAAAAGAAACTACCGTCAGAGTGAACAGGCAACCTACAAAATGGGAGAAAATTTTCGCAACCTACTCATCTGACACAGGGCTAATATCCAGAATCTACAATGAACTCAAACAAATTTACAAGAAAAAAACAAACAACCCCATCAAAAAGTGGGAGAAGGACATGAACAGACACTTCTCAAAAGAAGACATTTATGCAGCCAAAAAACACATGAAAAAATGCTCATCATCACTGGCCATCAGAGAAATGCAAATCAAAACCACTATGAGATACCATCTCACACCAGTTAGAATGGCAATCATTAAAAAGTCAGGAAACAACAGGTGCTGGAGAGGATGTGGAGAAATAGGAACACTTTTACACTGTTGGTGGGACTGTAAACTAGTTCAACCATTGTGGAAGTCAGTGTGGCGATTCCTCAGGGATCTAGAACTAGAAATACCATTTGACCCAGCCATCCCATTACTGGGTATATACCCAAAGGACTATAAATCATGCTGCTATAAAGACACATGCACACGTATGTTTATTGCGGCATTATTCACAATAGCAAAGACTTGGAACCAACCCAAATGTCCAACAATGATAGACTGGATTAAGAAAATGTGGCACATATACACCATGGAATACTATGCAGCCATAAAAAATGATGAGTTCATGTCCTTTGTAGGGACATGGATGAAATTGGAAATCATCATTCTCAGTAAACTATCGCAAGAACAAAAAACCAAACACCGCATATTCTCACTCATAGGTGGGAATTGAACAATGAGATCACATGGACACAGGAAGGGGAATATCACACTCTGGGGACTGTGGTGGGGTGGGGGGAGGGGGGAGGGATAGCATTGGGAGATATACCTAATGCTAGATGACGAGTTAGTGGGTGCAGCGCACCAGCATGGCACATGTGTGCATATGTAACTAACCTGCACAATGTGCACATGTACCCTAAAACTTAAAGTATAATAAAAAAAAGAAAAGAAAGCCACACAGGTGTTGTCTGTCTTGACTTTCAGTGCACAGCTACATACCTCAAGGAGGCCAACACTGCTGTGGGTTCTCATGTAAGCTTCCACTCCAATACAATGTTTAAACAATCTTCTCCCCACCTGACCCATTCTTTCCAATGATGAGATGATATTGTCAAATGATTTACTGAGACAATGGAAGAATCTGAGACAAATTCCAAATATGTAAAAATGCTCACACTTGTCTTCCTCACAATGGAAAGAGGCCCTCTTACAAACAAGAGCAAGTTCTTTCCCTTGTGTTCTGAGCTGAATTCCTTATTGCATGCCAAGATCTCACTTCTTTGGCTATCCCTTCTCTCCTGAAACACAAACACCTCCCTCTTTGCTGGACATTCCCAGTATCACACAAACATGCTTTAAAAAAAAAACCGAAAGAACAAATCCTCCCTTGAGCCACATCACTCTCCGCTCCCAGCTACGATTCCATTTCTTGGCTTCCCTTCACATCAAAACTACTAACCGGAATTAACTACGTTTGCTACCTCTCCCTCCTTGCTCAGTCTGCTCTAATTTGATTTCCATCCCCATGATGTGCCAGAAGCTGCTGGGCAGCATGGTATCAATAACTTTTTTTTTTCCATTTTTTTTTTTTTAAAGATAAGGTCTCCCTCTGTCACCCAGGCCGGAATGCAGTGGCCCTATCATAACTCACTGCAGCCTCAGATTTCTGGACAAAAGCAATCCTCCTGCTTCAACCTCCCAAAGTGCTGGGACTACATGGGTGAGCCGCCACACCCAGCCAACATTTCTGTCTTCATCCTACTTAGTTTATCTTTCAGAAAAACTTCACTGTTGATTTACTCCTACTCCTTAAAGCATTTTACTCTCAGCTCATGATATTCCCTTCCCCTATTTTCTCTAACTCTAGCCATTTTCTCCCAAGTCCCTTTTAATGGCTTCTCTACCCAACACAGCAATGTAGGAGTGCTTCCTGGCTCACCCCACGGCTTATTCTTTCAACTCTTTCTATATTCTCTCCCATAATCTCGCCCAGTCTCTAAATACCCCATTCTTTGAAACCGGGCAGACCTCTGTGAATGCACTAACAGAGTATGGAAGAAGGGGCCCCATACTTGGACAGAATGCATGGGGCAGTTGGGGCAGCTACGTGAAGCCTCCGAAGACAGAAAGGAGCTCCACACGACTGCTTTCCTGAGATACAGGTCACAAAGACCCACTGATAACACAGGATGTGAAAAAGAAGCTAGCCAAAACCCACCAAAACCAAGATGGTGATGAAAGCGACCTCTGGTTGTCCTCACTGCTCATTATATGCCAAAGATAATCATTAGCATACTAAAGGAATCGTTAGCATGGACCCGCCAGGACAGTTTACAAATGCAATGGCAACCTCAGGAAGTTGCCCTGTATGTTCTTTAAGGGGGAGGAGCCCTCAATTCTGGGAATCTCCTGTCATTTTCCAAAAAAACTCATGAGTAATCCACCCCTTGTTTAGCATATGATCAAGAAATAGCCATAAAAATAGCCAGTCAGAAGCTCTCAGGGCTGCTCCGTCTATGGGGTAGCCACCCTTTTATTCTTCTACTTTCTTAATAAACTTGCTTTCCCTTTGCTCTGTGGTTCCCTCTTGAATTGCTTCCTGAGGGAAGCCGAGAACCCATGTTTTCTCCCAGGCAGAACCCCAGTTTTGGGGTTGGTTCTGTGACAAGACTGCATTGTAATAGCAGGAGGACTGGGGAAAAAGATGAGAATTCAAAGAACCACCAAACCAGCAGGTTTACTAGTTTTGTTCCTCCAGTGTCCCTCAACCTGAACTCAAGGTATCCCAAAACCCAGAAGTGGGCATCAGCACTGACAAGTAAAGCTTTAAGGGGCAATTTGGCAATGTGTGTCAGTGATCTTTAAAAATTCACCCCTTTGACCCAGAAATTCAACTTTGTAAAAGCTATTCTAGGTAAATATTCAGAGGTATCCTCAGAGTGATGCATCATGGGAGTATTATGACGACTAAATGAGATAATGCATGTCAAGTATTTATCACAGTTCCTGGTACTATAACAAATAGATTATTAATAGTACCAAAATTCAAAGGAACTAAAATGTCCAACAATACAGACATAAATAAAAAAGGATAGCTTTATACACATGACTGCTAACTATACAGCCATTAAAAGCCATGCTATTACAGAAAGAATAATCACTTAATTGATTTAAACATATTAAATATATTTAAAGAAACCAGAAAAATAAAACATCAGCTATCACTGAAGAATGCTAGGGCACTGATAACAGAATAGGAAATAATGAGGCATTTATGCTGCCTTTCTAGAAAGAACTGTATTTCAGGGTAACAACCATACCTAGTGAATAAAGTCTTCAATACAGAAAAATTCCAGCCAAAATGTGCAAAAGGAATGATAGAATTGGCCGGGCGCGGTGGCTCACGCCTGTAATCCCAGCACTTTGGGAGGCCGAGGTGGGCAGATCACAAGGTCAAAAGATCGAGACCATCCTGGCCAACATGGTGAAACCCCGTCTCTACTAAAAATACAAAAATTAGCTGGGCATGGTGGCGCATGCCTGTAGTTCCAGCTGCTCTGGAAGCTGAGGCAGGAGAATCACCTGAACCTGGGAAGCGGAGGTTGCAGTGAGCTGAGATCTCGCCATTGCACTCCAGTCTGGCGACAGAGTGAGATTCTGTCTCAAAAAAAAAAAAAAAAAAAGAAATGATATAATTAGAAAATCACCATTTTGCAATCCCTAATGAAATAATGGGTTCACTTAAAGAACAGCAAGTGGATGGAAAATCCATTAGAGAAAAGGTCAACTGAAACTCTTGCAAAGAAAGGATCAAGCTGTCAGCCCCAAACCCAGGGATCATTCACAGCTTCAGGACAACTGAGAAAGCCAGACATGGTGGGCCCCTGCTGGGGGTGATCATAAAGTACACAGCATCCCCCATCAAGCTTTCCTGCTGTCCCCCAGCCTCTGGAACAAAAGAAAGGAGAACTCAGCATGAACCAATTCAACTGTCAAATTGCACCTAGCATCCATTCTAGAGTATCAGAGAGTTCTGAGGATGGACTAGTTACCAGGTAATACTGAACAACTTATTCTATTTGCTTTCAATATAAAGAATGGCATTGTAGCATACTTTAAAAGTCCATTTTTGAGATACATATTTGATATTAAAATAACATGATGTCTGGAGCTTGTTTTAAATTATTTCACAAAAAAGTAGGTGGCATGGGGTAGAAGTGGAAAAAAAGGGTTGATAAAACTATTATGGCATTGAAAATATTGATGATTACTGAAGCTGAGTAATGGATTCATGGGAATTCATTGTAATTCTCTGAGTGTGTATATTCCACTTTCACAATAAAATATCTTAAATCACACTATTAAAAACATTTAATTACATAGAAATATGTGACACAAAAATCATGTGAAAATTCAAGATCACAAAACTAAACAAAGCATGTTCCTGATTTTGCAAAACCAAGAGATACGAACACAGTTTATTAAAGAGTCAAAATCGCTGTGGTGGGAAGGCAAACAGTTTTTCTTATTTCCAGGACACACACTCCAGCTGGACTACACTGAACTCCTTTTCTATTCAAGGAATGTAATTTGACCAGGTCAGGGGGAGTGGACAGAGACATGAACTTGTATTTCTCTTCCTGCATTTGATAATTGAGAATTTAATCAGGAGACACTCACCTACTAAATAGGATGCCCTGAATCTAAACTAGGGAGAATGGACTGCCCTGAAGCCTTAAACACAACCTTACTTTTTTTTTTTTTTTTTTTTGAGACGGAGTCTTGCTCCATCCCCCAGGCTGGAGTGCAGTGTCGTGATCTCGGCTCACCGTGACCTCTGCCTCCCCGGTTCAAGTGATTCTCCTGCCTCCCGAGTAGCTGGGACCATAGGCATGTGCCACTATGCCTGGCCAATTTTTGTATTTTCAGTAGAGATGGGGTTTCACCATGTTAGCCAGGATGGTCTCTATCTCCTGACCTCAGGCAATCCGCCCACCTCGGCCTCCCAAAGTGCTGGGATTACAGGTGCGAGCCACCGTGCCCGGCCACAATCTTACTTCTTAACTGTGCAAACTGGCTGGCTGGGGCCAGGAACCAGAGGCTTCCAGGTTCCCTCTGACACGGGCTTTCACACCCCATGACCACAGTATCCCCCAGTCAAGGTATCCCCCAGTCCCCTCACTCTACTCCTTGGTCAAATCCCTGTTCCTAGACAGACATGTCAACCACACCAATAAATGAAAATCATTGGCCCTAGAGTAATTTTAACTTTTTCAAGTGTCCAGCTATTCAAACCTGTATTTTACTTCATATTTGCTTACATTTATTTATTCAACCATATTTCCTGAGCTCTTACTCTTTTCAAAACAGCACTAAGTCAATTTGCCAAAAATCTATCTGCTGAATGAACAGCTCACAAAACACTGCCTGTGGGCAGCAGCCATTTCACAGCAGGAGCTGGTGCCAGCTAGAAGGTCAGTCCCTAGGGCCCGGACCACAGGGTCAGCCAGAGAGGCCTTCAGAAGCACACACTGTCCCAGGGTCACTTATCAGGAAAACGCAAGTGGAATCACCATAAAGGAAGAGTTAGGCTCTGACACTGCCTAGAGAACACACCCCCAGCAGGTGCAGCAACACTGCAACTGGAGAAAATTCTCAAAAGCTGATAAAATCATCTCTACAGCACAGATTGCTATAAACTTTATAAGTATATAAATGCTAGTTTCTGAGAAATGTATAACTCTATAAAGATAAGGGCAGGAGAGGGGCAAAGTTTCTTGTGCTCTTTCTGCTCCCTCTCCTCCCTCCACCCAAATAAAAGACCCAGTGGGAGGGGCCATCTTTCTGTCCTTCAAACCCAGCCTCTAATATCATTTTCTGAACTGGAAAATGCAGGCCTGTCCAGATGCGGTGGCTCACGCCTGTAATCCCAGCACTTTGGGAGGCCGAGGCAGGCAGATCATGAGGTCAAGAGATCGAGACCAACCTGGCCAACAGGGTGAAACACGGTCTCTACTAAAAATACAAAAATTAGCTGGGCGTGGTGGTGCATGCCTGTACTCCCAGCTACTTGGGAGGCTGAGGCAGGAGAATCACTTGAACCTGGGAGGCGGAGGTTGCAGTGAGCCGAGATCACACCACTGCACTCTAGCCTGGTGACAGAGAGAGACTCCGTCTCAAAAAAAAAAAAGAAAATGCAGGCCTAAGAATATTAGGTGTCTTGTCAGAGGTCACGCTATCTTCAGGAAAGGCCCATGTCATTGATCACACATATTACATATTATATACCTAATTATGCAGAACTGAAGAAATCTAGAATAGTATAACCATGAAGAATTCTCTCATTCTTTTATAGGATGGAAAGTGTTCCTTATTTTCTGCCTATTCCTTTCCACTGAAAACACGTGGACTCTGTACCTTGACTTCACGAAGTACACCCATGTGGGGAGGCATGGGATTGCAGCCATAGCTTAAGCAACAGAAGCTACTTCCTGGATCTCAATCCCGATGTCAGAGGCGTTTGAACCAGAGTGACTCCATCTTGAATAGAGGCTGGGTAAAATGAGACTGAGACCTACTGGGATGCATTCCCAGGAGGTTAAGAAATTCTTAGTCACAGGATGAGTAGGAGGTCGGCACAAGACACAGGTCATAAAGACCTTGCTGATAAGGCTGATAAGACAGATTGCAGTAAAGAAGCCGGCTAAAACCCACTAAAACCAAGACGGTGACCAGAGTGACCTCTGGTCATCCTCATGTTACACTCCCACCAGTGCCATGACAGTTTACAGATGCCATGGCAACATCAGGGAGTTCCCCTATATGGTCAAAGAAGGGGAGGCATGGATAATTCACCCCTTGTTTAGCATATCATCAAGAAATAACCATAAAAATGGGCAACCAGCAGCCCTCGGGGCTGCTCTGTCTACCGAGTAGCCTTTCTTTATTCCTTTACTTTCTTAATAAACTTGCTTTCACTTTACTCTAAGGACTTGCCCTGAATTCTTTCTCGTACAAGATCCAAGAACCCTCTCTTAGGGTCTGGATTGGGACCCCTTTCCGGTAACACTGATGCCTCCATTATGCTAGGTACGGCCTTAGACAGGTTACATAACCCCTGGTAATCCTGTTTCCTCATCTAGAAATTGGAAATAATCATCCTCATTACCTCCGAGGATTACTGTGAAAATTAAACGAAACAATTTTTGTAACAGGCTTAACAGTACCCAATAAATGTTACCTGTTATTATGATGATCAAGATATACTTCAAATACCCTCTACTTGTAAATGTGATTAAAAATGTTGGTTCAACTTAAAAGAAGGAAGTCATAAGTTGGATCTAAAAGCATTTGAAATAGTACGGTAATAGGGAAGGTAATCACAGATTCAAATATCTTCATCCACCAAGTTTTGGGGTTTTTTTCTTAAATTTAGTAGATTTTAACAACAAGGTCATATTTAAGACACTGCTTGCTAGAATTCCTAACCTCAATTTTTTTTTTAAAAAAAGGGCTTGCATATTTGTTTTACTATATTTATTAAATTCACATCAAAAATAATATTCATTAAATGAGAGTCAGGGACTTATTAATCATCAATGTTCTCCAATTATTGCTATACTAATCCCCTCACGCTCTTCCCACATATTCTTCCACACTGTAGCTAATCAAAAGTGAAGCTTGTAGAATCAGCTTTGCAGTCATACACTAGCTATAAATACTCCTCTTACCTTGAGAAGCAAAAATCACAAGCCTAGATAAACATGGACACTGCAGTTAGGGGGAAAGTTTTCATTCACCATCAAAACAAATGTTGCAATCCTCTTGCACAATGAAGAAGTAAAATCAACTCTCCTTGCACTAGGGTTTTATTGGGCCTGTGACCATTGACACTATAAAAAGTAAAAAATATTTTATTTGAACGGGGCTATACAACGTAAAAGGCATTTCTGCATCTACTGTCAGCTCTGTGAAGTAGGCAGAGCGGGATTTATCATCACAACTTCAAAGAAACTGAGGAATGAAAAGGTTCTAGAGTCTGCCCGAAGTCATAAGATTAGAAAGTGGCGGTGCCAAAACTGGACGCACACTCTGCTCTCCTCATTTTTATTCCAGGGATCTTCTACTTCTGACTCAGCCAGCAACTCTGGGAAAAGCTTCTGACCAACTTTCTGCATTCGGATATAAAAGAAACAGACCATGCGGTCTGTGCCCTGCAGGGGCTAACAACCTACTTACAACAACCAAAGCCCTAGAAGGAACATTTTAAAAGCAGTCTGTGTAGAACACACTGCCTTAATTAAACATCCTTAGTGGAACTGGGAGGTTGGGGAGGAGCAAAGATAAGATATAACCAAGCACTTAGGAGTCCGTCATATCCCAAAGAATGTCCTAGGCCTACTAGAGGAAGACAAGCTGAAGGAAACATGCTCCCTGCCCTTAACTAATAATAATAATAGTAATAATAATACAATAAGACGATGTAGCTGGCATACTCTTGTAGAAGAGATGCAGAGTACGGGCTGGTTCCTAACTGCTGACAACATACAGCAGGGAGAGTCAGTGTCTCAGGATGATGTATTTGCTATAATTGATGTGGAACACATCTTTTAATACCCTTCTCCATATTTCTAGTGTCAAGTAATATGAATGCATCAAATGTGCGTCTCAGTTCACCACAGACAACAGCCAACTTCTTCAAAACAATATTAAAGACACATTACAGGCACTTTTTCTTGAAGACTGAGAGGATCTTCCTGCAAGAGTATCTAAATGAAGGGTGTACATAGGTTCAGTGAGTTCAACATAGAGCAGGGAGAGTCTCCCATTTTACTGAGACAAGAAAGTGTCCAAACAGGAATAGAAGCTTTGATGACAGACAGTAGGAGATGCTCTTCTCCCAATACCCTTGATGGTGCATGTAACCTTTCTGGTTTTACTCATTCCAAAGACTAATCATTGTCATGAGGAGGATCAAGTGACTCAGTGACAATCCACTTCAGTGTGTTAATCTTCAGTATGTTAGAGCCAGAAGAAATCTTAGAGATCATTTCGTTCAAACCACTAATTCCACTGTAAAGAAATCAAGGCCCAAATACTTGAGTCTTATGTCTGAGGTTATATACATGAGAGGGCTAAGTGTAAGTTTTGTACTGAGTTTTATGTCCTATAATAGCATTCAATTTTAATCATCTGTTTGAAACTTATATTTTAATAGCCTACAAATATGTCACTGATATTTTTTCCTTGTGTGCATGTGGGTTTTTTGGGTTTTTTTTGGTTTTTTTTGAGACAGAGTCTCGCTTTGTTGCCCAGGCTGGAGTGCAATGGCAGGATCTCGGCTCACTGCAACCTCCATCTCCTGGGTTCAAGTGATTCTCCTGCCTCAGCCTCCTGAGTAGCTGGGATTACAGGCTCTCGCCACCACGCCAGGCTAATTTTTGTATTTGTAGTAGAGACAGGGTTTCACCATGTTGGCCAGGCTGATCTTGAACTCCTGACCTCAGATGATCCATCTGCCTTGGCCTCCCAAAGTGCTGGGATTACAGGTGTAAGTCACTGCACCAGGCCCCTTCTGTTCATTTTTTAAGGGTTGAAGGATGAACAAGACAGTTGCTGTATTTTAAAAGGTGTCAACACAGGTTTCTGTTTCTTCCAGGCCACTATATCTTATGCAAAATGAGAATTAAAACAGATGTCTTGTCACGTTAAATTTTCCTCTGACCTTATAGCTCAGACATAACTATCTAATAAACTTCCCTGATATCCCATGTTATCTATCAATTGAAATATTAGGAGGAAATAAGGATGTTAACAAGCAAATCTATTATAAGACATTAATGATAATTGCTTAAGTTTATGATGTCACTGAATACAGAGATATCACATATTCTGTATCTCACATACTAACGGCTTATACTTGCCAAATAAGAAAAAAAATAAGGAGGGCCATTTATGATCAAATAGAAATTACCATGTCTAGTTTTAGGTCCAAAATGCTGCAGGTTTTATAGTAAAAAGAAGACTGCTACAAGGATAAATATCTAGGGTTGTCTCAAAGAAAGAAAACAAACGTGAAATCCAATAGCTACACAAATCATTAAGGAAACAAGTCAGAAAACACACAAGGATGATGAACTCCCTGCCCTCATCTGCAAAGATGACCATGGCTAATAAAGGGATTTGGACCAACATAAAGCAGAGTGAAACTCTACTACCCCTGGAGGAATCAAAACTCACTGAATCCAGGTACACCTTTGATTTAGACACTCTTACAGGAAGATCCTCTTAGTCTGCAAGAACAAGTGCCTACAATGTGTCTTCATAATTGTCTTGAAGAAGTTGACTGTTCTCTGTGGTGAACCGGGGTGCACGTTTGATGCATTTATGTTACTTGACACTAGGGATATTGAGAAGGGTATAAAAGATGTGTTCCACATCAATTACAGCAAAAACATCATACTGAAACAGAGTATTCAAAAAGTGACTTTGTTATAGAGAGTTCTCGGTACTACATGTCTATTACAATTTATATAAAGTTCAATTTGACTAGCATCAAGGGATTTTTTTCCTGGGGAAGAGAGAAAAAGACACTATCCAACTTCAATTTACCAAAGGCTGAAAATGACAAAAATAAATAGAGAAATTTAATCTAATAAATCTAATGAAGTTGAAAAAAGAATATCATAGAACACATACGATGATAACTACCAACCACTTTTCAGGACCTATGACAGGTTATGAATTTCCTGGTATTTTTTTAAAAGGTCATGAAATAAATCAAGATTAAAAGGGAAAAACTATAGAAAGTCAAAAGAAAAATGTTCTTTTAAATTTAATTGTTGTATCTATTAAGTTAAATCCATAAAAGTCACTCTAATAAATGGCAGCTTCTAAAATCACTTGGTTGAAGAGTTTTAAATAAATATTTAAAGCAGTCTCAAATAAAAGGAATGAGTCACACAGACCATAGCTGCTGCTCTTACTTTTCAAGTCACACATCATTGACTCTCCAAGCTGGAAAGAATATCAGTGGTCAAATTCAGCCTCTCCAGGGCTATGACCACCCCATTTGATCTTCACTCAGTCTCTATTTTAACATCTCCAGTGATGACGAAATTGCTCTTCTCAAGACCATGCATGCCAACACTGGACATTCTGTAAGGGATGGCTTTCCTTATGCTGACTTGAATCATACAAACTGCTATCACATCTAGCTCCTTCATCCTGAACACATTCAGTCTTCTGCTTGAATATAAATCTGAGGTTTCAATTGTGTTCCTACAGTCAATGGAAAGCTACTGGAAAATTTGGAGAGTGGCATTAAAAATCCTCCTGGAAAAGGCCAGGCATGGTGGCTCATGCCTGTAATCCCAGCACTTTGGGAGGCTGAGGTGGGCGGATCACCTTAGGTCAGGAGTTCGAGACCAGCCTGGCCAACATGGTGAAACCTCGTCTCTACTAAAAACACAAAAATTAGCTGGGCGTGGTGGTGGGCGCCTGAAATCCTAGCTACTTGGAAGGCTGAGGCAGGAGAATCGCTTGAACCCAGGAGGCGGAGGTTGCAGTGAGCAAGATCGCGCCATTGCACTCCAGCCTGGCAACAAGAGCAAAAACTCTGTCTCAAAGAAAAAGAAAAAAATAATCCTCCTGGAAAGGAGGGGATGAGTATTTAAAAACATATTTTTGGAGGTATATTTTAATAGGATGTAGAGACTAATTAAATATAAGGAGGAGGAAGAGTGGCGTAGCTTGGCTAACTTGCACTTCCAAATTTCTGGCTTAAGAAACTGGGTAAAGAGCTGTGCTAGATGGTATTATCTACCAGGAATCCAATAATACATAAGGGAGCAGGTTGGGTTTGGAGAAAAGATGAGTTCAGTTTGAAACTATTCCCATATCTATATAAAGATGTTTAAAAGACAATATGAAATTGGCACCTGAAATTCACAAGAGAGATCTGAGCTAGAAATTTGATTTATCAACATGCAGGGAAATGCTGGATGTTTCATAGACTACTCAGGGTGGATGTTAACACAGACTACATATGAAGCCTGGGGAGAAAGCATCATTTAATTAGGAAGAGTTATAGGTGGAAGAAGAAGATCATATGAAGGTGTCTCAAAGGCATCCCAAAAGGCAGAAGGTAATCTAAGAAAAAGTATGCAACGGATACTCGGGGATGAATGGTGTTCTGATTGGATAAAATACTATAGAGTTGTTTAAATTATGCTTTTGAAGTATTTTAAATAATTAGTGAGATTTTTATTAATGTTCAATGTAAGACACAATGTACTAAATTAAAACATTAATAATGTTTCTGGGTTTTAGGATTATGGCTCCCCAAAAAGTGTATGGAAATCCATAAAAACTTACCATATTTAATGCTAAAAGGAAAGCCACAATAATTCCAAAAGAATCTACACAATGTATACTGTTCTATGATTATATTTCAATTATTTGCTGTAAAAAAAAGCACTACCTTTAAAATCTCATATAACTGTAAACTATAGATTTTACTAAATAAACTTTACATTTAAATAACATTCATAAAGGAAATCATACCATATTTACACCTGATAGATACTGAAAACATTTCTTTACCTTAATAATCAACTAGAAATAAAACTAAAGTAAGATTCCATTCCCATTAGTAATAAAATATATGAAGCATCAGGAAATAGTTCAGCAAAGGAAACACAAACTCTTTATAGAGAAAAGTCTAAACTCTATTAAAATGAATAAAAGATGATCTGAATAAATGAAGAGATCTTTCACATTCTCAGATAAAATGATATTATAAAAGTGGAAGCAGTCCTCAATTTAATCTATGAATTGACTAAAATCTCAATCAAACAACTTCAGGATTTTTTAAGAAACTCAACAACCTATTCTAAATTTATATGGAGGCCGGGTGCAGTGGCTCACACCTGTAACTCCAGCACTCTGGGAGGCCAAGGTGAGTGGATCACTTGAGGCCAGGAGTTCAAGACCAGCCTGGCCAACATGGTGAAACCCAATCTCTACCAAAGATACAAAAATTAGCCGGGCATGGTGGTGGGCGCCTGTAATCCCAGCTACTCAGGAGGCTGAGGTAGGAGGATCACTTGAACCCAGGAGGTTGAGGCTGTAGTCAGCCAAGATCACGCCACTGCACTCCAGCCTGGGTGACAGAGCGAGACTCTATCTCAAAAAATAAATAAATAAATAAATATTTATATGAAAACTCTAGAGTCCATATTGAGGAACTAAGTCAGCTTCAAAAAAGGAGATACTTCTTTTGGAGATCATCAGACATTTTGCAAAGTCACATTTATGAGAACCATATGGTACTTGCTGAAGACACAAAAATACACATAAAAGGAATGAATATAAATCTCAGAAACAGACTTATCTATGTATGGGAATGACCTAAAGGTAGTATCAAAAATCAATGAGTAAAAGACTATTTAGTAGATGGTGCTGGGAAAACTGGCTTGTCAAATGGAGAAAAATAAAACTTGAGCCCTTTATTACACCATACACTCAAGAGGACTCTACATCAAAGACTTAAACGTAAAGGGTGAGATGATAAAGTTAATAGAATACTACAGAGGGCAGAAAAGTTAATAGAATACTACAGAGGGCAGAATTTTTGTAACCTAGGAGTAAGAGAATTTCTTAAATGAGACAAAAATAACACAAACTATAGGTTAAAAATAGATTTGCCCAGGCATGGTGGCTCACACCCATAATCCCAGCACTTTGGGAGGCCAAGGCAGGCAGCTCATGAGTTCCAGACCAGCCTGGGCAACATGGCGAAACCCCATCTTTACTTAAAACACAAAAAATTAGCCGAGCTTGGTGGCGCATGCCTGTGGTCCCAGCTACTTGGGAGTCTGAGTTGGGACGGTCACCTCAGCCTAGAAAGTCAAGGCTGCAGTGAGCTATGATCGTGCCACTGTACTCCAGCCTGGGCGACGAATGAGACTGTCTCAAGAAAAAAAAAAAAGATTTGACTATATCAAAATTAAGTATTTTTATGTTCAACCAAGGACACTACAAATTTAAAAGAAGGATAAATATTAGGGGAAGATCTGTTATATCTAAAACTGACTCTATATATCAAGATCCCATGATTACATAGAACTGAATCCACTCCAAATCATTTAAATAGGAAGAGATTTACTATAGAGTACTACTTGGTTTACAGAATCGTGGCGAGCCTAAATAAAAAGGTTCTAGCATCTTTTTAGAAGCCACTCACAAAGTCACCATACAGGACCAGGCCACCAAAGAGGCGGCTGCCTCATCTCCGATCTAAAGTCGTTGGCTGTAAAAGTACACTTCCACTGCTAGGAGCAGGACTCTTCATCACCGGATGCTCCCTCTGCTGCCAGCTCCACAACTGTTGTGCCTACTTCTAGCCACACCAGCCGCGTGGGCGAACCAAGCCCCACTTCTGGGTAACAGTAAGGCTAGCACCTGAACACTAGATCCCTGCTAACCTTGCCCTGGAAGAATTAGAGAGTTTTTCAGCTGTGCTTGCAAGTAGAAACAACAGAAGTCAATCTTAGGACTTACTAAGGCCTTCCAAACCTGGCACAAATCCATCAAACCTAAATCACATCTGAAACACAACTCGTGAGGGAGTCTGAAAAATGTCATTTTTAGATTTCTGGTCTCTAAGCTAAGAAAAAGCCAGAAAGAGGCTTAGTGACAATCCATCATATCTCCAACATTGGTAATAAATAGAATAATAGCTAGAATATACAGGAAGCCCTGTGAATAAACAAGGAGAATCAGGAAACTCGACAGAAAAATGTAAAGGGATATGAACAGGCAATTTGCAGAAGGGTAAACCTAAATGGCTAAAAATATACAACGGTTTTTCTCAAAAGCATTAGTCGGCAGATAAATACAAAGTAAAACAATGAGATACTACGTCCCCTCATTGGATTAGTGGAAATTGGATAATGCCAATTTACCACGCTAAAGAAGCATAAACTAGGAAAGCATTCTGGAAACTAATCTGACAGTACCTACTCAAATAAAACCTTTTATTTAATGACCTGACAATTCCACTTCCAAACGTATATCCCAGAGAAGTTCCCCCATAGCTCTCTGTATGGAAATATTCATCAGACTGTTTTCTCTGGTGGCCAAGAAGTACAGGAATCTAGATGTTTATCACCATGCTCATGTTTAAATAAAATCTAGGGAATGTGCCCAGAGCCATCACATTGAACAGCTCTAGGGGAACATTACTCACACACAATAAAAGGTGAATGGTGACCCTGGTGTTGAACAACCCAGCAGGACTTTCATTCTTAGGAATACCATATAACAGTGGGAAGCAAAAAACAAGGTGGAAATTCACCCAGAAAAGTTCGTAGATTTTTTTCCAAAGGTGGTTGAGTTTTGTTTTGTTCTTTTTAAGAAACAGAATGAGGTCTGCAACTCAGAGTATTTGTATAAACCAAACATAAACAGAAATACTATATACTTTAGAAAAATGCAGACTAATTCAAAGAGAGCAATAGATAAAAGCAGTTCTGTATGTCTACTAGAGGCTTCAGAATGGGAAGTGAAAATGCAGGGAGTATAATAAGGACAAAACGAGTTTTGCCTGGACTGATGATGCGAGTGTGTCACAGACTGAATGGATTCTCATGAATACAACCACATGTATTCTTTTTTTCTCTGAGGACCAGGAAGAAAAAGTGTTAATAATACCTAAAACTACCAGAGAGAACATGAGCTATCCAGAAAATGACTGAAGCACTTAGGACGAGGTGAGGAATAGTAGATCCTGAACAATGAGGTGACAAAACTACAGAGATTAAATATTAATACACATTAAAATATATATAATGTCTATTATATATAATATATAGCTTATATATGCTATATAACATAATGTCAGCTGGGCACGGTGGCTCACGCCTGTAATCCCAGCTCTTTGGGAGGCCAAGGCGGGTGGATCACGAGGTCAGGAGATCGAGACCATCCTGGCTAACACAGTGAAACCTTGTCTCTACTAAAAATACAAAAAAAATTTGCCGGGTGTGGTGGCAGACGCCTGTAGTCCCAGCTACTCGGGAGGCTGAGGCAGGAGAATGGCGTGAACCTGGGAGGCAGAGCTTGCAGTGAATCGAGATCACGCCACTGCACTCCAGCCTGGGGATAGAGCAAGACTCTGTCTCAAAAAAAAAAATAATGTCTATATTAATATATTTAATACATACATAGTAAAGAATTTAAACTGTAGCCTCAGGGTGATAGGGGACCGATGACATGTTTCTATACTGGAACCCGTTCAAGTTTGTATGTTAAGTCATTTACTCTCTTGCTTCATGCAGAATGGAGTGGAGAAACGCAGGTTGTGGACAAAAGAATGTTGAGAAGGCTGTTGATAGGGATTTAAACTAGGAAGGGTAGAGATAATGGAAACAGAAATTAGAAGACATTTTAAAGAGATACTTAGGAAAAGAAAAGAGAAAATGGAAAGATTAATTGGGTGTGAAGTATGAGAAGGATGGAGGAATCCAAGAATATGGCAAAGCTAGACGGCAATGCCTTGATTGGGAAACCCAGAAGGAGGGTGTTAAGAGGGTGGGTAAAATAGTAAGTATAGTTTTAGACACGGTGAATATCCTAGGCCTGTGATGTCTAAGTGAGATACGTCTGAGGTCCAGAGAAACACAGAAACTGCAGACACAACTCTAGCAGTCTATTGGTAACTGACAAAGACAAGAGGACACACACAAAAGGAAATCAGGGGCTCAACCTTAAGGGCTTAGCCTCAAGCTAAAGCTAAAGCCACATGCCTAGCTTTTATTATCCAAAAGCAGACGATATGAAAATGATCTGTGAATTTAGAGTCAAATGAGTCTCCTTAGAGAAATAATCCAAGTTAAAGATTAAAGGCATTGGCCAGGAGCAGTGGCTCATGCCTGAAATCCCAGCACTTTGGGAGGCCGAGACAGGCGGGTCACCTGAGATCAGGAGTTCGAGATCAACCTGGCCAACATGGTGAAACCCCGTCTCTACAAAAAAATGCAAAAATCGGCCGGGTGTGGTGGCATGTGCCTATAGTCCCAGCTACTCGGGAGGCTGAGGTGAGAGAATCTCTTGAACCTGGGAGGCAGAGGTTGCAGTAAGCCAAGATGGCGCCACTGTATTCCAGCCTGGGTGACAGAGTGAGACCCTGTCTCAAAAAAAAAAAAAAAAAAAAAAATTAAAGGATCACCTTTTTACTGATATCACGTTGTCAGCCCAGTCAAACGTCTCTCCACTTTCTCCACTTAAATCACTGCAGTTCTTATACAACCCTCTCTGCCTATCCCCAAAATATTGAATCCAACAGAGTCAACATACTTCTGGATTTTTCTAAAAATTGAACAGAGACAGATCAAACCCTATATCCTGAAAGAAACTGCAAGGATACCATCCACACATTTTATATCCCCAAAGCCATTTAACCAAAATAGCACCAAAAGGACAGAAGATATAATTGGCTTATAGAAGAACATTTTGGTTAGCTGCAAAATGTAGCACTTCCCACAGAGAGCTCACATAACTTACCCTCTCCAAACAGGCAAGTATTGGTCTATAAGAAAAAGAAGCCAATTATCTACAAGTATATAGGTTAAAAAATGAGTTGCAGAGATTATCCCTATTGTTACCTCATTTCTTTTATTATACTTTTAAAAGATAAAGCTTGTATCTCAATAATGAAGAGCGTCCTTACAAAACTCTCCACAGAGTATTCAAATGCATTTATTTGGGATCCTGAAATAGTTCTATTCTAGTCCTTAATGGGCTCAAACAAGTTGTACTTGTTTAAGGCCAATGGAACTTTTTTCTTTTTAAAGTAAAAAACCTAGGAACTCTCAACACCTTTTAACCTTCTAGTTTCTAAGAAATTTTTAATATCAATGCACACTTCTAAATGGAATACCACAGACTCACAAAAAGTATTTCAGTAAGCATATTCAATAGTAGGAAAAACTGAAAATGAAACAAAAACCAATATATTAAAGTATATTGAAGTAAGAGAATTAATAGTACTGCTTTTATTGAGCAGTTTAAACTATAATGAAAAATGCAAAGCCTACAATCCATCCAAGAACAAGAGATGACTTACGTTGCAGATAATGAAGCTAAAAGTAATTACTCAGTATATTTTGTGCCAATATTAGAAAGCCTTCATATATTCTAAATCTTCAAGCCATACATTATATAACATAGCTTTCCATTTCATACATTTTCATTACACAGGATCAACCATCATACATAATCACTATATCAGTGTTCAAAAACACAAGGTCCTATCGAGACCAGCCTGGGTAACATAGTGAGACCCTGTCTCTTCAAAAAAAAAAAAAAAATGTAGCCAGGCATAGTGGCTCATGCCTGTGGTCCCAGCTATTCTGGAAGCTGAGGTGCTGAGGTGGGAGGATTGCTTGGGACCAGGAGTTTGAGGCTGCAGTGAGCCATGAGCACACCACTGCGCTCCCACTTGGGTGGCAGAGCACGACCCTGTCTCAAACACACACACACACAACACAGACACACAGGCACACACACACATACACACACACACACACACACACGGTCCTATTGTCAGATAATGACAGTCTAACCAATGCAAATCTCCTTCAGCATGAATCAAAAATTGATCAAAACTATCAAAGTCAAAACATCACCACTCTCACCATCAATTACTCCATGGTATAAACGGGTCTTCCAGCATAGGAATTTTCTTCAGCTCTACCAATAAAGGAAAGCTCTAAATACACAGAGCATCCCTATTAGGCAGAAAAGGTACCTGCTGGAATCATCATTTCTATAGAACCACAGTGCTGAAATTGACTTGAAGGAAGACGCTTCCCAGCAAGATTGCATTCACTCTTCCAACCTGGGGAGCCAGGGTATTAACAAGAGGCAAGAAATGATTGACTTGTGCCCTAATAGGAAGCTGGTGGTAAAACGGAAAAGGGAAATAGATTGTTCTCAGCCTGCCTCTTCCCATAGTGCTGACACTAGCTTACTGAAACACATTCTTTCCCCTCCTGCGTACCTAAAACAACCATTTAAATGACACAGAATTTCTTCCCGTATGTGTCCGCTCTATCACCAGGTACTACAACAAAGAACCCTTCTGATTGAAGTACAAAAAAAGACTCAACTGAGTAGTGCCTAAGCCTTTTTAAGCATAATTTTGAAACATAATATAGGCTTGATTTTCTCAAGAAAGTATTCCATTCCTCCTGAAAATAATAGGACTATTTTCAGTCCATTGCAGCTCTAGGGTAACAGATAATAAAGCTTCCAGTGGGTTCCTGGTAGGTTGGAGCCTGACTGGATCACAGAATAGAGGCAGTAATTTTCCTATCCAATCAACACTTCCAAGTACATCTTTACAAAGGAAGAAGACATAAATTCTTCCCTCCTTCTCACCCATAGTGGAGCAGTAGGTATCAAAAGGATAATAAGTCTCTAGTGTGGTTAGCATCTTATTATAGCATCCAGAAATAATTGTTACTCATTCCTAGAATTTTGATGTTATGACTACCTTGCTTTATTACCATTCCGAACTGACTGAGGTCATATTTTCCATATATTTATATTTTAAGATAAAAAAGCCTTAGAAAGTTTCTACTGTCACTAAAATGATATCTAATAACTATCAAGTCACAGGCAGTACATTTTTGTTTCTTCCTAATGGTCCCTTAATGCTAACTTTTATTAGCATCAGGTTAGTACTTAGAATACAAAACAGGAATGAACAGAGGAATACAATTTTCTCTATTCCCTTTACCTCTTCTTTCATTACAATAACATTTATATTTGGAAGGTCAGTTGCTGTAATGTCATTACTATTTTAACATTAACCTGCAGAAACAAGAATAGCTATTCTTCTATCAACATAAGTTCTATAAAGTATCATTGATTCAATCACACCTCATTGAAAATAATTAATTTTGACTGCCCAGAGAGGTTAGCAATTTTCCAGCTTCAATTCAACTAGTTTTAATTGCCAGTAGGAAGCCTGGATACTCAACTTGTCTATATCACTGCCAAAAATGGTGAATGAGCAAGTATTCATCAAGACCTCAGTAGAGTCTGTGCTTTTCACATATTGACAGGCACAGAGCAAGGCACAGAAGAGATATCTGTGGACAGATTAGTAGGAGAGGAGATGATGGATGGATGGAATCAGGTGAACAGGCAAGGAGGAAGGAAAGGCAGAGGGTGGCAAGAAAGAAGACCAAAGAATCCCTAAATCCAAGAAGCATATATAATATGATCTAGACAGTAAAGTACAGAGAAAGTGAGATGACAGCCAGTAAGGTCTGGCTGGAAAAGATACAAAGAGGAAATGGAATTCAATCAGCACTTTTCAAATGCTAAAGCAAAAGAGACGAATCATGTATTCCAAGAGAGTAAAGCTGCAAGACAAAGGCACAAAGTCGGGAAAATGAAATGCATGTTCATAAAACAGTAAGCAGATTAGTTTGTGTAAAGTAGAGCATTTATGAAGGAGACCGTGGGAAGGTAAAGCTGCAAAGTCAGGGGGTTGCAGCCAGATGCTGTGCAGAGCAGAAACACTGAGGGTGTCAGCTACCGCCTCCTCTTCCCACCCCTTCTTCGGAAAGCAGCACCCTCCCCCAAATCTTACAGCCACACCCCATCATATGCTTTCCTTATCCAACCCCCCGCCACAGAATATCTGATAAGTGACAAAACGCTTACAGTTCCAGAATAAAAAAGAAAAAATAATACATAAACAATTTGCAAAAAAAAAAAAAAAACTTGGGCTCAACTAGTATCTGGTCAGTTCATATCCTGCTAAGTTTTTGTATACAATTTCAGAGTTGTTTTAACAAATTTGGCTCTGATCACTTTGAACAATGACTTTTTTTTTAAGATAATAAATCCAGTCAGGAGAGCAAATAGCCCCAGTTAAGTGCCTCTCATGTACCAGGAAGAATTGTAGGGGCTTTATGTATGCTATTTCATTTCATCTTAATAGTATTAATTTGAAATTATTCTTCTACCTTCATAGATATGAGGAAAAATTACTGGAGACTCACTTAGCTAAACAGCAAAACTAGGATTGCAAATATACCTAGAATAAACGTAGTTAGAGTAACTACTGCTACCTTCATCCAACTGTATATTTTCTGTATCTTTTCAGAAGAATCAGAAGGAAAAGCACTAAAAGTACCTGTTCCATTTCAAATACGCATGGCTTATATCCAAACGCCTAAAGCACTTAAAACTAGGCCCATCCTCAACTCATAAAGCAGTCATTAAAACCCATCACTGAAGCTACTGGTGCACTTGACTTCCATCCAAACCACAGGCCTAAAGAAACCATGAGAAAGGATGTTTCAGACCCATCTAAAATGATTGAAGATCAGTGTTCCGGTCCCCGCTTACATCGCCAAATTCTTCTCTGATATATGGAACCCAGTAAGGCAGTATTTAGGGGAGAGCATAGCATTCATATAAACCCCTTTCCTTTTATAATAAGACATTTTATACATATCAGGCAGATTCTGACCTTCATTCGTTAGACATTAACTGGACATCTATACTCTGTCAGGGGCTCTGCTGGAAATCAAACTACTCCTGGCCTTAAAAAAATCCAATGTAGCAATTTACCAAGCCGTATAAGAAAATGCATACTCCTAGAGTGGGTCCTTCCCTCTACTGATATAAAAATCAAGATAGGCCTCCTAGCACTTGGGGAGGCCAAGGCGGGTGGAACACCTGAGGTCAGGAGTTCAAGACCAGCCTGGCCTACATGGTGAAACCCTGTCTCTACTAAAAGTACAAAAATTAGCTGGGTGTGGTCATGGGCGCCTATAATCCCAGCTACTCAGGAAGCTGAGGCAGGAGAATTGCTTGAACCCAGTGGGCGGAGGTTGCAGTGGGCCAAGATCACGCCACTTCATTCCAGCCTTGGCGACAAGAGTGAAATCTGTCTCAAAAAAAAAAAAAAAAAATTTTAAGATAACCTTTAGAAAGGCCAAAATCAGAGTTGCACAATCCAAGTTCTAGAGCCTATGCACTTTAGTAATTAGCTAGTCCTCCAAAAGCTCACTGATCTACTTGGTTTCATCTTATACATATTAACAGATTTGGTTTTCTAAGGACATATCCTGGATGGGCCACTTACTAGCTTAATGCCCTCAGACAAGAAGTTACTTTACTGTCTGAGCCTGGGTTTTTTCATTCGAAAAATGAGGATAAACAGCTACACCTCAAGACTGTTGTTAAGGATTACAGATAGTTATGTAATGCACCAACAGAGTCTGGCACTTAGAAGTACAATAAGTGTAACCAATATCATAATTACAGGAATTGTAAGCCAATTGCAAATTGATCAGAAAAATCAAATTACAAAAAAACTGAGGGACAGGAGCAAAGAAACTAAAGGCAGTTATAGCCGGGCGCGGTGGCTCATGCCTGTAATCCCAGCACTTTGGGCGGCTGAGGCGGGCGGATCATGAGGTCAGGAGATCAAGACCATCCTGGCTAACACGGTGAAACCCCGTCTCTACTAAAAATACAAAAAATTAGCCGGGCGTGGTGGTGGGCGCCTGTAGTCCCAGCTACTCGGGAGGCTGAGGCAGGAGAATGGCGTGAACTCAGGAGGCGGAGCTTGCAGTGAGCAGAAGTCGTGCCACTGCACTCCAGCCTGGGCGACAGAGCGAGACTCTGTCTCAAAAAAAAAAAAAAAAAAAGGCAGCTATAACAATAAATAGCTGGCAGCAAGAAATCAATCAAGAAACTACACAGACACAAAAACTCAGAAACTACAGACTGAAGCCAACAGCCCACACACTTCAATAGCTGTTGAGGACATCACTAATGTTTTTATAAGATGTAACAATGATGTGCCTGAAGATGACATTAAGCCCTTTAAACAGATTAAACTTTTATTCCATGTGTTTTAAAAAAAAGATAAGCACATAATTGACTTGGGAAAGATTCCTATCAAAAGCGATTTAGCATCACAAATTTAACACGTTAGATATCTAAACTTTAATTAACTGCAAAACTCCAGTACCAAGCTTCTGTTATACTTAATATGTAAAGGAACCTCCCGAATTTCAGACGCCATTTTTTCTACTAAACACTGAAAAAGACGTATTTCAAACACGTTAATTATGAAATACTTAAATGCAATGGCCTAAGGCATCATCAGTTTCTTAATAGCTAAAACAAGATAAAGTTTGGTCTCCCTCATTGCTAAATGTTTTTGGATCTACCAAAGAGACACAGACATGTGCCATAGAAATCCCTTTTCACTTGTATTTTCTCCCTACATTTGGAAGGCGGTAAAAAGCGAAAAACATCTGTTTCTTCCTGTAATGCTGACAACCCTCATTCTATGGTTTAAAAATAAAAGATGCTTATGGAAGCTTATAGATATAATGATCACCTGCTTCAAAGGCAGCTGGCAATTAATTGATCCAAATACATGCAAAATTAAGGCCAAAAAGAAATTTCCCTAAGGACAATGCCAGTGTTCCCCAAGCCTCTGGTAATTTCCAAGACACCCATAAAAAAATAGCAGAGGAGAGTAAAGAAGCAAACGTAGTGGCAGATGACATGAAGAGTTGACAGCTGAGACACAAGGGCCTGTGTCAATCTGGATTCATTTGACCACCATAAGAACAGTTTCCATGAGAGCTGCTTAGAGAAAATCTGGTTCACTCTGGCCAACAATCACCCTTCATCCAGCTCAAGGAAGGCCAGATGTTCAACCATTAAAGGAGGACACCTTATTAAAAACAGGAACTGGAAAATCTAATTAAAGAAAGGCCCTAAATCTGATCACATTTTTTATAAACAGTTTTTACTCTCTATATGGCCTTAAAACATTGTATATCCAAACAGAAATAATAATGACAGTAGACTTGATTCATTGACTCAGTTTCTATTTCTGGATCTGCCTCTGAATGAATCACAGTGTGACCTTGAGAAAGTTATTTCACCTCTTTCTCTATCTACATTTCCCCACCAGTTACAAAGTTAGGTAAAACCTACTGATCCTCTTTTCCTGAACAATGCTGAGTGAATGACATAAACATATGGAAGCTGCTACACAAAAATATATTTGCTGATTACCAACCAGCTGTATCCAACCATCAAATACAAAATAGGTGATGTCCTTATAAAAATGACTAGCTCTGCAATTTTACTTTGCACAATTTAAAAAACAAATCACCTGGAGAGGTCAACAAAACCCAGGTGGTTCCTATACAGGACTCTTTTAAGAGTCCCAAATTTCAAATTTGGGAATACTTAGCAAATTAAACTAAAATGCAAGTTCCAAGAAGACACTTGTTTTTTTAAAGGAAAACAAACATTCAACCTATTTAGGGTCTTGTGATCTTCCAGGACTCTGTTCAATCCTCCTCTCTCAAGTCCTCTTCCCTCACCCCTTGCCACCAAGCAGATAAGCCACTGCATCCGTGATGTTCCCAGCAGTGATTTGCATGTCTATATCTATACAGATATTTCTGTGCACTGCACTTATTTCATGTCTCCTCCTCACTAGTCAGCGAGCCTTAGAAAGGCAAAATCATGATTTAATGGTCTATGTATCACCTACATCTAGAATACTGCCTAGCACAATGTGGCTGCTCAATGTGTGTGTGTGTGTGTGTATGCACATATATGCTTACAAATGTATATACATATATATATTTGCTAAATGAATGAAATAAATAAATTTCCAAAGTCTTATGCTAGTAGGAATAGCTATCATTAATATTAATGATTGATAATCATTATGGTGAATTATTTTCACTTTAAAAAAACTATATACGTGAATGTCACTTAGATAAAGAGAAAATATGTGATTCCTTACCAACATTAAATTCACAAAAATTAATGCAAAAACTTTCCAATCTTCTTCTATCAAAAGTGATCTTTCTTTTTTATTTGTTTTGCATTTTGTTTTTGTTTTTTTACAATTTATCTAGTGGGTATAAAACTACAAACATTCTTTTTAACAATCTACACAATAAAGAGAAGGTGGAAAAGAAGAAAAATAAGAGTATGTGAAATGAACGGAAGAAGCCACTTTTAAGGGTAAGACCCTATAAGGGCAAAATAAAAGGTGGCCCACAGATGAAAATTAAAATGTGGTCAATAAAAGTAGCTACCCCAATATTACCAGCATTTAGTCAACTAAGAAGTCGCTGTCTGTGCCGAGAAATTTCATCTAAGCAATGTTTTACAGATAATGTATTTATTAAAATAACAGAAGATTTTAAAATTTTCAGATTGCATTTGAAATGTTTAATCCTTCAAATATTTATCATAAACCTATCAGTAGTCATGTAACTTTTCATATTTTTCGATTCATTAAATTCTAACACTCTATTTCATTTAATAATTAAGAATAGAGGTTAGGTAAACATGTTGGGCTCTTAAGGTAAGGCCTTGGCCCCTGTAAGCCTGTAAGCTAGGATAAACTCATTGGACTGCTTGACACTGACCACAGCAAATAGACTCTGGCTGTGCTTTATGCTGCCTTGGGTATGAGTCTATAACATATGCCAGGGAGGGGAGGTACCAGTTGGACTAGATGTGCTTTTGACCTTCCCACCTTCACTGTCTCCAAACTACAGGCTGTTCTGGGCTGGACCATGAAACCGAATGAAAATTATCCCTACTATTCTATTTATTTATTAATTTTCTAATAGCATGTATCGAATTTTCTTGCAGCAGCAAACAGGAGCGAGTGACCGCTTAACTTCACTAAGCAGCGGAACCCAGATTGCTGCAAGATAGAAACTACATATCACATACATACCAAACGTGGACAAATACACACAGCTATGAGAGCGGTCAGAGACTGCCTTTGGATCGTACCGGAATAAATGATTTGTGCCTCCAAAACCGACTCTTGCGAAAGAACCATGAACAATTTTTTTTCTTTTTAATGCTGTGGTGATGAAAAATGAAAGAGAAGAATGACGGTTTAGCTAACAAGACGAAAAAGGAGTTTATCTCCCTGGCGTGACCCTAAACATTGTGAATAGCAGGTATTTTGATGAAATGGGCAGAGCAACTTAGGACAGACACAACTAAGTTGTTCCCCTTAAGATCTTGTAAGAACACAGAAAACCAACAAGTATGTCCAAGTCATTTCACCGTGGGGGGTGAGCTCGCTGGGCGGAAAAGGATTCCCTACGGAGAAGAGATGTGCCACTACCAGGTCACCGCCTTCCAGAGCTCAGGGAGGGCGGGTGGCAGGGGAAGGCCCTGACTGACAGGCGACTTGAGACCCGGAGGCCAGCAGCAGGGCGCGCTCACCTGTGAACACGTTCTGGAAGCCATCCGCAGCCGCGGGCGCCCCAGACGCCTTGGCGGCCAGTGCTGGGGACACCCCACCGCCGCTGTCACTGGCCACCCCGCGCTCCAGCAGGTGCGCGGAGCCTCCCGCCCGGGGCGTGCGGGCGCCTAGCTCCTCCGTCCAGTCAGCCGAGCGGCTCAGGCCGGCCGCAAGGCCGCCGTCGGCCCGGTGCTTCTTGGCCGGGGCGGCTACGGAGGCCAGGGCAGTTCTGGACCCTCGGCTCAGGGAGGGTTCCGGCCGCCTCTTGATCCTGGGGCTCTGATTAGGGGATTGAGACGGGGAGTGATTGGGCGAGCTGAGCTGCCGGGTGGTGGTCTTGATGTAGCAGGGGGTGATGAGCGGGTAGGGCTTGAAACAGCGCTGGCTAGGCGCGGGGCTGCCGGGCAGGGAAGCGGCCGCGGGGGCGTCAGGTCCTTGCGCCTCCTCCTCCGGCTCTTCCCCCAGCCTCTGCGGGGCGTCCTCTCCCACCTCCGGGGCCCACTCCTCCCCCGGAGAGCCCCGGGGCGCATCCTCAAAAGCATCCTCCTCACCCTCCTCATCCGTGTCCCCAGCCCCTCGCACGGGGGCTCCGGCCGCTTCCTCCCCCGGCCCGGCCTCGGGAAATGGAAAAGCCGTGGAGGAGGGCGAGTCTTTGGCCGCGGGTTGGGCTGCCGGGAGACTGGGCGCCTCGGAGACCGGGAGGCCGCCAGGGGACGGAGGTTGCTGGGGCTCCCGGGGCTCGGCGGCCAGGCTGTCGGGCAGGTCGGAGAGCGCGGACAGCGCCTGCTCGGTGTCCGGACTGCCCGGGGCCTCCCCAGCCCCGCCGCTCGGCCCCAGCAGGAACCGGTCCAGGCCCAGGAAGGCCCCGGGCTGAGGGGAGATGGCAGTGGGGGGCGCTGCAGGCTCCTCGGCGCCCTGGAGCTGCTGCTGCTGCTGCTGCTGCTGTTGCTGGAGCTGGAGCTGGAGCTGCTGCTGCTGCTGCTGCTGCAGGCGGATCGCCTGCTGGATGTCTAAAAGCAAATCCTCTTGCTCCGTAGCCGAATGGAAGCTATAGATGTCCGTGTCCGAGCCCGAGCTGGTCCTTTGTCCATCCTGCGCCCCTGCTGCAGTTTCCACATCCTCGGCGATCGGCCGGCCCCCGACCCTAGCCTCGGCAGGCCCAGGACCCCCTGGACGGGTCACCTCAAAAGGGTCCGCACACTCGGTATCCGACAGGCCGGCCTCGTCCGCCGAGAGGCTGAGGTCCGGAGTCTTGGTGAGCAGGGAGTGAGCGCTGTCCAGCTCCCCGGTCTGCAGGGCCTGGGAATCCAGTACATCCTCGCGGGAGCCGCCGGCGCCTTTCCCCTTGGACAGATTCTTCCTGATCCGCAGGTTGGAAAACACCGAGGCTCTGGAGTCCGACTTGCTCTTCTTCTTGCCCGACTCCCCGCCGCCGCCGCCCCCTCCCCCCTTGCCGTGCTTGCCTAGCGCCTTCTTGCCCCCGCTCCCCTTCTTTGTGGCTTCCACATCCCTGGGCCCCAGCGCATCCTCGGCGCCACCGCCGCCTTCGTGCAAAGCATCACCTGCGCTCCTCTTCAGCTTCCCATCCTGGTTCCCCATGGTGCAATCCCGCTGCTGCGCCGCCGCGCCGCGGGCACTCAGGCCATCCCGGCCCTCCTCGGCCCCAGGTCCGGGCCAAGGGAGTCTCCCGGGAGAGTCAGGCGGCGGCGGGGGGAGCCGCTGGGAGGGGAGGCCGACGCGCGCCCGGCTGGCCCCGCTCGCATCTGCCGCCGCTTTGCATAATGCGCGGCGGCTCCCGTGGCTGCCGTCGCTGCGGCTGCGGCTGCGGCTCGGGGCCGGCGGGGCGCGAACATGCTCAGTGCAGAGCGCGGCGCCCACCAATGGCTGCGCAGAACGCAGCTCGGGCCTGGCTCCCCGCCCGCCGCCGCCGCCCCCTCGGCCCCCGCGCGGCTCCTCGCTGAACCTGGGCGCGAAAAACGTTTCCTCTATCTCGGGGACTTTAATCTCCACCATGCGAATCGAATGCATTGTCCCCGACCGAAGAGATCGTCAGCTGGAAGATGCACTCCGATCTTCAAAGCTGCTGGACCTGCCAAGAGAAAAGTTAAATAAAAAAGAAGAAATTTTTACACGGGGAGAAACTGAAGCCCAATTCCAGTTTAGAGGTGCCATCGGGTCACGGCCACATACACAACCCCCTGTCTGCCTCTGCATGGCTGTTAATAAATATTTGTTGAATGAATGGATTGTTCTGTTTCTTGAATAATTGATCATCTAATTGAACACTGTTAATGTGCTTGAGCATATGGTTTAGGAGAGGTTACTACACATGGTGCTGCTTTTATGTTTCACGCACAGACCCTGCTTCTCCAGGAGAGGACATTAGCTGTCATTTATAAAATTGGTTTATGATTTTTTTGTTGTTGTTGACAGAAGGAGAGGTAGGAGACGTAGAAAATACTGAGATTAGAGTTGATTAAAATGCTAATCTCCAAATTCTATGTGTTTACCATATAAATTAAACAGCATTTGTATTCAAAAAGGGTGCATATACGATAACTCCCAGGAGGTCAAACTCATCAATATTAAACATGTCACTATTGTGGCTGCCTATAAAAAGGAAAAAGACAGAAAGGAAACACCCTTGGCACAAACACACAAAATCAGATGTTATGCTATAAACTACCACTTTCCCAAGCAAACCCTTCCAGGCAGACTTCGTCCTGTAAAAGTTTCTTAACATTCTGGCCACAATATGGGGATAAACATTTTTCCTCATTGAATATTTTGTCATTATTTTCATTATTTATTAAATTTAGTTACCTATTTTTGAAGAATAGTTTTTTTTAAAAAAATATGGATATCTAAAGCTTTAAGCAGTAAACTGAGATTAAAGTGGCATTAATAAGTTTTACAAGTATTTAAGTAAAAGTCATTGATAACCACTTTGAAAATATGGAATAGACATCCAACTTATTAATATTTTCAAAGTAACCCAGAGGAGGGAGAAAAGCTATATATCATACTGTGCAACTTAAATGCAGCAAGCAAATGTGTAGTCTTCCTTTGCATATTATGAACCAGCCTTTAAAATTCTTTTTTAAAAAAGGCTGGTCTTGTAAGTCTTTGGTTACTATCCTTTTTCAAACTATGTTTTTAAAAATAAATGTAATTTAAGGGCAGTTAGCCAGTTATCCTTAGGTGGCCCTTTCGAGTAAATGCTTTAGAGAAATCAACTTTAATAACTTTGCCAGGGTTATATCCCAGTCTCCAAGCAATTCCGGAGTACATGAAAAGCCTTTGTTTCACCTCTTTCACAAGACTGCTCTCTCCTTTTTTCTAGAATCTAGGCTCCTCAGAGGGCACAATTTGCCTGCAGCTATTAGAATTTTCTGCTTCTTTGAGTGCTGAGGTACTTTGAATCTTGATTTTTGCTCTTTCTTTAGCAGAACGTCTTTGATTCTGAACTACTGATTTCCTTATTGTTTTCTTCTGTGCTATATTCTAGAAGTTCAGAAGACAAAAGAAGGGAAAGAAGGAGGGAGGGAAAGAATTGATGATTTTTTTTCACAGTGACAGTTGTGCAGCAGGTCACAGCTGACAAATCTCTATTGCATGCAAAGGCTCATTTGAAATTCACAAGTGTGGGTATCAAATACACATAGGTGCTCTTAACTCAAGGATAATTAAAGCACGAGCTCAGGCTCAGAGAGGCTAAGAGATTTGTCCAAGGTCACACAGCAGCAGAAAGAATACTGGAACCTGCAAATTTAGACCACAATTTTTTTTTTATAACAAAAAACACTGCATAGTTTACTCTTGGGGGACCGGTAAGGATATCATAAAGGCAAACTACAAAGCTTTGCCAAAGGGTTCTTGTTATTTAATAGCTATTTAGTATTCCTAAAGATGCCTGAAACATGGCCTAGCCTTAATTCCATTTGATCAGGTAAGAATATCATATCTGTGGTTGCAAAACTAGATTTAACAGATAATTAGAGATATTACCTCACGCCTGGCCACATCCTGGTAGCAAGATACAGATGAGAAACAGCAAAAGTGACCAGCCTCTATATTCATGTATCTAGAGTAATTCTAGTGTAATTGTCAATAAAAGTCTTCAGTGTTAGCATTCCAAAATGGTCATAAAAACTATTTTTATAAAATAAAATAAAGTACCACCCATTTTCCCACAAAGGAAATTGGATATGGGCTTTAAAAATTAAATTAGTAAAAGTAGGTTAGAAAACTCTAAACAAATATTGAACTCTAGCTGAGAATATGTATGCTGATGTAGTTGGCTTAAGTGTACTGATTTTGGCAACTTATTCTAAAATGCATCAAAAAATAAGATACTTTAACAGATGCATGGACAGATATGTGATAAAACAAATATAATAAAATGTTAATTATATAATTTACATGGTAGATATATGGGTGTTCACTGGGAGCTTCCTTCAACTTTACTGTATGTTTGAAATTTTGTCTTTTTTTTGAGACGGTCTCATTCTGTCACAGACTGCTGTAATATGATCACAGCTCACTGCAGCCTAGAGCTTCTGGGCTCAAGTGATCCTCCCACCTCAGCCTCCTGAATAGCCAGGACTACAGGCATTTACCACCATACCCAGCTAATTTTTCAATTTGTTTTGTGGAGATGAGGTTTCCCTTTGTTGCCCAGGCTGGGCTTAAACTCCTGGGCTCAGGAGATCCTCCTGCCTTTGCCTCCCAAATTGCTAGGATTATAGGCATAAGCTACTACACCTGGACTGTTTGAAACTTTTCATGCTCAAATGTTGAAGAAGAAAGTGGGTTACAAGAATAGATGCGTGGCCGGGCACGGTGGCTCACGCCTGTAATCCCAGCACTTTGGGAGGCCGAGGCGGGCGGATCACAAGGTCAGGAGATCGAGACCATCCTGGCTAACACGGTGAAACCCCGTCTCTACTAAAAATACAAAAAAAAACTAGCCGGGCGTGGTGGCGGGCGCCTGTAGTCCCAGCTTCTCCGGAGGCTGAGGCAGGAGAATGGCATGAACCATGGAGGCAGAGCTTTCCAGTGAGCTGAGATCATGCCACTGCACTCCAGCCTGGGCGACAGAGCAAGACTCCATCTCAAAAAAAAAAAAAAGAATACATGCATTTCCCAGATTTTTTGAAATTAAATTATGTAATGGTTGATAGCAATTAATAAATACTAAATGGCCAGGCGTGGTGGCTCACACCTGTAATCCCAGCACTTTGGGAGGCCGAAGCGGGCAGATCACAAGGTCAGGAGATCGAGACCATCCTGGCTAACACAGTGAAACCCCGTCTCTACTAAAAGTACAAAAAATTAGCCTCGCGTGGTGGCGGGCACCTGTAGTCCCAGCTACTAGGGAGGCTGAGGCAGGAGAATCGCTTGAACCTGGGAAGCAGAGCTTGCAGTGAGCAGAGATCGCACCACTGTACTCCAACCTGGGTGACAGAGTGAGACTCTGTCTCAAAGAAATAAAAATAAAAAAAATACTAAATGAATCTTCCTCTCCTTCACAATTACCTGTCTGTCAGAATTCCATTTCATTTCCTTTTCTCTCTTCTTCCAGCTCTCTTCCTCCTCACTTACCCTCTTAATTGACTATAAGATATACTGAAATGTTTCTGATACTTGGTGTTTTGCTCTGTTTTGTTAGTTTTTATTTCTGCTTAACCTTGGTGGAATGCTTTAGAATCTCTAACAGAACAATTAGTTTGCATCTTAATTATCCAACTCATCCATTTCTCTAGCAGGTGAATGACACTTTTTTGCCCTAGTGTCAATTACTAATCTTTTGCCCTCCAAAATCCACCTCTCAGTCCTGACTTCACTCCAACACACTCGACTCCTGAACCTGCTTCCTAGAGAACACCATGCCTCCAGTCAAATCCAACGTCTCTGCAACTGAACTCATATTTTCTTTCATATCTGTTCTTCTTTTGTTTTTTCTTTGAGTAAGAGCGCTACAATCCCTCCAGTTTCCCAAACCAGTGTTGTTGCTTACTCCTTCCTCTTCCCCAGTCCCTATAATTTACCAGTCACTAAGACTTCTCTATTCTTTTTTCGTAATGTCTCTTAAATGCATTCATGTGTCCCACCCCAAGTGCCACTTCTCTTGCCTCCTTCCCACCCCCACCTCCAACTCTCATCTGCTCCTTCCCATTATCACCAATGCTTCTGGACTGGGGTGATGATTTTGCTCCCCAGGGAACATATGACACTGTCTGGAGACATTTTTGGTTTTCACAGTGGGGTAGGGGGATAATGTCACTGGCATCAAGGATGCTGCTAAACAGCCTCCCCCGACCACCGCGCCCCATAAGCAAGAATGATTCAGCCCAAAATATCAGTAATCCCGTGGTGCAGACACTTGATTTAGCATGAAGACTCTCACAGCTGACAGTCAATAAATGGTTACTGAAGGAGTGAAATAAAGAAGAAATTAAAATAACATTTCTCAGTTAACTGACTTAAATCAGAAACTTAAAGGGAGAATCTAATGGAACAAATCAGATTTTAAATAGTCTATCTACTGTACCAAATATCTTAAATAGAGAATTAACTCTTCTCTAACGCACTCTAAGTTCTAAAAACGACACAATCTATATAAATATTTCAATTCCCAACACACTTGTTAACATTATAAAAAGTCCTTGCTCATACCAGAGATTTCCTGGTCACTAGAATGGAATTCCCAGAGCTCATTTTGCAGTGAAGATTATGTGTATCACAAACAATTAGTTATATAGCTTTCCATTTTTACCACCGTTATTCATTTTATCACCAATGCAGAACTTAAAGTGTTTATAAAACGAGAAAAAGTGAAATATTCCTCTCCCCAAGCAATACAGAATGCACTACAAGTTTGTTTCTACACTGGAAAAAATTTAAAGGTAAAAAATTCCAGGTCACTTAAGTTCCTCCCTGCTACAAATGAAACATAAAAGCCATTGTCTCCTAACCTCTGGAAAACCCATTAGCTTCATCTGAAAAATTCCCTCTTCATTATATAGGCATACTTTGGCATTCAACACGTATTAGCCAAAACGTTTATGGATAATTGGCAACTGAGAAACAAAAGAAGACATAAAAATATTTATTTTGTTCTTATGTCACAGAGAAATTCCTATGAAGCTAAAGAATTCTGGTATTGAATTTCTAGACATATATACCCTTTCTAAGTGAAGACATACCATTTCTGCCACTGTGCCCGGCTTTGATTCTCACTTTTTTCTGTGCCCAAATATTTTTCTTATCTATTTTGCTTGCCTTAATCCTTCTCATCTCCTTTTTATTTTTTTTAATTTTTTATTTTTATTTTTTGAGATGGAGTCTCACCCTGTCGCCCAGGCTGGAGTGCAGTGGCATGATCTTGGCTCACTGCAACCTCCGCCTCCCGGATTCAAGCGATTCTCCTGCCCCAGTCTCCCGAGTAGCTGGGATTACAGGCACCCGCCACCACGCCCGGCTAATTTTTGTATTTTTAGTAGAGATGGGCTTTTACCATGTTGGTCAGCCTGGTCTCAAACTCCTGACCTCCTCCTGACCTCGTGATCCGCCTACCTCGGCCTCCCAAAGTGCTGGGATTACAGGCGTGAGCCACCCCCTGCCTTTCACCTCCATTTTTATCATGAATTTCAGCTTCTCCAAGAGGCCTCCTTTAAAGTAGGTTATTTCCCTGTCTTAGAGCATCTGTCTTAACCTTCAAATTCTTGATCACAATTGTAATTATATGTTTGATTATTGACTTGCTCATTGTCTGTCTTGGCTCTTACCCATTACAATGCAAGTTCCCTGAGGGCGGGAAGCAAGTGTGCTTTATCACCACCATCACCTGCCGGCAAAGTGCTTAGAACTCAAATATTCTCAACGAATCACGAACAAAATCAGGAGTAAAACAAATAGGTCAGGCTTCAAGCAATGCTTTCGAAGCCCTCTTTCTATTTTTTTTTTTTTTTTTTTTTGAGACGGAGTCTCGTTCTGTCACCCAGACTGGAGTGCAGTGGCGCCATCTTGGCTCACTGCAACCTCTGCCTCCCGGGTTCACGCAATTCTCCTGCCTCAGCCTCCCGTGTAGCTGGGACTACAGGCACACACCACCACGCCTGGCTGATTTTTTTTTGTATTTTTAGTAGAGACAGGGTTTCACTATATTGGCCACACTGGTCTCGAACTCCTGACCTCGTGATCCTCCCACCTTGGCCTCCCAGAGTGCTAGGAGCCACCCAGGCGTGAGCCACCGTGCCTGGCCTCTAAGCCCTCTTTCAAGTTATTTTGTTTTGTTTTGTTTTGGAGACGGAGTTTAACTCTGTCACCGAGGCTGGAGTGAAGTGGCATGATCTCGGCTCACTGCAAGCTCTGCCCGCTGGGTTCAAGTGATTCTCCTGCCTCAGCCTCCTGAATAGCTGGGATTATAGGCACCCCCTCCATCACACTTGGCTAGCTTTTGTATTTATTTTTAGTAGAGATGGTATTTCATCATTTTGGCTAGGCTGGTCTCGAACTCCTGACCTCGGGTGATCCACCTGCCTCGGCCTCCCAAAGTGCTGAGATTACAGGTGTGAGCCACTGTGCTTGGCCTCAGGTTCTTTAAATATTGAAGGGAGTTGGCACTTTGTGGGAGTTAAGGTAACATATCTTAGAGACTAGCAGGCTGCTTTGTACCAAGGGCTTGAGCTGTACCCACCCACCCACTTCCATCCCTACAGCTGAGATTGATTAGTTGGACGCTCTCTAAGCCATTGTTGCCTGAGGCCCATAAAACTATTGCCTTGATGAAGGCAAGTTAGCAGACCCTGAGCCTTTCTCCTCAGGAATCCCGGAATCAACAACTCTAGGATGTTTAAAGACAGGAAATTTTAAATTGTAAAAAAGACAACCCAATTGCTCAATTGCTCTTTTTATTTTTATTGTCATTTAAAAATCTTATATTTAATATTTTTTTTTATCTGCCATAAATGAAGTCCCAGGAGCTTTAGTGGAGCAGAGGAAGAAACGGCTAGAAGATGTTTCCTTGGCTAGGAAGTGTCTGAAAGACTAGATGAGCACTAAAGCACTAAAGAGTTGCAGCAACCTTTCATGTGTTGTCTGAGCAAGGAAAGGCAGACTTCCAAATTAGTTTTCTTATCCTCCCCTCCTAATCTCTGAGTGAAAGATTTAAAGTGTTGTCATAGGTACTGATAAATTAATTCCAGTAAGCAAGTAATACAATCACCTTTCCCTTAGACTCTGGTGACAGATTTTGTTTGTTTGTTTGTTTGTTTGTTTTGAGACGGAGTCTGGCTCTGTCTCCCAGGCTGGAGTGCAGTGGCACGATATTGGCTCCCTGCAACCTCTGCCTCCTGGGTTTAAGCGATTCTCCTGCCTCAGCCTCGCGAGTAGCTGGGATTACAGGCGCACACCTCCACACCTAGCTAATTTTTCTATTTTTAGTAGAGACCGGGTTTTGCCATGTTGGCCAGGCTGGTCTCAAACTCTTGACATCTGCCCGCCACAGCCTCCCAAAGCGCTGGGATTATAGGCGTGAGCCAGCCAGCATGGCGGACAGATGTTTCTATACCACTACGAGAAACACTAGCTATGTTATGTATGGTAAAATTGTCTGGCCGGGCATGGGTGGCTCACGCCTGTAAAACCAACACTTTGGGAGGCTGAGTTCGAGACCAGCCATGGCGAAACCCTGTCTTTACTAAAAGTACAAAAATCAGCCTGGAGTAGTGGTGGGCGCCTGTAATCCCAGCTGCCTGGGAGGCTGAGGCAGGAGAATTGCTTGAACCCAGGAGGTGGAGGTTGCAGTGAGCTGAGATCACGCCATTGCACTCCAGTCTAGACGACAGAACGAGACTCCGTCTCAAAAAAAAAAAATTTCCCTTCCTAGTGATCGCCTTTATACAAATGAAGCTCCAATAAAGATGTGTGAAATCAAATTTCCCACTAGCCTTCTCCTGCTCTTCTGAGGAAAATGAAGCTGATGCAAAGCTCCTCTTTGAAGGTACCGCTTTGCATTGCACAAAAACCCAACAACCAGCCATTTCCTAGTGAAGTCTACATTATCTGAGGGCAGTTCCCTGGAAAGATCTGCAGTGAGAGATGTGAGTTTAAAACTCCCTTTCTGATCAGAACAAGTTTCCCCTAATGCCTGTGCAGAAGTGCAAAGGATGAAGGCATTTGTTTCATAGTGAGCAAGCAAGCCATTGCCCCTAACTGAAACATTTGTATTTTCTACTTCACCTTTTTCTGGCCTTTTTCCATATGGTGATAACTACATTGGCTCTTACATTCTAAGAGAAAGTGCTGATGCTTAGAATTCAAAGTGTGTGTGTGTGTGTATTTATATATATATACTTTTATATATATATACTTTATATATATATACTTTTATATATATATACTTTATATATATATACTTTTATATATATATACTTTATATATATATACTTTTATATATATATACTTTATATATATATACTTTTATATATATACTTTTATATATATATACTTTATATATATATACTTTATATATATACTTTATATATATATACTTTTATATATATATACTTTATATATATATACTTTATATATATATACTTTATATATATATACTTTATATATATATACTTTATATATATATACTTTATATATATATACTTTATATATATATACTTTATATATATATACTTTATATATATATACTTTATATATATATACTTTATATATATATATATATATACACCCACACACACTCTTTCTCTCACTCTCTGAGGTTTCAGTCAGCCGAGATCATGCCCCTTCACTCCAGCCTGGGTGAAAGAGCGAAACTCCATCTCTAAAAACCAGAAGATTTTAGGGAGCAGTGTGATTTAAATCAATATTAAGAGCGTCTTCATCATGCATTAAAATATTCATGGACAAACTAATGTCTATTAGGAAAAATGTGTAGGCCAGTTGTTATTGGTGTTATTCTCAGCTTACTGAAAAATCCATGTATTTGGCCAGCTTTTTGTGGGGAGCCTTTATTTTACTAGTTAAGGCAGAAAAAAAGATTACTAAGCCCAGAATGCTCGCCAGAATATGCTTGCCTCTCTTCTGTACAGATTTATACCGTCAGAGGCATTTGAACCACAGCAACTCCATCTTGAGTAGGGGCTGGGTAAAATAAGACTGAGACCTACTGGGCTGCATTCCCAGCCACTTAGGCATTCTAAGTCACAGGATGAGATAGGCTGGCACAAGATACAGGTCATAAAGATCTTGCTGCTAAAACAAGTTGCAGTAAAGAAGCCGGCCAAATCCCACCAAACCCAAGATGGCGACGAGAGTGACCTCTGGGCATCCTCACTCCAAACTCCCACCAGCGCCATGGCAAGTCAGGAAGTTGCCCTACGGTCTACAAAGGGAAGACATGAATAATTGCCCCTCTTGTTTAGCATATAATCAGGAAATAACCATAAAAATGTGCAACCTGCAGCCCTCGGTAGTGCTTTGCCTATGGGGTAGGCTTTCTTTATTCCTTTACTTTCTTTACAAACTTGCTTTCACTTTACTCCATGGACTAGCACCAAATTCTTTCTTGCACGAGAACCCACTTTTGGGGGCTGGATCAGGACCTCTTTCTGGTAACAATACAACAATCAGCTTTTCTCCTTCCCTTACCATGGTCCTTTCTGTTGTGTAAATTTTTCTTTTTTCTTTTTATTTTATTTATTTTATTTTTTTGAGGTGGGACTCTAACTCTGTTACCCAGGCTGGAGTGCAGTGGTGCAATCTCAGCTTGCTGCAACCTCTGCCTTTGAGTAGCCACCACAGTTATGCACCACTATGCCTAATTTTTTATATTTTTGGTACAGACAGGGTTTTATTACGTTGCCCAGGCTGGCCTCAAACTCCTGAGCTCAAGTGATCTGCCCACCTCAGCCTCCCAAAGTGCTGGGATTACAGGTGTGAGCCACCATGCCCTGCCCTGTTCGAACGTAAATTCTTTATTTTAGTGGTGGTAAGCTCTGTCAAGAGCAAAGACTTAGTTCTGCTAAATCTCTATTAAACTGAATGACTAAAAAAAGTTTTGTAAATTTTTTTCCACAGTGTATTGTTAAATAAGAAATTTTGTGCCTGCATGTGAAAACCTATGGTGCTCTTGTATGTATTTACATATAACTTTCATTTTAAGTGCATCAAAACACATAATACTGTTTTAGAACTCAACAACATAGTTGGGATCAGTTATTGCAGGTTCTAAGTGTTGCTCAAGAAGCTTTGAAAAATCTAAGGCTAAAGTTCCGGGTCCAAAGCAGTAGTCGTTAGCAGTATGTGGTCATCAAGCAAATGATGAGCTTTAGATGAGCACTAAAGTACTAAAGAAATAGGGCCAATCTGGCCGGGCTCAGTGGCTCACGCCTGTAATCCCAGCACTTTGGGAGCCCGAGGCAGGCAGATCACCTGAGGTCAGGAGTTCGAGACCAGCCTGGCCAACACGGTGAAACCCCGTCTCTACTAAAATATACAAAAATTAGCCGGGCATGTTGGCAGGTGACTTAATCCCCGCTACTTGGGAGGCAGAGGCAGGAGAATCATTTGAACCCAGGAGGCAGAGGTTGTAGTGAGCCGATATCAAGCAATTGCACTCAAACCTGGGGGATAAGAGTGAGACTTCTGTCAAAAAAAAAAAAAAAAAAGGGCCAATCTGAATGGAAATGTTGCTGTTAGTGTAAAATATATACCAATCTCAAACACTTAGGACAAAAGCATGTAATGTATCTCAATAATTTTTATTGATTTTTCAAATAAAAATATTTTGAATATTTTGGGTTAAATAAACTATAGTATTAAACGTAATTATATTTGTTTCTTTGTCCCTTTTTAAATATGGCTACTAGAAAATCTTGAATTATGCATGAGGTTCATATTATATAGCATTTCTGTTGCAGAGCACTACTCTAAGGCCAAGGATTGCCTTCCTCAACCTTAATTTCTTATTGATTTTGTCTTTAGAACTCCTCTTGCAACTTCTTGCCACTGGAAAAGGTTATTACGGGTTGAGTCAATTTCAGTGGCCTTGTATAGGTAATCCTGAATATTTTTCACAACTCACTTAAGAGATCCTGAGGGTATGGTAACATACAGTCACAACTGTAAGCAGGAGGATGGCTTGAGCCCAGGAGTTGAGACCAACCTGGGTAACATGGTGAGACCGAGTCTCTACTGAGGGGTGGAGGTGAGGGGAGGGGGGTGGGAGGGGGTTGGGGAATGGGTGGCAAACGCCTGTGGTCCCAGCTACTCAGGAGGCTGAGGCAGGAGGATCACTTGAGCCTGGGAGGTCAAGGTTGTAGTAAGCTGGGATCACGCCACTGCACTCCAGCCTAGGCAACAGGGTGAAATCCTGTCTCAAAAACAACAACAACAAAGCAAAACACCAAACAAACAAAAAAATAGGAAGCCATGTAGTTTATTGATAAGGGCAAATGGTAACATAGTTCTATGCCTTAGAATCTATCATCCTACTTTCACACCATCTACAATCCTGGGAAGTCTGTTAATATTTTTATACTTCCATTTATCACCAATTTTCAATATAACAGAATGGAGCATTATATAATATCTTTTAAGAACTATTTGATTCTTGCAATTGTTTATGTAGCCAGGGTGTGAGCCAAGCAGTGGTATGGAATGCGGAAACAGAGGTTAATGGATCACCTTGGGAGCATCTTCACACTGAACAGGTGGGGCTCTTGTTCTCTTAACACTTCCCCTGCCACCAGGTTTCTGATAGGTATCCAGCTTCCATTCTTTTTCTGTCCCCCAAAATCACTATAAAATGTCTATTTAAACCATTTGCTACTTCTTCTCTCATCATTCTACCATAATAAATTAAATCCCCCCCACCTACCTTTTTTTTGAGACAGGGTCTCACTCTGTCACCCAGACTGGAATGCAGTGGCATGATCACAGCTGACTGCAGCTTCTACCTCCTGGGCTCAAGTGACTCTCTCACCTCAGCCTACTTAGTAGCTAGGAGTACAGGTGCAGGCCACCATGCCTGGCTAATTTTTTTGCTTTTTGTAGAGATGAGTATCTCAATATGTTGGCCAGGCTGGTCTTGAACTCATGGCCTCAAGCAATCCTCTTGCCTCAGCCTCACAAAGTGCAGCATGAGCCACTGCTCCCACCTGCCTTCTTTAGTGATACTTTTTAAAAGTAGCTTGGAAGAGTGTAGGGAGAATTGGCCTCAGAGGAAGTGAGTTCAAATCTTGACTTTGCCATTTATTGCCTGAGTGATTTTGAACCAATCACTTAATCTCTGCAAGGTTCAATTTCCTCATCTGTGAAAGAAGTATAATGGCAGTGTATTAGTCCATTTTCATGCTGCTGATAAAGACATACCCAAGACTGGGCAATTTACAAAAGAAAGAAGTTTAAAGGACTTACAGTTCTATGTGGCTGGGGAGGCCTCACAATCATGCTGGAAGGTGAAAGTCACATCTCACATGGTGGCAGACAAGAGAAGAGAACTTGTGCAGGGAAACTCCCCTTTTAAAACCACCAGATCATGTGAGACTTATTCACTGTCACAAGAACAGCATGGGAAAAATCTGACCCCATGATTCAATTACCTCCCACTGGGTTCCTCTCACAACATGTGGGAATTTAAGATGAGATTTGGGTGGGGAACACAGCCAAACCATATAATTTTGTCCCTTGCCCCTCCCAAATCTCATATCCTCACATTTCAAAACCAATCATGCCTTCCCAATAGTCCCCCAGAGTCTTAACTCATTTCAGCATTAACTCACAAGTCCACAGTCCAAAGTCTCATCTGAGACAAAGCAAGTCCCTTCTGCCTATGAGCTTATAAAATCAAGAGCAAGTTAGTTACTTTCTAGATACAGTGGGGGTACAGGCACTGGGTAAATACAGCTGTTCCAAATGGGAGAAATTGGCCAAAACAAAGGGGCTACAGGCCCCATGTAAGTCCAAAATCCAGCAGGGCAGTCAAATCTGAAAGCTCCAAAATTATCTCCTTTGACTGCATGTCTCACATCCGGGTCATGCTGATGCAAGAGGTGGGTTCCCATGGTCTTGGGCAGCTCCACCCCATGGCTTTGCAGGGTACAGCCTCCCTCCTGGCTGCTTTCATGGGCTGGCTTTGAGTGTCTGTGACATTTCCAGGCACATGGTGCAAGCTGTCAGTGGATCTACCACGCTGGGGTCTGGAGGACAGTGGCCCTCTTCTCACAGCTCCACTAGGCAGTGCCCCAGTAGGGACTGTGTGTGGGGGCTCCGACCCCACATTTCCCTTCCACACTAACCTAGCAGAGGTTTTCCATGAGGGCCTCGCCCCTGCAGCAAACTTCTGCCTGGTCATCCAGACATTTCCATACATCCTCTGAAATCTAGGCAGACGTTCTCAAACCCCAATTCTTGACTTCGGTGCACTTGCAGGCTCAACACCACGTGGAAGCTGCCAAGGCTTGGGGCTTGCACCCTCTGAAACCATGGCTCGACCTCTGCATTGGCCCCTTTCAGCCGTGGCTGGAGCAGGGCACCAAGTCCCTAGGCTGCACACAGCACAGGGACCTGGGGCCTGACCCACGAAACCATTTTTCCCTTCCAAGGCCTCCAGGCCTGTGATGGGAGGAGCTGCTATGAAGACCTCTGAAACACCCTGGAAACATTTTCACCATTGTCTTGGGGATAACATTTGACTTCTTGTTACTTATGCAAATTTCTGCAGCCTGCTTGAATTCTCCCCAGAAAATGGGATTTTCTTTTCTATCTCATTTTCAGGCTGTAAATTTTCCAAACTTTTATGCTCTGCTTTCCTTTTAAAACTGAATGCCTTTAACAGCACCCAAGTTGCCTCTTGAATGCTTTGCTGCTTAGAAATTTCTTCTTCCAGATACCCTAAATCATCTCTCTCAAGTTCAAAGTTCCACAAATCTCTAGAGCAAGGCAAAATGCCACCAGTCTCTTTGCTAAAACAGAGTAAGTCACCTTTGCTGCGGTTGCTAACAAGTTCCTCATCTCCACCTGAGACCACCTCAGCCTTGATTTCATTGTCCATATCATTATCAGCATTTTAAGCAAAGCCATTCAACAAGTTTCTAGGGAGTTCCAAACTTTCCCACATTTTTCTGTCTTCTTCTGAGCCCTCCAAACTGTTTTTTTTTTCCTTTCTTTTTGAGACACAGTTTCACTCTTATTGCCCAGGCTGGAGTGCAATGGTGCGATCTCAGCTCACCGCAATCTCTGCCTTCCGGGTTCAAGCAATTCTTCTGCCGCAGCCTCCTGAGTATCTGGGATTACACGTATGCACCACCACACCCAGCTAATTTTTGTATTTTTAGTAGAGACAGGGTTTCTCCATGTTGGTCCGGCTGGTCTCGAACTCCCGATCTCAGGTGATCTGTCTGCCTCAGCCTCCCAAAGTGCTGGGATTACAGGCATGAGCCACCATGACTGGCCTCCAAACTGTTTTAAACTCTGCCTGTCACCCAGTTCCAAAGTCACTTCCACATTTTCAGGTATCTTTTCGGCAGTGCCTCACTCTACTGGTACCAAGTTACTGTATTAATCTGTTTTCATGCTGCTGATAAAGATATACCTGAGACTGGGCAATTTACAAAAGAAAGAAGTTTAATGGACTTACATTCCACATGGCTGGGGAGGCCTCACAATCATGGTGGAAGGTGAAAGGCACATCTCACATGGCATCAGACAAGAGAAGAGAATTTGTGCAGGAAACTCCCCTCTGAAACCCTCAGATCTTGTGAGACTCATTCACTATCACACAAGAACAGTATGGGAAAAACCTTCCTCCATGATTAAATTACCTCCCACTGGGTCCCCCCAACAACATGTGGGAATTTAAGATGATATTTGAGTGGCGACACAGCCAAACCATATCAGGCAGCTACTTTATAAGATCATTGCAAGGATGTAATTAGACAATGTATGCAAATGACCTCACACATATTAAATGCTCAATAAATGTTAAACAACGGAAATAAGAGCCAGTTATGTAACCGAAATATCTCAAGGCCTCTATAGCCAAAGCACCGTGGAAAGACAGAAAGGCAGAATCGTTAATTCGTCAAGACTGAGGAAGCTTGCCAGGTGTGAGAAGCTAGACATTCTCAAGCTTTGTTGCTAAGTGTACTGAACTGTCATCTTTTCTACCAAGACCCTCTACTTATGCCATCCTTATATGAGTGCCAAGGAGTAAGTGCTTTTCTGATTGATCTGGGGTTTTCCTGCCTCTACATGCTGATTTCATCCACCACAGCTTTCAAGATGTGGGCTAGGAAACATTGAGCCCAAGCCAGTGTGCCTAGGACTTCTAACCAAGAATGGAAGAGGCCTATAGCCCTCACCAGAAGCAGATGCCAGCAGCATGCTTTTTGTATAGCCTACAGAACAGTGAGCCAAATAAACCCCTTCTCTTTATAAATTACCAAGCCTTGGCTGGGTGCAATGGTGCACGCCTGTAATCCCAGCACTTTGGGAGGCCAAGGCCAGTGGATCACTTGAGGTCAGGAATTCTCGACCAGCCTGACTAATATGGTGAAACCCCGTCTGTACTAAATACAAAAAAATTAGCCAGGTGTGGTGGCACATGCCTATAATCTGAGCTACATGGGAGGCTGAGACGGGAGAATCACTTGTACCTGGGAGGTGGAGGTTGCGGTGAGCCGAGATTGGGCCATTGCACTCCAGCCTGGGCAACAAGAGCGAAACTCCATCTCAAAATAAATAAATAAATAAAATAAAAATAAATAAATTACTGAGCCTCAGGTATTCCTTTATAGCAACACAAAACAGATTAAGACACCTGATACCCCTGACCTGACTACATCTGGCAGGTTCCTCAGACTACATTTTCTGACCATGATCTAGTGGTAAAAAATCAATAGTTTTAGTGAATGGATAAACAAAATGTGGAATAGCCATGCAACAGAATACTCTTTATTGATTAAAAAAAAAGTTCTGATACATGCTGCCACATAAATAAACCTCAAAGACATTATGGTAAGTTAAGAAATAGGAAAAAAATACTGTATCTTACATGATTTCATTTATATTAAATGACCAGGAAAGGCAAATCTGTAGAGACAGAAAGTAAACTCACGTTGCCTAGGGCTGGGTGCAGGAATGGGGCAGTGACTATAATGGGCATGACTTTCATGCGGGGGGAATGGAAATATTCTAAAATGAGATTGTGGTGATGGTTATGTCAGAGGTGTTAGAACCAGAGTGACTCCATCTTTAACAGGGGCTGGGTAAAGTGAGGCTGAAACCTGCCGGGCTGCATTCACAGGAGGTAAGGCATTCTTGGTCACAGGATTAGATAGAAATTTAGCATAAGACACAGGTCACGAAGCCCCGCTAATAAAACAGGATGCAGTAAAGAAGCCAGCCCAAACCTACCAAAACCAAGATGCCAAAAAACAGTGGTCTCTGGTCATCCTCACTGCTCGTTTTACACTAATTATAATGCATTAGCATGCTAAGAGACATTCCTGCCAGCACCATGACAATTTACAAATGCCACGGCAATGGCTGGAAGCTACCCTATGTGGTCTAAAAGGAAGAGGAACCCTCAGTTCTGGGAAATCCCCTTTCTCAGAAAACTCATGAATATCTGCCACTTGTTTAGCATACGATTGAGAAATAATCACAAAAATAGATAACCAGCAGCCCTTGAGGCTGCTCTGCCTATGGAGTAGCCATTCTTTTATTCCTTTACTTTCTCAATAAATTTGCTTTCAGTTTACTCTGTGGACTCACCCCAAATTATTTCTTGCATGAGTTCCAAGACCCCATTTCCAGTAACAACTGAATTAGAACAGGTGAAGTTACGATATGTAAATTATACCTCCCCAAAACTGTTAATAAAAAAAGTATTTAAAAAATCAATAGTGCTCACTTTGGGCCTGGTTTAGAGGCAGTGATTTCCTAATGAGAAATGGCCTAAACGCTGTTGCTGTTCAGCCTTGGCCTGATGTCCAAATTCAGCTCAGCTCTTGGGTCCAAAAAGAAACCCGAAATGGATTCCAGGGATGACTATTTCAAAGTCGTATTGGCCAGGACTGCTTAGGAATGAGCTTGTCTCACTAAACAAGATAAGCAAGGAAAGGGCCTCGCCTCTGAATTTAATTGTCGTATTTTATTGACAGGAACTGGTCAGCTGTTGTATACATTATGAATTTCATATCCTCAGCCCCCCAAAACTTAATATTTATTTTTAAGAAAGGATGAGCTAAAGAGAATAAAAATGTTTTTCAAAATTGCTAAGTTGCATAATAGACCAAAAATGTACTAAGTGCCAATAGGAGTGACAGGAACCATCAAACATCTCAGTATCCAGCAAGGAAACTTTTCTTAATTGGTTATTTACCTCTCTTCTTTACTGGTCTGAAATATATACTGGAAAGAAAATAGCAGAGTGGGAAACTAAATTCGAACCCAGTTTTAACTATTTTCTAATTCGGTTTAGAAAATCCATTTTCCAATTCAAAGTGCTGGGATTAACGCCTATAATCCCAGCACTTTGGGAGGCCAAGGCAGGTAGATCACTTGAGGTCAGGAGTTTGAGACCAGCCTGGCCAACATGGTGAAATCTCATCTCTACTAAAAATACAAAAATTAGCCAGGTGTGATAATGTGCACCTGTAATCCCAATTACTTGGGAGGCTGAGCCACAGGAACTCCTTGAACCAGGGAGTTGGAGGCTGCAGTGAGATGAGATCGTGCCACTGCACTCTAGCCTGTGCAATAGAGACTCTGTCTCAAAAACAGAAAATCATCAGAACTACTTTCTCTATGTCTGGTCTGTCTCTTGCTGCTACTTCTCTCCCTGTATCTGCAACCTCCTGTTTCCTTCTGTTCACTAACCAGCATGTACGTGGCCTGCAATAGCTGAGCAAGGCTGAGTTCTACATAACTTCACAGTCAAGTACTCAGTCATGTTTGACTCATCCCAACTGTGGACTGTTCTACCAATTTCAAGTGTCCACCCATACCCAACCTGCTGAGGTCGGGAGAGAAGGAAGACATCGGCCCACAATTGTAGGTGGAATGATGGCCCCTAAAGATGTCTATGTCAGAATCCCTAGAACCTGTAAATAAACATGTTACATGCCAGTGGGGAATGAAGGTTGCTAATTAGCTGATCTTGAGATGGGGAGAGTGTCCTGGATTATCCAGGTAGGCCCAGTGGAATCACAAAGGTCTTTTAAATGTGAAAGAGGGAGGAAGGAGAGTTGGAGTAAGAAAAACGGGGAGGCAAAAGCCGAGGTCAGAGTGATATGAGGAAAGAGCTGTGAGCCAAGGAATGCATAAAGCCCCTGGAGGCTGGAAAAGGCAGGGAAGCAGATTTTCCCTAAGAGCCTCCAGAAGGAGCACAGCCCTGCTGACATTTGGATTTTAAGACTTCTGACCGCCAGATCTGTGTGATAATGCAATTGTGTTGTTTGAAACCACTAAGTATGTGGTAATTTGTTACAGCATCATTAGAACATGAATGCAGTGTTTTAAAAAATGAATATTCTATTCTAAAATGAGTATATATTTCTTTATTCTTTCTTTCTTTTAAAATGAGTATATATTTCTTTATTCTTTCTTTCTTTTCTTTTTTTTTTTTTTTTTGGAGACAGAGTCTCACTCTGTTGCCCAGGCTGGAGTGCAGTGGCTTGATCTTGGCTCACGGCAACCTCCGCCTCCTGGGTTCAAGCCATTGTCCTGTCTCAGCCCCCCAAGTAGCTGGGATTACAGGCGTGTGCCAACACATCTGGCTAATTTTTCTATGTTTAGTAGAGACAGCGTTTCACCATGTTGCCCAGGCTGGTCTCGCAGTCCTGACCTCAGGTGATCCACCTGCCTTGGCCTCCCAAAGTGCTGGGATTACAGGAGCACCGGGCCATGAATATATATTTCTAATCCACTGAATAGGTTATCTTCAGAACAACTTCAATGTTAGCTCTCAGGCCTTGCTCATTAGCAAATTTTACATCTATAAACACAGGAAAAAGTCTTATTGAGAGACTACTGCAAAAGGTGCTGCTTGTCTTGTTTTCCTGTGCTGGACAAGAGAATCTTGACTGTAATTGTGAATTTGCAGAACAGCTAATCAGACATCTATATAAAATCATACACAAAGTGGTTTGTCAATTTGAGATATTCAAATGACGACAAGGATGGATTGAAACTGAGTCACTCTAAGGACTCAGAACCTCAACTACTTACTTAACAATGAACTTTTAGAGAATAGATAATAGGTAGGCTTCATTAAAGTGAAATCACCTTTGCAAAAAATACAACAGTGAGAAAATTATGACAATGAAAGAGATCTGACCAATCCCTATCTTGCGTTTAATCTCCAAACTGCCTTTAATTATTCCCAGGCTTGGTCCATGCTAACTTTCGGGAAATTTAGTTTACAGTTTAAATGATAACAGCCCTTCTCCGAAACTAAACTACCTTTGTAGAGCTAATGAAAGACCACCAGGTTAGGAGGATGAGAGAAGCCTGAATTCTGCTAAAGTGTAGACAGAAATGATTCTTGCCATTATCCTGGAGGTCACAAGACTTGTAGCTTCCCCAATTATTCTACTATTGCAGAACCTAAGGTTGGCCTTTTGAGATGTCTTCAGGTTTTTGCATTTCTGACGACCAATGACTCCACCCATACCACCAACCAGTCCTGTGTGCCCACCTAGAAGCAGATTCAGCAGGTATGAGGACCATTTTTGCACCTCTGTGATTGTATCCCCAACCAATGAGTAGCACACATTCCCTTGCCTGTTGAACTATCCTTGAAAAGCCCTAGCCTCTGAATTTTGAAGGAAGCTGATTTGCATAATAATAAAATTCCAGTCTCTCTTGAGCCATCTCGTGTGTAAGACTCTTTCTCTATTGCAATTCCTCTATCTTCATACATCAGCTGTATCTAGGCAGCAGGCAAGAAGAACTCACTGGGTGGTTCCATTAGTGCCCAATGTTTTACTAAGAGGTTTAGTCTACTCAAATTCTGTTTTTTGGTTTTAATGGTGATAATTCTATCTCTGCCCTCAGCCTAACTATAATACATCCCCAAATCCACTTGCCTACTTGACATTTCCTATAGGTTGACTTAAAGACATATCAAATCCAACATGTTCAAGATAATCTATCAACTGTGGCCATCCTACCTCCAGCCTCCTGTTCTAATATCCTTTATTCCCCAATTTGTGGGATTATCAATTAGAGAAAGAAGAAAATCATTCAAAACACTTTTTATTTTAAAACAAATTTTTTTAGAGACAAGGTCTCCTTATGTTGCCCAGGCTAGACTCAAACTCCTGGGCTCAAGTGATCCTCCCACTGCAGCCTTCCAGGTAGCTGGGACTACAGGCATGCACCACCATACCCAGCTCGAAAAGTTTTTTTGTCATTGTTTTAATTCCTAAACATGTCTTGAATTTGCTCTCTCCTTCCCATTCTCCTTGCCACTGTCACAGCCATAGTTGAGTTCAAAGCCCTCAGCTTCTCTCTCCAGGACCACTGCTAGAGCTCCCTCATTAATCTACCTCAAGGCATGCACAGCTTGAATCCCTTCCAGGCTACAGAAAATAAAATTCTAACATGCAGATCTAACACCTTACTACTCCTCTGTAAGATGTCTCCATTACTTTCTGATATGGTTTGGATCTGTGTCCCCACCAAATCTCATGTGGAATTGTAACCCCCAGTGTTGGAGGTGGGGCCTGGTGGGAGATGATTGGATCACGGGGGTGGTTTCTCATGAAAGGTTTATTCCCACCCCCTTGGTACTGTCCTCACAATAGTGAGTTTGTTGTTTTGACCAGATCATTTTAAATGACCAGATCTGGCACCTCCGCCTCCCTCTCTCTTCCTCCTGCTCCAGCCACGTGAAGTGCCCACTCCTACTTTGTCTTCCGCCATGACTGTAAATTTCCTGAGGCCTCCCCAGAAGCTGAGAAAATGCCAACACCGTCCTTCCTGTTCAGCCCGTGGAACCCTGAACCAATTAAACATATTTTCTTCATAAATTACCCAGTCTCAGGTATGTCTTCATAGCAATGAAAGAATGGACTAAAACACCCCATCACCTGTTTAGACATAAAGCCCTTAATGATCTAACCCCCAACCCTTTGGTTTCATGCTGGCATTGCACATATGTGACTGCTTTCCCAGCATTTTAGAACAGAGCCCAATTTCCATGTGGAAATCCATGTGCTTCTGGGGAAGCTGACTCCACCCCTGCCCAGTATCTGGAGTGGAATATATGACTTAGCACAGAAATACTATTTTAAGAATGGATATGTGACCTTTGCTAATCAAATCAGAATGGACAGGACAATTGCTGGAAATGCTTACATAAATGTTCTTGATGGTGTAGTAAATGGACAAGAGGCCTAGAGTTCCAGACCTCAATTCTCTTTCCAGGAGACGCCAGCCAAGGACAAACCTTGCCTCTGTGGGGCAAACTTGTTCCCTACCATAAAATCATGAACCTCTTTAAAAATAAAATGGCCAGGCGCGGGGCTCACGCCTGTAATTCCAGCACTTTGGGAGGCCGAGGCGGGCGGATCACGAGGTCAGGAGATCGAGACCAACCTGCCTACCACGGTGAAACCCCGTCTCTACTAAAAATACAAAAAATTAACCGGGCGCGGTGGCGGGCGCCTGTAGTCGCAGCTACTTGGGAGGCTGAGGCAGGAGAATCGCTTGAACCTGGGAGGCGGAGCTTGCAGTGAGCCGAGATTGCGCCAATGCACTCCAGCCTGGGCGACAAGAGCGAAAACTCCGTCAAAAAAAAAAAAAAAAAAAAAAAAAATATATATATATATATGCCAGGTGCAGTGGCACATGCTTCTCATCCCAGTTAAGGCAGGAGGACTGCTTGAGACCAGGAGTTCAAACCCACCCTGTCTAAGAGTTATCACAAGCCCTTACCTCTATTTTTAAAATAAATTTTTTTAAAAAAAGATAGAAGACATAGGAGAAAACTTATATGACCTTGGGTTTAGTCACAAAAAATTTATGACTGTGAGTTTTTAGGTATAACTGCAAAATTACATTCCATGAAAGAAAAAAATTGATGTTATACTTCATTAAAATTAAAAACTTCTCTGTAAAAACATTGTTAGGAAAATCTAAAGACAAGTGACAGACAGCAAGAAAATATTTACCAAACTCATATCTGATAAAGGAGTTGTATCCAAAAATACAAAGGACTCTTAAAATGCAACAATATGAAAATAGCCCAGTTAAAAAATGGGCCAAAAAATCTGGATACCTCACCAAAGAAGATACATGGATGGCAAATAAGCATGTGAAAAAGATGCTTATCATTTGTTTTCAGGAAATCGCAAATTAAAATAACAAGGAGGTACCATTACATACCTATTAGAATGGCTAAAATCGAAAACACTGACAACCCCAAATACTGACAAGCACACAAAGCGACAGGAACTGTCATCCCCCGTAGGCGGGAATTCAAATGTGGCACAGCCGTTTTGGAAGCCAGTTTGGCAGTCTCTTACAAAGCTAAGTGTAGCCTCACCATATGATCCAAGGAATCTTATTTATCCAATTGAGTTGAAAATAGATATTCACATAAAATTCTGCAAAAGTTTAGAGACAGTAAAATGATCAGTAGTTGCCAGGGGTTCTGGGAATCGGGGGTGTGGCAGATAAACAGGTGGAGCGCAGGGGATTTTTAGGAGAAGTGGAATGTGTTTTATTTTACTATAAGTCAAAATCTATAACCCTACCTTGTAACTTTACATTCTAGTACTAACAAGCTAATATTCTTCTATGAGCACTTTATTCACTATTCATGTACCCATTCATTCACTCAGTAAATGATTACTGAGTACTCTACAACACATCAGACACTATTCTGTGTGAAACTCTTCTATATTCTTTGGACACTTCATTCCCTATTGGCATTTCTTATGTGAGTATCTTCTATGATTGAATAGTTCACCATATAATATAATTATTTGTTTACCTCTCTTCTCTATGCTTTTAGAGTTGGAGGACCACCGTTACTAAAATTATCTTGTAAAGTATAATTACCAATCAGAGAAAACCTTGTCCAACACACAGGATTCAAAGAAACACACTTTCAATATCTAATTTGTGTGGGCCTATGAAACGTGTAAAATACCGAAGGGTTTTAGTAAGGTTCAGAGATGTTTACATTTAAAAGGTAAACACTAATTTATCTTAAGAGCCAGTCTTGCAAAATCTAATCAAAAGACCAATCTGATAGACTATAGGGATCTCTAAGAGACTCCAGAGTTAGGTGATAAGTATAACTGAAATCCAGGGACGTGGCCTACCTCTTGAAGCTGTGGAGTCATTGACTTGCAACTATAAATGAAGTTGAGCGTTATGGATGATAATGTAGCAGCCCAACCAACTCTCCCATGAACAGAGAAAATAACATTTTTCTTGCTTTCTTGGGTTCTTGCAACTCTTTCACGCTCACACTCACTCTCTTTCTTTTAATTTAATAGACAACTTTTTGAAGCCGTTTTAGGTTAACAGCAATACTGAACACAAAATACAGAGAGTTCCCAATATAACCCCTGGTCCCCCAACCTTCTTTGCTGTCAACATCCTGTACCACAGTGATAAATCAATGAACCTGCCTTGACACGTCGAACTGTCTTGAAGCATCTTTTCAGTTTCAGGACAAATCTAAATGTGTAGGAGAATCAAAGCCATAGTATTAATATATCTGTGTTAAGGAATTTGCATGAATTCCTTTTTTATTTATTCTAACGTGTAACATAAGGTGGCCCACTAGATCTTCTATAAATCTAAAATGAGAGGTGGATTAATTGATTTAGACTTGTGATTTTAAGTTAAATCTTCCTGAGTTGGAACATGGATATGAACTTCACTGTAATTATAAGTTCAATGTATTACATTTATAAGAATTATCTAGCACTCAGAGAGGTTTTGTTTATTAGGTCAAAATACTTTTGAAGGAAATGGAATATACTACATTTGTAAATGCAGCTTAAGGTTTAAAGAAATAAAATTTGTAAATGAGGCCAAGACTTAACAATAACAAGCTCTGTGGAAGTGACATTGAACAATGACAATAAGATAAGAATACAATATTATATTACGCACTTAAAAACTTTGGGAAGAACTAGGATTTTGAATTTGTAACTTTAGTAGATTGAACATTAATTTTAAAAAATCTCAATAGACTTTTTGGTATACACAAAATTGCCTCTGAGGCAAAATAAAACAAAACCCCTTATATTTTATGTCCTCTTTTTCTAGAGTTAATCAACCACACATTTAATCTTTCCAATTTCTTCTAGAATTGTATACATCAATATATGGCTTGGGGTTTTGAGGGACATTTATTTCTTTTTTGCCATAGAGTAAAAACCAAGAGTACGGGGACAACCTCTTATCTATATTTGATTTTGTAATGTCTGGAATGGTGCTTTGGCACAAAGTAGGTGCTCAATAAATTCTGACTAAACACAATATGAAGTTTCAGGTAAAAGTGAGATAGCAGAGTGTGACAAAATGCTTCAAATTTACACTTACTCACTATCAAGGTAGCTGGATCAAAGCAAATTACCTCCCTCTACAGGCATCTTCAAGATGATCTGAAACAAGATTACCATTTCGGTCAAATCTCAAAATGGAAAAATCCGATAATGGTTCATCTCTGTTTCCCATCTGTTCTTGTGTCAGTTCAATTCTGCAGTAGTTGCTGTTGGTCCTTTATGTCCCATCCTGAGTAGCGCTGATGCTTCTGGGTTCATTGACACTTGGTTGTTTCTAGTTCTTCATTTCACACATTAACTGTCCTAGTGAAAAGAACTCGGAAACAAAAAACTTGAGCTCAAAGCCTGATTCCAGCCGGGCGCGGTGGTTCACACCTGTAATCTGAGCACTGTGGGAGGCTAAGGTGGGTGGATCACCTGAGGTCAGGAGTTCAAGACCAGCCTGGCCAACATGGTGAAACCCCGTCTCTACTAAAAATACAAAATTAGCCAGGCATGGTGGCACATGCCTGTAATCCCAGCTACTTGGGAGGCTGAGGCAGGAGAATCGCTTGACCCCGGGAGGCAGAAGTTGCAGTGAGCCGAGACCCGGCCACTGTACTCCAGCCTGAGCAACAAAAGCGAAACTCCATCAAAAAAAAAAAAGCCTGATTCTGTCAAAAGCCAAATAGACTGCACCATGTATGCAGCCCAGGCCAGTGGCTTCCCCTGTAGCAGGACAAGTCACAGACAAAACCCCTCAGACACTGAGTTAAAGAAGTAAGGGCTTTATTTGGCTGGGAGCTTTAGCAAGACTCCCGTCTCCAACAACCAAGCTCCCCGAGTGAGCAATTCCTGTCCCTTTTAAGGGCTCACAACTCTAAGGGGGTCTGTGTGACAGGGTCACGATCGATTGAGCAAGCAGAGGATACGTGACTGGGGGCTGCATGCACCAGTAATCAGAACGGAACAGAACAGGACAGGGATTTTCACAGTGCTTTTCCATACAATGTCTGTAATCTATAGACAACATAACCGATTAGGTCAGGAGTCCATCTTTAACTACCAGGCCCAGGGCGCGTTGCCGGGCTGTCTGCCTGTGGATTTCATTTCTGCCTTTTAGTTTTTACTTCTTCTTTCTTTGGAGGCAGAGATTGGGCATAAGACAATATGAGGGGTGGTCTCCTCCCTTACCCCTTTCTGAATATCCTTTCTCTTGACAGTGATAGGAAATGATATTAGTATCTGCTTTGTAGCATTTCTGTGTTTATAAAATGCAATATTCATTTATAAGGTTGGAAAAACTACACAAATGAAAGACATGCTGTATGGCCACAACAGCTATTTCTCTCATTTGTCATGATGGTGCCTTCTAGATTTATTCTACTTCAAGTGTTTGTAGCCCAAAAGGGCTGGCCTCACCTGGGAGCTTGTTAAATATGCAGAATCTCAGGTCTCACCACATCAAACCTACTGAATCAGAGGCTACATTTTAACAAGGTCTCAGATTATGGTTTGAGAAGCATGTTCTGCATGGAACTGAAGGTATATTAATTTCTTATTGCTGCTGTAAGTCACCACACAACTGTATTACCTTACAGTTCTGGAGGTCAGAAGACCTAAAATCAAGGGGTCAACAAGGCTGTGTTCTTTCTTGGGGCTCTAGGGAAGAACTGATTTCCTTACCGTTTGTGCATTCCAAAGGCCACCTGCATGCCTTGCTTGTATCACCTTTCTTCCTTCACTCTGCCCACTGCTTCCATCTTCAGATCTCCTCTAACTCTGAGTTTCCTTTCCATTGTTCTCTAATAAAGACCCTTCTGATTATATCGAGTCTACCTGGACCATTCAAGATAAACTTCCCACCTCAAAATCCTTAAACTTTAAACATTTCTATAAAAGTCCCTTTTGTCATGTGAGGCAACAGGTTCACAGATTCTAGGGGTTAGGATATGGATATCTTTGAAGGTCATTTTTCTGTCTACCACACATACTGTGTGATTAAGCTTAGCTCAATTTCTCAGAAGCGCTTTTCAGAACAGTAGCAGCAGAATGACAGGCCCTTATTCATTCATTCTTTCATGCAATCATTGTATTTTTAGAGTGGCAGGGCCTAAATGCTGTCCAACAATTTATCTGTGTTCTCTTTGTCATCACTTTCTTCCATTCTCACCACCCCAAATTCCACCCTCTTCAACTTGCCCACTCCACTATTTCTACTTTTAGTCTCCTACTTGGCCTCCTACTTCACAGAGCAATTACAAACCATCAGACGAGAACGTCCTCAACTTCTTGACATTTTCTCTATTCTCATTTATTTATTCAGCAAATATATATTCAGTGTCAAACTATGGACAAAGCACTGCCCTAGGTTTTCAGATAAAGTTGTCATAGGTCTCATGGAGTTGACATTCTACTTGAGAAGAGGTCAAAAGAGAAATAAGGAGGGAAGGAGGGAGGAAGAGAAGGGGAAATATCAGACAGTGAAAAATGCCATGCTGAGAATATGTAATAATGGACTAGGTAGCTATAAAGAGAGTGTGGGCCAGCATGGTGGCTCATGTCTGTAATCCTAGCACTTTGGGAGGCCGAGGCACTTGAGCCCAGGAATTTGAGAAGCCCAGGAGTTCAAGACCAAAATTTATAATTTTTAAAAAATAAAAAAATTAGCTGGTTATGGTGGCATGCACCTGTGGTTCCAACCACATGGGAGGCTGAGGCAGTAGGATCACTTGAGCCCAGGAGATCAAGGCTGCAATGAGTCGTGTTTGCGTCACTGTACTCTAGCCTAGGTAACAGAGCAAGACCCTGCCTCAAGAAAATAACCAAAAAAACAAAAGCAACAACAACAACAAAAAGGGCTCCTGGGAAGGTTCATCAGGAATCATTTTCTTGATCCTAAACTTCGATAGATGTTATTTTCTGAAATTAATCTGAGAATATGCTTCAAGGTCAAAATATTCTCCTTTTCTTTCCTACTCCCCTCCCCTCCCACTTTCATAATTGCTCTGTTCTTTCTTTAGAAAAGAAAGCATCATTCTCACCCAAACTAAGTCTTAATATGTTGCCTTGCCTTCAGGGTATAACACCTCTGGTGTGCCAAATAAGAGACAATTATAAATATTGGTGGTAGTGTTGGCAATTGAATGTGGAAATAAACAAAGAATACCCAAATAAGAACAAACAGAAGGTATTGATTCAGAGCCTGCCCTGACAAGGGACTCAGCCACCATCACTTCCCTCTGGCAGAGACTCAAAGGTAAGCAGAGGAGTGGGAAAGCTTTATACTGGAAAAAAAAAAAAAAAAAAAAAAAAAGAAGGCTTCCAGAGTGCTCTGATTGGGGAGGCTGATGGCATGGGGCATCTTACGTGCCTGGTTCCAGGAGCATACAGGGGCCTTCAAAGTTCATGGAAAATGTGTACTATGAAAAAACTATGGATTTCAAAAATTGTTTGCACCAAAATAAACTCACAGTAACTTTTTGTAACATGTCTGAACAGGGGCTGTTTGGACACACTAAGGATAAGGCATCAGTTTGAAAAGAGCCTCTATCAGAGCAACATGAATTCTGCTAAAATTGAAGCAAGAGCAAACATTAAGTGTTGAGTGGGAAAACTGGGAAAAGTGTTGAGTGGGAAAAACTGATGCTTTATGAAAAGTTTATGGGGACAATGCACCAAAGAAATCAGCAGTTTACAAATGGATAACTCATTTTAAGAAGCAAGGAGACGGCCGGGCACGGTGGCTTACACCTGTAATCCCAGTGCTTTGGGAGGCTGAGCTGGGTGGATCACAGGGTCAAAAGATCAAGACCAGCCTGGCCAACATGGTGAAACCCCGTCTCTACTAAAAATACAAAAATTAGCTGTATGTGGTGACATGCACCTATAGTCCCAGCTACTTGGGAGGCTGAGGCAGGAGAATCCCTTGAACCCGGGAGGCGGAGGTTGCAGTGAGCTGAGATCATGCCATTGCACTCCAGCCTGGTGACAGAGCGAGACTCCGTCTCAAAAAAAGAAAAAAAAAAGAAGAAGCGAGGAGACAACATCGGAGCTGAAGGCCACAGCAGCAGACCATCCACATCAGTTTGTGAGGAAAGAATTTGTCTTGTTCATGCCCTGATGGTTGACATCAGAAAAAAATAGCCAAGACCATGGACATCTCAATTGGTTCAGCTTCACAATTCTGACTGAAAAATTAAATTTGAGCAAACTTTTCACTCAACGTTGCCGAAGCCTTTGTGCCCAGATCAGCTGCAGACAAGAACAGAGCTTTCGACTGAAACTTTAAACAAGTGAAATCAAGATCCTAAAGCATCTCCTCAAAGAATTGTAACAGGAGATGAAACACGGCTTTACCAATATGATCCTGAAGACAAGGCACCATCAAAGCAATGGATATCCAGCAGTGGAAGTGGCCCAGTCAAAGCAAAAGCAGGGGCCAGGAGTGGTGGCTCATGCCTATAGTCCCAGCTACTTGGAAGGCCAAGGTGGGAAGATTGCTTGAGCCCAGGAGCTAAAGACCAGCCTGGGCAACATAGTGAGACCCTGTCTCTGTTATATAATTTCTTAAAAAATAAAAAAAATAAAAAAGCAAAACAAGTCAAGCACGAAGGTCACGGCAACAGTTTTTTGGGATGCTCCATGCATTTTGCTTATTGACTTCATGGAGGTCCAAAGAATGATAACATCTGCTTATTATAAGCATGTTTTGAGAAAGTTAGCCAAAGCTTTAGAAGAAAAATTCCCAAGAAAGCTTCACCAGAGAGTCCTTCTCCACCATGACGATGCCAGTGCTCACTTCTTCTCATCAAACAAGGGCAATTTTGCCACAGTTTCAATGGGAAATCTTTAGACATCCACCTTCCAGTCCTGATTTGGCTCCCTCTGACTTCTTTATGTTTGCTAATTTTAAAAACATATTTAAAGGGCATTCATTCTTCTTCAGTTAATAATGTAACAAAGATTGCATTGATACGGTTAAACTTCTAGGACCCTTAGTTCTTTAGGGATGAACTAAATGGTTGGTATCATCACTTACAAATGTGTCTTAAACTTGATGAAACATACATTGAGAAATACAATTTATATATTTTTAAATCTTTTATTTCAATTTTCCATGAACTTTCTGAAGTCCTCTTGTGTTTAGCTTTCTCTGGTTGGTCCTGAGTTGGATGGGGTCAGGGAGAGAGGGAATAGGGAGGGAAGCTGGCAGTCATTGACGATTCAACAGCCCTGAATGTTCTGAGTCAATGCTACAGAGGTCGTGGTTTGGTTGACATCCTGGACTGGTTGCTTCAGAGGTTGTGGGTCAGTTGTCATCCAGGGTCTGGCCATTGTCTGTTTGTTTATTCTGTCTCTCATGAAAACTTTTGTCTCTAAGGCTCTGTTCACCTTTAGACATTCATTTTAGCATAGCACAGTTCCTCTTTCCCCCACCTCCAATCCACACCACCATTAGAAACTCCAAATATACTGACGGATTTATTATTTACTGTTTTTTTTTTGTTTGTTTGTTTGTTTTTAATGTGCTGTCTACTTCTTCTCATCTCTGGCGTTGCCATTAAAGCTGTCTGGAAAACTTTTCTGCTCCCCTCCGCCACCCTTGCATTCCGTGCTAAGTTCTACCCAACTTCAGATTGCAGGTTAGAAGTCACTTCATCCAAGAGCTCATCCAGGACCCTTTAAATTTCTCGAATATGCTCTCAGAGCCCCTAACCTTGGCTTCAATGATCACATTTATCACATGTTGTGGCTCAGAAACCAATACCCGACCAATACCCCAAAATATAGCACTTTGACATGTTGAACTGAAGAAGAAGTCTCAAAGTCTATCTGATCTTCCCTGTTCCCCTCTGGCACCAGGTCTGTCTCTCAGTCGTTTGTCTCTCCCAAAGGATGAGGTTGTTCTCCTTATCCACCTAAAGTCTGGACCCCTCGTCCCTTCCCTGAGTTTTCGTCACTGAACTCATTGCTGGAAGAATGACTGAAGTCTGTCAACACATCTGGACACATTTTCGTCACGAACCATTGTCTGCTCTACGGGCCCCACAGACAATGTTCCAGACCATTGTATGTGATTCAAGCCCATTAAATTCTCCGAAAAAATCATTTGCTACCCCATTAAAATCATCCATACTTCCCCATCTCCCTTTCACCTAAGAAGAAGGGTAAATAAGCATCTATCGCCACTGCATAATGGGGATTTCCCTCTTGTGGCATGCTAATAAATTTGTATACCATTTCTCTCTCTCTGTTTTTTTTTTTTTTTTTTTTTTTTTTTTTGAGACAGGGTCTCACTCTATTGCCCAGGCTGGAGTGCAATGGCACAATCACAGTTCACTGTAGCCTTGGCCTCCAGGGCCTGGGTGATCCTCCCACCTCAGCCACTTGAGCAGCTGGGACCACAGGCATGCATCACCATGTCCAGCTAAATTTTTTTTTTTTTTTTTGAGACTGAGTCTCTGTCACCCAGGCTGGAGTGCAGTGGCACGATCTCAGCACACTGCAACCTCTGCTTCCCAGGTTCAAGCAATTCTCCTGCCTTAGCCTCCTGAGTAGCTGGGATTACAGGCGCGTGCCACCATGCCCAGCTACTTTCTGTATTTTTTGTAGAGACAGGGTTTCGCCATGTTGGTCAGGCTGGTCTCCAACTCCTGACCTCGTGATCCACCTGCCTCGGCCTCCCAAAGTGCTGGAATTACAGGCGTGAGCCGCCACACCTGGCCTGCTCAGCTAAATTTTGTAACTTTTTTTTTGTAGAGATGGGGTCTTGCCATGTTGTCCAGGCTGGTCTTGAACTCCTGAGCTCAAGCAATCCACTTATCTCGGCCTCCCAAAGTGCTGGTATTACAGGAATGAGCCACCACGCCTGGCCTCTCCTATTAATTCGACTTTTGTCAGTTGATTTTCAGTGAACCTTCAGAGGGCAAAAAGGAAGTATTATGGTGGCCTTTACACATATTTCAAAGTGTTTGCCTATTTGCTTGCCTGTCTCTCTCCTCTAGATTTCATACCTCTGAGGATAGGGCAGTGTCTTATTTACTATTATATCTCTAGGACCCCATGCAGTGCCTGGCGCATAGTGGGTATGCCTTAAATGAATTGATATATCTCCCATTTGCATTGTACTAATGGTGAACTGACAAGAAAAGCTAATATATTCTTATGGCCCCTACCTCCAGCAATTCTATATAAGAAGGTAGCAGGAAAACAAATACACAGAGAAAGAAAAGACGATATGGTTGACCGTGAGAAAGTTCAGTGGCTGAAAATCTAAGTGCAATAGAAGTTTAGAGAGAGAGGATGGAATGGTTGGAGGAGACTAAATGAGGAGCTTAAACCTCCACATATTCTCTTCACTACTTTTACAGTTCAGGACAAAAGGCACTTTTTGAGCCCTTGGGCAAGGCAGGGAACAATTTATTTAGTGTCGGTCTTTTCCCAGACTGGGAGCCATCATTCCCAAGAGGAGTTTGGCAGCCTGTCCTCTGACCTTCATTTACAAGGAGTCCAAAGCTTATAATTACTATTGATTGCTGTTATTTTCGCATTTAGTTTATATCTGATCACAATGAACAAAGACAGATACAGAATTTCAGATTTTGGAAACTGTATAGAAGCCTGCAACAAGTGGATGACAAAGAGGCCCTCCAAAAGCTAGTTTGCTAGTTGCTCTAGTTGAAAAATATATAATAGTGTCTGCTTTCAAAAAGATTTAAAGACATACAATTTCTTTCAAGTCTTTTTTTTTCTTTTGAGACAGAATCTTGCTCTGTCACCCAGGCTGGAGTGCAGTGGTGCGATCTCGGTTCACTGCAACCTCCGCCTCCCAGGTTCAAGTGATTCTCCTGCCTCAGCCTCCCGAGTGGCTGGGACTACAGGCACGGGCCACCACGCCCGGCTAATTTTTGTATTTGTAGTAGAGACGGGGCTTTACCATGTTGGTCAGGCTGGTCTCAAACTCCTGACCTCAGGCGATCCACCTGCCTCGGCCTCCCAAAGTGCTGGGATTACAGGCGTGAGCCACCGTGCCTGGACCCTCAAGTCTTATATACTATACAAAGTGAAACAACTGAAAGAGTCTTAAGAATCAGGAAGCCTTATGCTTAAACACAGTTTTAAAAAGACTTTCAGAATGTTGACCTGGCACTTTTATAAAAAAGTTCAAATTTCCTGATAGTAGCGCTTACTATTACTATTTATTTATTTATTTTTGAGACAAAGTCTGGCTCAGGCTGGAGTTCAGTGGAGTGATCAGCAGTCACTCCACCTTGGCCTCTCAAATAGCTGGGACTACAGGCATGTGCCACCATGCCCAGCTAATTTTTAATGTGTGTGTGTGTGTGTGTGTGTGTGTGTGTGTGGAGAGGGGTCTCACTATAATGCCCGGGCTGATCTTAAACTCCTGGGCTCAAGCAATCCTCCTGCCTCGGCCTCCCAAAGCGTTGGAATTACAGGCGTGAGCCACTGCACCCGGCAAGTAGTGCTTATGAAAATACCATAACAAAGATGTAATTTCCCACATGCGAGGAACAATTTTGGTTCTGCTATCACTGTTCCCTTTGACCATCAGGCAAGAGTATCACTCCCGCTCATGTTGGCCTTATTTACTTAAAAGTAAATGTTAGGCGTGTTTATTTAACCTATATTGCTGTGAATTCCCTGACTATTCCTGTTCAAAGAAGGAATCCAGAAAATAATAAGGTTTCAAATGAAATCTTTCAAGGAAGAAAAGTGAATTGCTGTACATGAGCAGAAACAGCTAAGAGTGTAGCATGCCGACACAAATAGGAACGCTTACAAGACTAGAAAGCCTTCTGGGGAAATGATTTGGGAGACTGTGGTAAGGAGGTTTATGAATGTTTGTGGGAGGCAGCTCCGAGCATAAAGGTCAATAAAAAACAAGGGATGGAGTTTGGGAGTGGGTGAGGAAGACAAAGAGCGCAGTCAGAAGATGGGCTTGGACAGAGTAGCCGGCGAGCTGCATGTAGGAGGGTAGAGGGTGAGAAATGCACTCAGATGCCAATAGAATCAGCTCTATATGACGCAGGAGATGCCAAGAAAAGAATGCAAATAAGAATGTAGCAAAACATGGGTAAAATTGTTGGAGCAGGTGGTCTCTCGCTAAAGAGGAAGGGGTGGGGGGAAGCTGTGGGAATGAAGTGGGGAATATGTCACCATACTTACAATGCACAAAAATGAAATGTGTACATTGATTTTGTAAGATCAAGGCTGTGTATTCTTTCTTCTAAGAGACACTGTCACCGAGGCTAGAGTGCAATGTCACAGCTCACTGCAGCCTTGAGCTCTTGGGTTCAAGCAATCTTCCTGCCTCAGCCTCCTGAGTGGGTAGAACTATAGGCACATGCTACCACACCTGACTAATGATTTGATTTTTTGTAAAAACAAGGGTCTTGCTTATTGCCCAGGCTGGTCTTGAACTCCTAGCCTCAAGTGATCCCCTGGCCTTGACCTCCCAAAGCGCTGTCATTACGGGCATGAGCCACTGCTTCTTGCCAATGCTAAAGGTGTTTAAGAAGAGCAGTCAATTAATTTATAATGTTGAAGAAATATCACAAAGTTTGCAAATGAGAAGCACATGGATTATTTTTTAATGCCATTAATAAGTTGGATGAGATTGAAGGCGTTACTAAAGACTGAAAAACCATATCAAGAGAGAAGAAGAATTGTATACAAATAAATAGAGGAAATATGGTAGCACATGCTATGTAGTAATTTTGGAATATATGAAATATATTAGTTGAACTGAAACTGTTAAAATTATAATTATTTTGCATATCTGTGCAGCACACATTTAGGTTTGACAAATACAACATGGGAATATTAAATATGCTTTGGTATCAAAATACAAAGAAGTCCATTATAGTTAACTAAATATGTCTTGCTAAAAATTATAATGCAAATGAGCATTCTTCGTCGCTTTGACTGCAGGATCGGATATATATATAGATAATTCATATTCAAAATCTCAAATGCAGCCACCTGAGTGGATAAGAAGAGAAGTAAATATTAGCTTCTTCTCTCAATTTATTTGCTTATGAAGAACGAGGCTGAAAATATTGAATACATTTTTATTTTTCTACTGTGCTTTTAAAAGGAAGTTAGTTTAAGAGCCTAAGGGGTTGAAAAAAATATATCGACTGGAAACAAATAGAGATATTTTTTCCTGGAAAATGTATGTCGTAATTTATAAAACAAGTATTGGGTTTTTTTGTTTGTTTGTTTTATGATGCTGTGAAAGCTTACATTCAGCTGATAGTGTTTAATAAGTGTCGTTTTCAGACGTTATTATAGTGTGCTGATAATCTTGGCAAAATGCATGAGAACTGTTTAAATGAAAAAAATGACAGAGATGATTGTGAATTCTTGAAAACACTTTTTTGGGAGGGGCTGTGTTTAAATCTCTTCAGTGAGCTCTTCTCTTAGCAGCTTGGCAGTTGCTACCTTGGATGTGTTAGAGACAGAGATGCTGAAGCCAGCTCATGGTTAATGACCTCATTCAAGGTCACTGAATAAATCAGTTTCAGTCCTAGGGCTAGACTTCTAACCACAGAGCCATTATGTGCAGCCTGTCTCCTGAGCTGTGTTGCCGTTAATTGACCCTTTAAATACGCTGGGTTTTCAAATCTCGTTTAAAAATTCAACGTGATGAAACCATAAAAATGGACTCTCTCTCTCTCTCTCCCTGTCTCTTTCTCTCTCTGTCTCTCTCTCTCTCTCTCACACACACACATAATTTATCTACTTTGCAGCATTGTTTAGGGCTGAGTGAAAATCCAGAAGCTTTCAGATCCAGACAAATCCAGCTTATAGAAATGTGTTGTTTGGCCAACAGAATGTACTCACTTTGGTTTTAAATTAGCTGTCAACATTTAGATATTGGGAGTTTGGTGTAGTTGGCTTCCTGACTTCTTTTTAACAATTTAAAGATCTGGGGACATTGGTTTGTCTTTTCAAATGGTAAAAATCCCCTGCAGCTGGGTAGCACAGACCCTTTTAAACGGGCATAATTCATCACCATCTCCACTTGGGGGCCTCTTCAGAATTTACATTAAGTGTCCAGCCTCTGTAGGCATGTGATCTGAGAGGGACCTAATTATTTGACCAAATTAGAAACATTCAATAGTTTCCAGGCCATTTTCCACGGCATGCCAGTCAAAGCCTTCATAATAGATCTTCAATTTATCTTTCCATCTTACCTTTCTGCATTCCCCACCGCCATCTTTCTGTTTCCATTCCTGAATATAAAAGTGCACTTGAGTATAAAGTATACTGTCTTTATCTAAGGTACTCACTGTGTCCTAAGTACAATGCATACATGCTGGTATTCATGATTTTATGTGTACTCCTGGCTTCCCTTGCTTAAAAAGCCTTCCCTATCCCTACACCCCAGGGCAACCTCCTATGGAATTTACTATCAGCTCTAATACTCCTTCCTAAATATAGAGTTGAAAATTATCTCCCATCTCCACCCTCTCTGGGGTTCCTTACTTTCTTCTCTTTGATCATCTGTCACAGCACTTTGCAACTTGCCTTATGGTAATTTGGCTACTTATCCATCCCACACTGTGTTATTTGCGGCTCTGGCCTCAGGATCTGACTTTCCATTTTCTCACTTTCCTACAGGAGCAAAGTTGTGGCCAGGACCATTGACAGTCCAGTCGTTCGTTCTGGGCTTAGGTAGAGGTACCCTGCAGTTAGCTGGCGTGGTCCGAAGAGGCTTTTGCTGAGCAGACTCTTGCTTGAAGATAGAGGTAATTGCTTGAAGGGAATGTATACACCCTTTCTGATTCTTGATCTTCCTTAATGTGGAGATAGGGGATGAAGACAGGAGTATAGTAGAGTTGCTCCGTATAAGACCCGATCACTTTCCAAAAGGGGCAGGACCACCAGGCAGCACAACTGTATCATCTGTATCATTTTAATTTAAAAAGGAAAGCAGAGTTCTGGTTCAAGAGCCATCAAAACCGCTTCTGGACAATATCACAATGTGTCGATCATAAGGAGTTACAGGCCCTGCTTGTAGCCTTTGCTGAACCCAAAACCCTAATCAAAATGATGTGTTTTGGTTTCCAGCCAAGTCTTGCCTTTGAATCTTTACTGAAATAGATTAAGGGAAATTGAGATGTCATATAGACAAGGTCCTGATCAATGAGCTCAGCTATAAATCAACCCAAAGCACTACAGATGGAAGCCAGGTGTATAACCCATATCTCAAAGAAAATCAACCTCCTTCCCTGCACCCCCTCCCAACCTCGAGGAACTTATATGGTCCTTCATATACTGCCCATTTTGGGCACTGTGCCTTGATGTTTCTGTTATCCGAAAGGGGTTCCGATTCAGACCCCAAGAGATGGTTCTTGAACCTCACGCAAGAAAGAATTCTGGGTGAGTCCACAGAGCAAAGTGAAAGAAAGTTTACTAGGACAGTAAAGGAATAAAGAATGGCTTCTCCATAGGCAGAGCAGTGGCATGGGCGGCTTGAGTGAATATACTTATAGTTATTTATTGATTATACGCTTATGCTAAACAAGGGTTGGATTATTCATGAGTTTTCTGGGAAAGGGCAGGCAATTCCTGGAACTGAGAGTTCCTCCTCCTTTTAGACCATATAGGGTAACTTCTGGATGTTGTCATGACATTTGTAAATAGTCATGGCACGGGTGGGAGTGTCTTTGAGCATGCTGATGCATTATAATTAGTGTATAATGAGCAATGAGGACGATCAGAGGTCACTTTTATTGCCGTCTTGGCTTTGGTGGGTTTTGGCTGGCTTCTTTACTGTGTCTTGTTTTATCAGCAGGGCTTTTGTGACCTGTATCTTGTGCTGACCTATCTCATCCTGTGACTAAGAATGCCTCTGGGAATGCAGCGCAGGAGGCCTCAGCCTTATTTTCCCCAGCCCCTATTCAAGATGGAGTTGCTCTAGTTCAAACGCCCCTGACGTTTCCATGATTTCACTGTTTCTGAGGAAGCATTCACTGCCAAGTAACGCTGCGTGTCACCCTCAGCTCTTAAGATCTCTTAGTACACAATACTATCTTTAGTTCTTGGAATATTGACCAAATGCAACATCCATTAGAAGGATGTTCCAGATCAGAAATCCAAGTGGTAATTGGATAGGAATTCCAATGGTTAATTGTGATGGTAATTCCATCACACTAAAGGTACAACTGTGTCCTTTCCATTGTAATTAAGATTCATAACTAACGATCTTCTGAAAGTGGTATATTAGTTTCAGCATATAATTTTAGGATGCTTCCTATAAAAAGTATCTGAGTGTAATCCCAGCTACTCAGGAGGCTGAGGCGGGAGAATCGCTTGAACCTGGGAGGCATAGGTTGCAGTGAGCCGAGATCGTGCCACTGCACTCCAGCCTGGGCAACAAGAGTGAAACTTCGTCTCAAAAAAAAAAAAAAAAAAAAAAAGGATCAGAGTACGTTATTGAAAGTAGTTAAAACTCACATTTTTAAAAGTCAAGATAAGGCATTCTACGGTTGTTTAAATCAGAAGTGCAATATTGGTATCAGGGACTTGGGTGTATTCTCTATTCTAATTTTGCTGTCATTTGACTTGTCCCTTCCTGGTTTCAAGACAGTTGTTACACTTCCGGGAATCAGATGAAGACAATGTCTTGCAAAACAAAGGTTAATTATATACGATCTTTTTTTTTTTTTAAACTAGGGAGAAAACCCATTCTAATAAGTCTCCCAGCAATCTCCCACCAGGTCACATGGGCCACAGTTAGATCTCATTCTTAGCACAAACTGGAAGAAGGAATGGAAATAGAATACACAGCATTTTCAGTCCTATACTTAGCCAGAATGGAGGAAGGGATGTCGGAGTGATGCAGGGAAAGGAGGAGATGGCTATTTTGAAGGTGATCAACAATGTCTACCCATCCTCCAAGAACGCAAAGAATCAGCAGCAAAGAATCAGCAGCAAAGAATAATTGGTCATTCAGTGTCTTTCAATGCACTACCTATGTTCTGAATTTTTTTGGAGGGGGGAGGGGGATGGAGTCTTGCTCTGTGGTCCAAGCTGGAGAGCAGTGGCTTGATCTGGGGTCACTGCAACCTCCGCTCCTGGATTCAAGTGATTCTCCTGCCTCAGCCTCCCCACCCAAGTAACTGGGACTACAGGTATGTGCCGCCATGCCTAGCTAATTTTTTTGTGGTGTGTATTTTTAGTAGAGATGGGGTTTCACCACGTCAGCCAAGCTGGTCTCAAACTCCTGACCTCAAGTGATCCACCCGCCTCCACCTCTGTCTCTCATGGTGCTGGGATTACAAGCATGAGACACCACGTCCAGCCCGATGTTTCTAATATTAAAGGCCTTTCACTAACGTCATTTACATTAAGTGCTTGTTTCTTACCTACTCATATTCTGATCTGATTTCTGTCTAACTTTAAACACTAGACACCATACCCTGACTTCAGTCTTGCTATTGTCTACTTTTATTTGATGTTTGAACTAATTACTCGAATGTTTCACTCCCAACTCTTTCTCATGGACTTTCAGTTTAGCCTTAGATTTCTGACTTCTGTACTCCAGATTACTTTGATGGGTGACTTAGTTTGCTGGGACCCCACAGTTAGCATTGGCTGCCTGACAAGAGCAGACGGATTTCACATGCCCTCCCATCCCCAACAGTGTCAGCAAAGAGCATTTGTACCAAGACACCAGGTGGAAAACACCATGGAAAACTTGGGACCATCCTCTTTTCTGTTTCCACCTGTGATAAGAATTACAAAGATACTATTTAGGGACAAAAGGATTCTAAATATTATAAGAAAAGAAACTTACAATAATAGAAAAGCAGACAATTGTTTCCCTACCCCTACCCTTAAAACAACACTTCGGGAGGCTGAGGCGGGTTGGGTCACCTCAGGTCAGGAGTTCGAGACCAGCCTGGCCAACACAGTGAAACCCCGTCTCTACTAAAAATACAAAAATTAGCCGGGAGTGGTGGCACACGCTTGTAGTCCCGGCTACTCAGGAAGCTGAGGAAGGAGAATCGCTTGAACCTGGAAAGCGAAGGTTGCCATTAGCTGAGATCCCACCACTGCACTCCAGCCTGGGAAACAGAGCGAGACTCCATCTCAAAAAAAAAAAAAAAAAAAAAACCAAGAAGGTTCCACATATTCTGTGACTCCATTTCTCCTCCACTCCAGAATAGGGAAATCCACATAGCAGAAAGTAGATGGGTGGTTGCCAGGGTCTGGGAGAGGTTGGGGGGAAATGGGGAGTGACTGCTAATGTGTACAAGTTTATTCTGGGGTGATAAAAATGTTCTAAAACTGGCCGGGTATGGTGACTCATGCCTGTAATCCTAGCACTTTGGGAGGCTGAGGCAGGTGGATCACCTGAGGTCAGGAGTTCAAGACCAACATGATGAAACCCCGTCTCTACCAAATACAAAAAATTAGCTGAACATGGTGGTGCACACCTGTAATCCCAGCTACTTGGGAGGCTGAGGCAGGAGAATCGCTTGAACCCGGGAGGCAGAGGTTGCAATGAGCCAAGATTGCACCATTGCACTCCAGCCTGGGCAACAAGAGCGAAATTCTGTCTCAAAAAAAAAAAAAAGTTCTAAAATTTGTTGTGGTGGTGGTTGCACAACTTTATGAATATAATAAAAGCTATTGAATTGTACACTTCAAATGGGTGAATTATACAGTATATAAGTTATATCTCGCTAAACCTGTTTTTTTTAAAAGAACTTAAGATTTTGAAAAGTGTTATTCATTAGATTCCAGTGGTGTGATTGCAGCCTCGTAATCCACTTCACCAGCTTGCAAATGCTTGACACATTACTAAAGAAAAGATGAGGATTTGCCGATACTCTGGTGCTATAGAAGTATTTCTATTCTTCAGTGTTCGAACCAAAAACTGTGAATCCGTTGGATGAGTAGGAAATGCAGAGGACATAATGTTCTTCAGTTAGACACTGTCTTTTTTTTTTTTTTTTTTTTTAAATTGAGACGGAATCTTGCTCTATTGCCCAGGCTGGAGTGCAGTGGTGCCATCTTGGTTCATTGCAACCTCTGCTGCCCAGGTTCAAGCGATCCTTGTGTCTCAGCTTCCTGAGTAGCTGTGAGTACAGGTATGTGACAGCATGCCTGGCTAATTTTTTTGTATTATTAGTAGAGATGGAGTTTCGTCATGTTGGCCAGGCTGGTCTCGAACTCCTGACCTCAGGTGATCCTCCCACCTCGGCCTCCCAAAGTGCTGGGATTACAGGTGTGAGTCACTGTGCCTGGCCTAGACACTGTCTTTAACAGAAATGTACATGCCACTGTCCCCCAGACTTTGGTCGTTACTGATGTGATTGCTGGAACATAATGCTTCAAATTATCCCTCAATTCCTGGACTAAATCAATGGTTTTACATGATTAACACTGAAACGTAATCCATTAAGTGCTTAATTTACATCATATTAACAATCTCAGTACACTGGGAGTTTCTGGTTTGTGACAGATCAGGAAAAATATCACTTCAAACAATGCCTGTGAAACATTTTTCCTTGAGTGCAAATGAATGTTTCAGTCTAGTTTTTGTATGTGAACATCATGGTAACCAACTTCAGGAAAAAGTTTCTATCCTTTTTTTCTAACAGATAATACTATTTTCAACATATAAAAGGAATGTATTATTTCTAGGGATACTTCAGGTCCCAGCAGCTTCTGAGTCTTCTCAACAATTACACTAGGTAAGTACCCTTGGATATCCACATTTGCACCTTCAAGTTTTACAGATTAAATTGTTCTGATAGTTTTAATGCTTTGTGCACTAGGATGCAAAGATGCTAATTTTTCACTGCATAGAGTAGCTTCTTTAATTTTTTATATTTTCTATTACATTATAAGAATTTCATATTATTTAATTATTCTATGCATTGGCCCCATTCTTTTTTTCTTTGCCTTCTCAGGTTTTCTGTTTTGCCTCCTGGTGTTCCTTCTGCCGCATTTACCTCAGTTTCCCTTGCTAACTCTTCTTTGCTTAAGGTTACTTTTTTTTCTTTTTTTAAGACAGTATCTTGCTTTGTTGCCAAGGGTGAAGAGCAGTGGTGCTATCATGGCTTACTGCAGCCTCAAACTCCTGGGCTCAAGCAATCCTCCCGCCTCAGCTTCCCAAGTAGCTGGGACTACAGCTACTGATTTTTAAATTTTTTGTAGAGATGGGATCTCTCTATTTTGCCCAGGCTGGTCTCCAAGTCCTGCCTTGGCAATCAAGCAATCCTCCTGCCTTGGCCTCCCAAAGTGCTGGGATTACAGGTGTGAGCCACCATGCCCAGCCCACTTAGTTTTAAATACTGCTGTTATATGTCATTTCATCCATAGCTTCTAATTCTATACACTCTCTATTGAGGAAAGCTGGGCTTTTTGTTTCTGTAGATTCTCCATGCCACCTAGCACTGGTAATAACAATATAATCACAATTCACATTTTTGGAGAACACTGTTGAGTTTCATGAGCCTATATCATTTAATTGCCAGGCTTGTTAGGCAGATATTGTAGTGTTATGTATCTTATACAGAGTGAAACTGGGTTTAGCAAGAATAAGTAATATCACCAGGATCACATGATTAGCAAGTGTTAGGCCTGGGCAATCTGACTCCAGAGCTGAGACTGAACCACTGCACTATCTTTTTCCTGATAACCAGGCAATAGGCTTCACTTCTCAGCCTCAAAGATGAATGGAGGCTTGGCATATCAGAATATTTGCATATCCCGTTTTTTTAAAAATAGAGGCAGGGCGTCGCTGTCACCCAGGCTGGAATGTAGTGGCACAATCATGGCTCACAGCAGCCTCATCCTCCTGGGCTCAAGTGATTCTCCCATCTCAGCCCCCCGAGCAGCTGGGACTACAGGTGCGCACCACCACGCCCGGTTGTTTTTTTTTTAATTTTTTTAATTTTTAGTAGAGACAAGGTCTGTCTAAATTCCCCAGGCTGATCCCAAATTCCTGAGCTCAAACGATCCACCCACCTTGGCATCCCAAAGTGCTGGGATTATAGGAGTAAGCCACTGCCCCCAGCCTATACCTCACATTTTCATTTAAATTTGTAATCATTCTAGATCTTGCCATCATAAATTTGAATTATGGACTGCTGATACTTTTCTAGAATATTCAGATATTTAATCTAATTATTCCGAGGACTACTGATTTATAATGTTGAGATATAAAGGCTTGTTATAGTAATTTACATTTAGAATATTTGCAATGGAGAACTGTGTTTAATTACTTCTGGTTCTAAAAAGTATTTTTTATAGGAAGAGGAATTGCCACCAATCTTGTTATAGTTAACTATACTATGACTTCCTTGGTCTTGTTAAAATAAAATCAATTGCAATAAAAGTTATGTGATTTTTTTTGGAGTCTTCATTTTCTATCCTTTTTCTCTTTGCAGATTTTTTTTAGGCATAATAAACAAGTAGTTCTAATAGACCAATTTTAAAGCACGACGCAAAAATTTATTCTTTTAGGAAGTACAGCATACCTTAGAGATATCAAGAGTTCAGTTCCAGGTTCCAGACCACCACAAAAAAGCAAATATTTAGGTAAAGCGAATATCACAATAAAGAGTCACGAATGCTGACACAGAGACACGAAGTGAGCACATGCTGTGGGAAAAATCTCACTGACATGCTCGACACAGGGTTGCCACAAATCTTCAATTTGTAAAAACCCACAATATCTGCAAAGTGCAATAAAGTGAAGCATGATAAAATGAGGTATGTCTGCAAACCAAATTGTTAGCATTCCCTAAATATGTCACCCTCTATTTCTCTGTGGCTTTACCACACACCTAAGTCCTTTTCCTATAGGATCTTACCCCCACCCTATCTCTGGTACCCTCCCTGTGCTTGCTGAATTCCTCCTTATCCTACTTACCTTCTGTGGCTCTCCTAATGTCACTTTCTGGGCGACATCTTCCAAGACCCTTCCAGGATAAGTTAGTGTTTCTCTAACGATTTCATGGCACTTTGTCCAAATCTGTACCAAAGTACTTATTTCATTGTACTACAATTACTTGTTTATATCTTCCTCTATCATTGTGGACTACTTGAGAGGGGCTATATCTTTTCCACTGTCACAGTATCATATGTGCTCAGGAAGCGAGGGAAGCAGTGAGGGAGAAACATCTACACGAGGGGCATTGAAGGGTAATGAGAGGTGATGAGGTAGCAAACCTGGGGAAATGCCTAAATTAGCATTTTGCTTTTTGCCATGTACATAGTATTCTACCTGGAGAAAAGCAGCAAAAGGAGTAAGGTTATGATTAGCCCAATTAGAATTGAGGAAGAAATTCACATATGGTTTACTATATTTTTTGAATATTCCATGTTGAATGTATTTATATTGCTTTGAAAGATGATTCCTTTCCTTGCTGAAAATATCTCATGTGATATTTTAAATACATTCTGTGTGGACTTTAGGCATACCCTGAGACTCTCCTAAAAACTTTGACATAAAATATATTTTCTATGAAGAAAGTTAATGAATTATATGAAAAGTTATCATCCACTGGAATTATTACTGGCAAATGAAATGCTATTCTGTGGTAAAAGATTTTTTTTCATTTCAAAGTATTGTATATTTCACATAATAGACAAATTTTGATAGCAAGATCACATTTTAGAAAGCTGTCATCTTCTAATAATTGTGTTAATACCTGCCATATTGTCTTTGTTTAAGAGGCTAAAACAGGATACCACAGACTGCGTGGCTTAAACAACAGAAATGTATTTTTCGTAGTCCTGGAGGCTGGGACGTCCAAGTTCAACGTGTCAGCAGATTCAGTGTCTAGTGAGGGTCCACTTCCTGGTTCATAGACAGCCATCTTCTCACTGTGTCTTCACATGGTGGAAGGGGTGAAGAAGCCCTCTGAGGTCTCCTCTACCATAAGGGCATTATGTCATTTGTGAGGACTCTACCTTCATGATCTAATCACCTCCCAAAGGCCCTACTTCCAAATACCATCACACTGGGGATTAGGCTTCCTCATCTGAATTTTGGAAGACACAAACATTCAGACTCTAGCAGATATTGACGTTATTTATTTCCCCTGGGTTTCCAGATTATGAAAGCCTGATGTATGGTGGGGGGAGTTACTCAGATCATCTCAGCACAGCTTGCCATATTTTTAAATTAAGGAGGTAATTTTAAAACATGGGTGCCTGTAATCCCAGCTACTCTGGAGGCTGAGGCAGGAGAATCGCCTGAACCCGGGAGGCACATGTTGCAGTGAGCCGAGATTGCGCCATTGCACTACAGCCTGGGCAACAAGAGTGAAACTCCGTCTCAAAAAATAATAATAATAAATAAAATAAAATATGAAGAACTCTGCTGAGGTAAGAAAAGGTAAGGACTTTTCCTTAATTTAAAAATAATCAGCTCTTCATCTCCCCCTTAAGGGGCTGCTTGGAGGGTATTTGTGTTCGGGAAAAATCAGGAGAACTTTCAAACCTTCTTTTAGGGAACCAGAGTTGTGAGAGTAATTACATTGAAAGTATGGAGGTAGACATCTTGAGTAAAGGGTTTTGTACCTCTAGCAAGTTTAGGTGAAGTGGGCCTTGAATGAACATGTGATTTCTAAAGCTTGGTAAGTCATTGATAACATTCTGTAAACAGACTTTGGAGTAGCAGAGCATTATTTTAATAGCTAAAAGTCTATCGCTCCTGCACTCAATGATACAATTCTGAGTGGGCCCGTGTCCTAATATCACAGCTACTGTAGGCTATAGAGCAACTGTGAAAGTTCTAGAACTTTTGAACTTTCACATTTGAACCATAGAATGGCTCTGTCTCATTTTTCCCATACTTTTCTCTGCTATTTGGATCAGGGGTCAGTCGAGTCTTTCTGAAAAGGGCCAGATAGCAAATTAGGTTTTGCGGCCATCTGGTCTCTGTCTAAGCTGCTCAGCCCTGCTATTGTAGTGTGAAAGCAGTCATAGACGATATGTAAATGAGTGGCATGGCTGTGTGTCACTATCAGTTTCTTTATAAAAATGGGCAGCCACCTTGAAGTCATATAGCTTGCTGACTAGTGGTTTAGAAGAACTAGAAAGAAATTCTGGGCTGAGGTGTTTTGGGTTTTTATGTTTATTTATTTCATATATATAGACGTGGGCATAGGGAAATCTGTGATCCAGGGAAATGTTCTTTTTCTTCCTCTGGGTGCTGGTTATACAGGAATTTTAACTTTGTTAAACTTCAACAAGATTACAATGATCATTTGTGCATTTTTGTATATATATGCTGTATTTTAATTAAAAAAATCTATTTTAAAATCTTTTTTCCAATTTTTTTCTTTTTCTTTTAAAAATATCTTAATAGTGTTCTAGCTTTCTGCTTCCAAACATTTCTAGAGGACCATAACCATATGCAAAGTTCTTTTCTTATTTTTTTTAGAATTCCATTTAGACATTTTATTCCTTGAAGCATGTAAAAGTACATAAACACCCCAACAGGTTATATCAGAAGTCAAAGCATTATGATGTCTCTGGATGCTTTTTTAGACATTGTGGGAGAGCGTTCTGAATCCCCCCTCCCCACTGCCCCGGCCAGCTTTGCCTGGAGAGCTACTGAGATTTTCTACCATCTAGTCTTGGGATGCTGAAGCCTCAAGAGGTTAGGAATGAATGCAATTCTCACCCACCTGGCAGTGTTGGTATGCAAGCTTTGGTTGGTAGGAGACCACCTCATCCTATTGAAGTTCTTCTCTTGTCTTTCACCATGGAATCATTTACTTGGGAATTGAACAATGAGAACACGTGGACACAGGAAGGGGAACATCACACACTGGGGACTGTTGTGAGGTGGGGGGAGGGGGGAGGGATAGCATTAGGAGATATACCTAATGCTAAATGACGAGTTAATGGGTGCAGCACACCAACATGGCACATGTATACGTATGTAACAAACCTGCACATTGTGCACATGTACCCTAAAACTTAAAGTATAATAATAATTGACAAAAAAAGAAGTGACATGCACCTGTACTCCTAGCTGTTTGGGAGGCTTAAGGACTCCTTTAGCAAAGTTCTTTTCTAGACATAGTTTTATTTCAGCTTTAGACAAGCCTGTTTTATTTGCTTACTTGGACCTGGGCTGAGTTTTGAACTCCCCCACAAAATTTCCATGTTATCCATGAAAAGACGCATCACACTCCAGAGACCAGCCTTCTTTCTGGCTGTCACATTTCACCAGAAGTTTCACAACTGCCCAACTTCCCACCCACTCTTGGAAAGTCTGTCACATGTTTTACTTTTTTACGACTTCGTGTGAACATGTAAATGCCAAGCCAAGCAAGAACCCTGCTATCCGCCCCTTCTTTCAAGCAAAAAACAAAAACAAAACAAAACAAAAAACAGGGTGTGAAAACCCATGTTCTAGTTTTTGAGGAATTTCAAAGTGGCCAGTGGGATGGAGTATGGAATTTTAGAAGAAAATGACTCATCAGATTTTATTTCGAGAAGAAGAAAGAAGCTTTTCTCAATGCCCTGCATCAGGCACAGTCCTGAGATTGTTCACCATTTTTACCTTCTTCAATTTGAGTCCAAGAGCTTTTTAAAAATATACATCAGCTAGCAGAGCAGATTTTGTGCACTTTTTCCAATTAGGCTGTTAATAATTTTAGAATTTGGAATGGAAGATTTTAGTGCTTCCGTTTTAGTCACCTTGAAGAAAACAAAGCAGCATGTATCAAAATTCTAAGAAGTATGCACATCATTTAGTTCCAAAATTAATTCCTAGGAATTCATCCCAGGAAATTAGGGAATTGTTCAAAAATGTATGTGGGGTGATAGCCATCAAAAATTGTTCATGCGATGGCTCACGCTTGTAATCCCAACACTTTGGGAGCCTGAGGCAGGCAGATCACCTGAGGTCAAGGAGTTTGAGATGATCCTGGCCAACATGGTGAAACTCTGTCTCTACTAAAAATACGAAAATTAGCTGGGTGTGGTGGTGGGTACCAGCTACTCGGGAGGCTGAGGCAGAAGAATTGCTTGAACCCAGGAGGTGGGGAGGCAGAGGTTGCAGTGAGCTGAGATTGTGCCACTGCACTCTAGCCTGGGCGACAGAGCGAGACTGTTTCAAAAATAAATAAACAAACAAATAAAAATAAAAAAGATTGCGCAGATATAAATAAGAAATAACATAAACATCTAATAATTGTGGCTTATTTGAATACATTAGGGCCCATTCTTCTATGGGATGACTGTAGCAGCCACTCATGAGTAGTGCGCCTCTATGTCTATTAATGGGGAATATGTGGATGCTGCATTTCCTCTCCAGTCAGGACTCAGATTTCAAGTAACTCCAAACCCAAATCAAAGGGGTTTAATCAAAATAGATTCTTTCATGCAAATGAATAGTCGGGGCATAAATTTGGCTTTGCGCAGAGATGAAACTAGGGACTCCAAGGATGTCCAGATTTGCTTTTGCTCTTTCTCTCTTCATCTTGGAGAGATGCTCTTTTCTGTGTTAGCGCCATTCCCAACCTACTCCTTCTATATGGTGATCTGCAGCACATTTGGGCCTTCTCCAAGGCTGTCTCCAAGGCCAGAGGGAGAATAGCGCCTCCTTTTCAATGGTGTCAGCAAAATCCTTAAGCCTGATTCTCAATGGTTGCAACTTGCGCTTCATTCCCATTTCTGATATGATTATTGTGGCTAGAGGGGTGGGTGATGCCTGGCTCACATGCCTGGCATGAGCTGAGGGCAAGATCAGGATACCAGTTCACAGGCACTGAATGTAGAGGAGTGATTTCCAATAGGAAAATTGGGATGCTACTACCGAAAGAGAGAAAATGATTGTTTTCCTGTTTTTCTTTTACATTTATGGAATAATGTCAAATTTAAGCATCCCTAACCATCACTATGTATAATAGTTGTGGAAAGGTTATACAAAGTAAAATTATTGTTAATACTTATTTGTATAAGCTAATGAAGAAGGAACCATGGGTAGTGATATAGCTTGGATGTTTGTCCTCTCTAAATCTCATGTTGAAATGTGAACCCAAATGTTGGAAGTGAAGCCTCGTGGGAGGTGTTTGGGTCATGGGGATGTATCCCTCATGAATGGCTTGGTGCCCTCCCTGCAGTCATGAGTTAGTGCATGTGATAGCTAGTTGTTTAAAAAAGCATAGCATCTCTCTTGCTTCCTCTCTCACCATGTGACAAGCCTGTTCCCTTTTCACCTTCCTCTGTGATTGGAAGCGTCCTGAGTTCTTCACCAAAAGCAGATACTGGCAGTATGCTTTTTGTACAGTCTGCAGAACCTTGAGCCAAAAATAAATCTCTTTTCCTTATAAATTTACCCAGCCTCGGATATTCCTTTATAGCAACCCAGAATCAACTAACATAGATAAAATCTATAGTCCTCATTTCTGAAATGATTAGCAAGTTCTAAATGGTATTTAGTATAATTTCTTACCCACTGCTATATTAGTTAGGAAAAACCAAAGGGTGTGTTAAAGGTGACGTCTTCTATTGTTTATCTAACAAGAAGTCCTGCAGAAGAGGAACCTAATGCTAAATGGGACGCAGTGATGTGGTCTTGGGTTGGGCTTCTTAGAAACAAAGATTGTGTGATTATTCAGAGCGAGCTCTCAGGTGAAAGGTAAGGGGATGAGGAAAGCAGAATAGGGCAAGGAAAGCAATAGGTGATAAAGTGGGTTCAGGAACTTCAGGCTGATCTCCATGGAGAGCTCTGGAGTGTGGATGGTGTCATGAAGTTTTTCTCTCTTGGGCAAGAAGCCAGGCTCCTGCCTTTTATCAGTCAGCCATTGGCTATGGGCTGTAACCTTCCAGCCATTTCTAGGTGAGCCCATAGGATTTTCAGGAGAAGGATGCTGTTGTGAGCTATGAGCAGCTAGCACTCACAACAGCACAGGGATGGTGCCTTGGTCTGATAAGGGGGGCCTGGGCTGGTACCAATAGTGTCTAATATTGTTCTGTCATTTGGACCAGTCCCATCTACTCCCTTCTCATATTCACTTCACTCCATTTCAAGCATAGATTTTCCAGGATTCTGGCTGATGACAATTTCTGGGAATCTTACAAGAGGAGGGAAGAGGGTCCCAATACTGCAATTGACCCCAATCATTTTCTCTCCCTACCACCTGTTCTGCATTCCTCTCACCCTTGGTTGACACTTTCACTGAAGGATGGATTCACTGGCTAGATAAATGGCTGGGCATCAGCAGCGTCTGCTACAGATGTCAGGAAGGATCCAGGCTTTTTCTATCCTTCTATTTCGCCATCATTGGCATTTTGAATTTCATCTTCATGCTTGTTTCTTCATGAATCCAGGATATTTGCTGCAGCTCCAGACATTAATTTTCCTCACAGGCAGGATTAGAAGATGGGAAGAAACTAGCTTTCCTTTTACTGAGAAGAAAAACAAATTTCAGAAGCCTCCTTTTCATCCACCCTTCAGACTTCCTGAATTTTTCATGTTAGGATTGGGTCACATGACTGCATCTACCCATAGCAGAGGCAGAGAAGGAAAGACTACATAGGTAGCAAAAGGGAATGTGTCCTAATAGGGAGAAATGGGCTTAAGAAGCTGCTACTTGATTAAGCAACCACTGGTGTTTTCCTCTTTCACTATGCATCATTTGCATACACTTTTTTTTCCATATATCACATTGCCACTCAATCCTCCAAAATAAATATGCATTTACCCCTGGCCCTAGAGAATAAACCCCCAAATCTCATCCAGTTTCTACATTCAGCTTGAAGCCCTATATCACCGGCGATAAGCAAGTCTGGATTTGGCTTCTTATGTGTGGTGACCTGTAACTAAAAGACCAACTTGTCTGCCATGGAAAGAGTTAAGGACATGCCACCCCAAAATATGCAGATTTGGCTAACTCCTTATTTTGAGCTGAAAATACTAGAGAAAAAACACTTGCAGAAAAGGTCATCAGACCTGCCCTTTCTTGCCTGTTGTAAGCCCTAAAAATTCTTTTGAGAAAGATGCCTTTCCTGTACCAGGATGAGAAAATAACCCTTATCACTAGAGACTGGGAATTGATCTGCAATAGATCTGTACAAATAAACTTCCTAAAATCACCCTTAACTTCCGCTAGCTTTACACCCTCCTTTCCCTTGACTTCCCCACAATTTGCTACCCCTAGCCCAAACTTCTTTGCCACCATTTCACAAATTTATTATTTCTACTAAAAATAAAAGGTAAAAAAGCTTTCTACTCTGGCCATTTCTTAGGATCTTCACTGTTTTGTGTAAGGCGCCCTGTACATGTAAAGATTAACAACACTTGCGTGCATTTCTCCTGTTAACCTGTCTTAAGGTAATTTAATTCTTAGACCCCATTGAAGATACTAAGGGAGTAAATGAGAATGTATCCTTCTTCCCAACACTGCAAACACACTTAAAATACAGTGAGGGAGAAAATTAGAAATCCACAGTGAAGTTTTGGGGAAAAGGGGAAGTAGAAAACAACTATAGCAGTGCCTGCTGAGCCATATTGGAACCTAAGGCCAAAGGGGGAAATAAAAATCAGTAATACGGGCTGGGCGCAGTGGCTCACGCCTGTAATCCCAGCACTTTGGGAGGCTGAGGTGGGCAGATCACTTGAGGTCAGGAGTTCAAGGCCAGCCTGGCCAACATGGTGAAACCCCGTCTCTACTAAAAATACAAAAATTAGCCAGGCGAGTTGGCGGGTGCCTGTAATCCCAGCTACTCGGGAGGCTGAGGCAGGAGAAACGCTTGAACCTGGGAGGTGGAGGTTGTAGTGAGCTGAGATCATGCCATTGCGCTCCAGCCTGGGTGACAGAGCGAGACTCCATCTCAATAAAATAAAATAAAATAAATCAGTAATACGATGTATATATAAAATTTTGATATTCTGTTCATCATGGATTTTTTGCAGTCACTTAGATTTTCTAAATATTGCATTAAAATATTACTTATCTTAATTACCGAGTGTTTTAGAACCTGCTTGAACTTTGTGCCCCAGATGAGTGCCTCATCCACCTCACGTTAGCTCCAGTCCTGCCTATATTAAATACCCTTTGCAATGTAATAGCTTCCCCAATGGGCCAATCTCATTTGTCAATGTTGGTTTCTGCTCTTTAGGAAAATTCTTTCCCATTATTTTCCATGGCCATTCAGAGACAGATCTGTATTGGTAGGAGGTAATTCACGGTGGATGCGATGCATTTACGATCCGATTCTACTTGGTGTAAGTTCTGAGACTAAAAAGTTGAATAGTCATAAACTAACTGCAGCCAGGCCTCACGTTTTTGTCACAATACAGTTCTCTCAAAAATTTAACGTTTTCCTATTTGTTTCTAATCAATTTCATGTCCTAATTATCATAATCAAAGATTTTGTCTACACACAGTTTTTAAGTCCAACGAGTTTCCTAAGCACTAGTCTTGAGGCTACTCATTCTTCTAGACTTAAATGGTCTCTGCACTGCAGCAATTTGAAATACTATCCTCTACTTAGGAGATGCTAAGCTTAACTGCATTTTTCTGGCGAGCGTATTCCTTTTATCCTTCCAAGCACATTTAATGAAGACATTTTCAAAAAGGGGTGGAGTCTCAAACTTGTCAATAATATTTGCTATTAAACCCATAACTTCTATGCTGGTGCTTGTTTAGATGTTGGATATAGAAGTTGGCTGTTCCAACCCAACAAGATTACAATGATGGGACACTCAGTTAAATTCATGCAACAGATTACGATGAATATCTCTTTTAGCAAAGCTGCAGTTTCTTTCAGGCCAGGCACCTCCATTTGAACTTTCAACCTCTCTTGCGGGACTTCACTGAAAGACACAGGATCAAGGAACATTTGCCAATATTCTGAGCCTGGAATGTTTGAGTTCTCATTGTCCTGATATACCTCCTTCACTCATTCATTTCTTTATTTTAGGGACTGTCACTAATAACACCTCAATTCCAAGGTCCAAGTTTTTATTAAGCTGTTCTTTAGCTTTGCCTCATGGCTAACTTGGAATTTTGAAAATGACATCAAAGACGCAGGTTTTCTCTGTCCTTCCACACTCCCTCTTCCTTAGTTTATTGGCTTTTTGCCCTCATGACATTGCCTTACATTTGGAAGATGAGCATGGGAAAACAGTTTTTCTTATATCGGGGGCAAAAAAAAAAAAACCCCATGAACACAAATTTCTCAACTGAGTCCCCCATTATTTGTTTGTTGTTGTTTGTTGGCTAAAACTACAAGAGGCTGAGAAAGTATCTGACAAGACAGGAAAGGGATTGCCATGGTTATCTTGACAAATCATGATCGTCGAAGATTTAAACCAGTATCAGTAGAGATCAAACAAACCAACCAACCGACCAACCAAACAAACAAAACAGAGCTGATTTTGTTAACTTGCAAAGCAAAGTAATATATTGCCAGTAAAGAAATTCACTCATTGAAAAAAGTCAAGACTTTTTAAGTAAAAGAAAAGGGGAATTGGTGCTTATGCTAATTAAGCATTGAAAACCAGCACTCTGGATAAGTGGTAATGAGTCCATGAGTAGGCTCACAATTGGTTAAAGCAAGTTCTATTGTTCACTGGTCAGAAAAGAGTGGGTCCTTTTTTAGCTTCAGCTGGTCTGAATCCGTCAGGATAAAGCACCATAATAAGTTTTGATACCACCTTGCTAAAGGCTACTGAAAATGGAAATTTACTTTTAAACATAATTCATCCCTGGGTCTGGAGCTATTAGTTAAAAAGAAAAAGGAGGGTTTCTCTTAAAAACAAAGAGAGAGGGGAGGAAGCTGCAGGGTGATACTCCAGCATGAACTTCTCACGCTCCTATACATCTTGCTGGGTATTCCAAGAACGCAAGACCCTGGCCGTTTTCTACTTGGGCCATTGCTCAGATGTATGTTGGCAGTAAGCAACATTTAGGCGTGAGGCAATGTCTTTTCTCTGGGGCAGAGAGCAGGCTTGCTTACTGGTTGGTTTTGACTTCTGAATGTTAAATCAATCTTGCATTCCTGGTAAGGGAGGAGACCACCCTTCATATTGTCTTATGCCCAATTTCTGCCTCCAAAGAAAGAAGAAGTAAAAATTAAAAGGCAGAAATGGAATCCACAGGCAGACAGCCCAGCACTACACCCTGGGCCTGGTAGTTAAAAAATCAACCCCTGACCTAACTGCTTGTGTTACCTATAGATTTCAGACATCGTATGGAAAAGCATCATGAAAATCCCTGTCCTGTTCTGTTCCATTCTGATTACCGGTGCATGCAGCCCCCAGTCACATACCCTCTGCTTGCTCAATCAATCACGACCCTCTCACACAGACCCCGTTAGAGTTGTAAGCCCTTAAAAGGGACAGGAATTGCTCACTCGGGGAGCTTGGTTTTTGGAGACATGAGTCTGCCGATGCTCCCAGCTGAATAAAGCCCTTTCCTTCTACAACTTGGTGTCTGAGGGGTTCTTGTCTATGGCTTATCCTGCTACACTGGGATACATCTACCATTGGTCAACATGTATTATCTTTTTAATATATTGTTGAATGTTGTTAGCTACGAAATGATTTAGAAATTTTGCATCTTTGCTCGTGAGTAATATCAATGTAATGCTGGCCTCATAGAATATGTTGGGATGGATTGCTTCTTATTCAATTTTCTGGAAGATTTCGTATAGAATAGGTATTAATCCTTCCAAATATTTGGTAGAATTCTGCAGTGAAGCTACCTGGATGTGAAGTTTCCTTTGTGGAAAGACTTAGAATTACAAATCCAATTTCTTTAGTATATTTATGGCTATTTGTGTTATCACTTTCTTCTGGATGTGCTTTAGTAGTTTGTATTGTTAAAAAAATTAATTAGGAGGCCACTGGGCTGAGATAGCTCCAGCGCCTTGGGTTCTTATGCTAGCAAACTAATCAGAAGCCACCAACTCACTTCTAACTAGAGACTTTCCACTTTAACCATCAAATATTTTCTTTATCTTGCTTCCAAAAGCACCTTATAAAAGTTTTCCCCTTGTTCCCTCTCATTAGAGCCCAAAGTGGTTTGGTGCTGCCCAATTCATGAATCACTATCTGCTCAAATAAACTCTTCAAAATTTTAATGTGCCTAAGTTTCTTTGTCACAGTATCTTTCAAGAAATTTATCCATTTTCTCTAAATTGTAAAATTTATTGGCATAAAATTGTTAGGGTATTCCCTCCATTGTACTTTTAATATTTGCAGAATCTGTAGTGATGTCACCTTTCTCCTGCTTGATACTAGAAATTTGTGACTTCTCTTTCCTTTGCTCATCATTCTGGCTGAAGTTTGATCTCAAAAAACCCAGACTTCAGTTTCATTAACCTTTTTCCCCATTGTTTTTCTACTTTTGAATTCTTGGGTTTCTACTCTGATATTTACTACAGACAATGGTTTGACATTACAAAAGTTTGAGTGCTATACACATTCAGTAGAAAGCAGTACGATCTTCTCTTGTGGTGCAGGGTAGTAGCGGTGGCAACTCCCAGTCAGCTACATGATCATTTTATCTCCTTTATTGGTTTGTTAGCTATAACTCTTTGTCATATTATTAAAGTAGTTGCTTTAGGGTTTTTAGTATACATCTTTAACTTTTTACAGTCCACCTTCAAGTTACATTATAACTCTTCACACATAGTATAAGAACCACCTCCTCAATTCAAGCAATTCTCCTCTCAAGTAGCTGGGATTACAGGTGTGCGCCACCATGCCCAGCTAATTTTTTGTATTTTTAGTAAAGATGGGGTTTCACCATGTTGGCCAGGGTGGTCTTGAACTCCTGACCTCAAGTGATCCACCTGCCTCGGCCTCCCAAAGTGTTGGGATTATAAGCATGAGCCATTGCTCCCAGCCAGAACATTTTAATAGCATACTTCAACTTTTCCCCTTTCCTCTTTGTTCTATTGTTGACATACGTTAACTGTAGACATGTTATGAATCCCACAACACATTGTTTTCATTTTTTTTACTTCAAATAGTTGATTATTTTTTAAAATGTTTAAATAATAACAAAAAATTTCTATACAATTACCCAGATATTTATCATTTTGATTGTTCTTTATTCCTTTATGTAAATGCACATTTTTATCTGGTATTATTTTCCTTCTGCTTGAGGCAGTTCCTTTAACGTTTCTTGCAGGTTATCTGGAACTGTAAAGGCTCTAAAATATTAGCCAATATTTTAATCTAATAATTTAACCTGCTACAGCTTCTTGGGTGCTTGTGGAAAACATAAGACTTCTGTACATTGGACAGTTTATTACACATAGTATTAGCAATAGACACAGTATTATCGACATTTTCGTGCTAGTTCCCTAAGCCCTAATTTTCCAAGAGAGACATAAAGAAGGCCAGATGACCCCTATACATATAGTGGGTGGGACTACAAAAGAGGAGCCCAGAGTTTACGTAACACAAAATTTTTATAATTGGCAGCAAAAATTCTTGTTATTTTCTCTGAAGAGTGAAATTATCTTTATTACACGGGACAGGAAACATGCCTACCCTTTGCTCAAGAGGGAGATATTATCTCCCAATGCTTCTAAGACATTACCTTCCAAAATTGTCTGCTATGCAAACATTATTAAACACGTTAGTCTGGAACAAACAATACTCAGTTCTTCACTTGCAAGACGTGGAAATGTGGGAGAACCATGGAAAAATGTCTCCTAATGCAGGTCTGCCGGTGATGAACACTTTTGTATATCTGAATAAATGTTATTTTTATCTTCATTTTTCAAAAATATTTTTGCTGAGTAAAAAATTCTATGTTGACTTTTTTTTCTTTCAGTACTTACAAGATATTGTCCAACTGGTTTTATAGCTTGCATTGTTTTGGAAGAGGCAGCCACTGTCAACATCTGTTTATTATTTTGCATGTGATTCTTTTTTCTCTGATTGGTTTTTAAGATTTTCTCTATCACTAGTTTTCAGAAATTTGATTTTAATGTGTCTTTTTGTAATTTTCTTCATGTGCCTTTAAAAAATATATGTAACATAAAATTTCTTTCTTTCTTTTTCTTTTTCTTTTTTGAGACAGAGTCTCACTTTGTTGCCCAGGCATGCAATGGTATGATCTTAACTCACTGCAACCTCCACCTCCCGGGTTCAAGCAATTCTCCTGTCTCAGCCTCCCGAGTAGCTGGGACTGCAAATGTCCGTCACCAAGCCTGGCTAATTTTTATATTTTTAGTAGAGATGGAGTTTCACTATGTTGGCCATGCTGGTCTTGAACTCCTGACCTCAGGTGATCCACCCACCTGGGACTCCCAAAGAGCTGGGATTACAGGTGTGAGCCACCATGCCCAGCCCATAAAATTCCATTCTAACCATTTTAAGTGTACCATTCAATGGCATTAAGTACATTCACATTGTTGTGCAACTGTCACCACCACCCATTTTCAGAACCTTTTTATCTTTCCAAACTTTCCAGACTCTGTATTCCATTAAACAATAATTTCTTGCTTTCTACTCGCCCAGCCACTAATAACCTCTGTTCTACCTTCTGTCTTTACTTTTTGACTATTCGAAATACCTTATATAAGTAGAATCATACTACATTTTCTTTTTGTGACTAGATTATTTCATTTAGCATCATATATTCAGCATGTCATCATATGTATCAGAATTTTCTTCCATTTTAAGCCTGAATATTATTCCATTGTATGTATACAGCACCTTTTGTTTATCCATTCACCCACTGATGGACAGGACCTGGGTTGCTTCCACCTTTTGGATATTGTGATTAATGCTGCTATAAACATGTGTTTATAAATAACTGCGCAAGTCCCTGCTTTCACCTCTTTAGGTGTATACCCAGAATTGAAATTGTTTGATCATAGCGGTCTATATTTAATTTTGTCTGGAACAGCAATGCCATTTTGAACAGCAGCTGTAGCTTTTCCATGTTTCTTTTGCTTGAGGCTTATTGACTTTTTTGTTCATGCGGGTTTACAATTTTTATAAAAAATTTTGGCCATCAAATCTTTAATTTTAAAAAATTTCTCCAGTCTTGGGTAGCTCACATGCACATACTGATCAGTGCTCAACTGAATACACCAGGGGGCTCTGCAAATATCTGGGTTATCTCTTTGTTAATTCTTTCCTGTCTGCTGGGATTCGGTCCTGTGAAATAGTTGTCTTGTTCCCTGCAGGTGGCCGGACACATCTCCTCAACTCTGCAAGATTGCTGGGCCCTACCTGAGTTCTTCCTTCCTTCACCACAGTCTGCAAACTTTCTCCAGGCAGTAAATCAGAGCAATCATAGGGCTTTTCTGTCTCTGAGAGATCACAGCCCCTTGTTGCTCAATGTTCAATGTCTTACAAACTATTGTTTCATATATTTTGTCTTTGTAGTTGTTGAGGCAGGAGAGTAAATCTGGTCCTTGTTAGGTCATCTTGGTTTAAGTGGAAGTGCATCCTAACAAACTCTTATCCCTAGACATGAAAAGATGACAAAATGACCAATGAGATCACCTGGATTTCATCCATGCTTCTCCCATCTCCCATTAGCTAGCATCTCTATTTTTCCTTGGTACTTAGGATTAACCACTCCAAGTAGAACTACAGCGATCTAGCTCATTTCCCTGTAATAAAGTACCATGAAATGACTCAGAGGAAAATTCCATTTCCAAATCAGTAAAAGCATTTTGTATTTGATTTTAAGGATTCCTTCATTGGTATCTAAAACACTCTACAAGCAGTGCTCTGAGTTATAGGAATGAGAAGCAAAACTCTTGAATGTGAGTTCATTGCATGTGGTTGTGAAATGTATCTCTTGGGTTTTAGATCCATGTATTCTGACCAAGAAGTACCACTTAATTTTAGACCCATTGGGAGGAATATCATATATTGGTCATTTATTCAAGATATATGCAGCATTATACAGGACATCTCAACTTTGCAAGGTGTTGTTAATTGGTCTTTAACTGAGTCCTCAAATAACTTCTCCAACTTTTCATAAGAGTCTCTGTTCAGGATGATGACATGGTATGTGATAGCTCTAGTGAACCCCTGGGGAGCCCATCTATTACCCAATTTTTCTTGATAGCAATCAGTGTTTCTGAAAAACATAGATGACCTGTGATATTAGTAAATCCATGAATGATAACATGGAGAGAGAGACAAATAAAGATAATCAATCCCAGGATAAGGATATTAAGCAAGAACAAATTGCTCTTCTTTCATTACGAGTGGAATTCAATATAATAAGCCTCCTACTAGGTAGCTGATATGCTGATATCTGTGCTCATTCTGAAAGTCCTTTCAAATATCTTTTCTCCGAAACTTTTCATCACCAACCTCCAATTTTCTTCTTTCTAGCCAAACCATTAATCAGTCTTCATAAATCTATTCAGACTCATATCTGAGGCTATTTGGATGAGGGGTATTTTCAAAACTCTGCCCTCTGAAAGAGTTTTTCTTCTATATGTTTGTGGTGGTTTGAATGTTTTTTTCACCTCCAAAACTCACGTTGAAACTTAATCCCCAGTGCAACAGTGTTGGGAGGTGGGACCTAATGGGAGGTGTTTAGATCATGAGCACTCCATTTTAATGAATGAATTAATGCAGCTATAGAAAAAACTTATAGGAGTGGCTTCCCTCTCTTCTGTTCTTCGACAATGTGAAGACACAATATTCCTCCACTCTAGAGAGTAGCAAGGGAACACAGTCTTGGAACCAGAGACCTAATCTACTGGCATCTTGATCATGGACACCTCAGACTCCAGAACTGTGAGGGAATAAATTTTTGTCCTTTATAAATTACCCCGTTTCAGGTATTCTGTTATAATAGCACAAAACAAACTAAGATAATGCTCTATCAGAGAAAACGGAGCTTATGGAATTATAAAGTTATTGCAAACAGTTTTATTCAATTCAAGTCAATTAATCTTTATTGAGTTCCTACTGTATGCATGGAACTTCAGGCTGGTGCATGTATATTTTGTAGGATCTTACTGAATTATTTTCTCCTTAGTATTTTTTCGTAGGGAGCAATGATGAGGGCATAAGCAGTTTGAGAGAGTAGTGAAAGAGTATCAGGAATAGGCATAAGGGATTGTGAGTCACTCGTTCAAAGAACTTGTTTAGGACATGAGAATTATCAAATGCCTGGTTTGACATATAACACTTTGACCTGATGATGGATTACCATGAAGTATTCCAAATTTCAAAGCTGTGTGGTAAGATAGCACTGGTTTATAATGTGCTCTTTAAGTTGTATGCTCAATTATGGTTTTACAGTTAGATGTTTATTATTCACCAAGGCGTAGTAGAAAGCTAAGAGCCACTTAGTAAAAGGACAATAGCAGAAAAAGGCATACTTTTGCCTTAAACTATTATGCCTTCGCTGTGAATTTTTTTATTTATTTTATTATTAGTAGTAGTAGTAGTATTATTATTTATCCAGGAATGCCATGGATTCCATTGAGTCTTCTGACCCATTACAGATTCTATGAGCATGATTGGATATGCTAGATCATAAAGGTCAGGAAGCAAAATGACCAGTACTATTTCCTGACTCATCTGGAAAAGATTCTTTTGCCCAGGGTCGTGCTTAAAGCTGGAAGCCTCTCGGAGACATGGGTAAATGATTCATGGCAGTGTACTCAAATGTAGCAAACACTGCCTCCAGAAGCAGAAGGGACTCACTTGGTGTTAGAACTTGCTGTTAGGAGTAGGGGAAGAAATGGAGGGATATCCCGGCAGGTGCCAGGCCACTGGACTCCCTGAAATTTTTCTGAAATATTGTTCCCTGTATTTTCATGGTATTTATCTCCCTCTGGCATATACATATACATATATATATATATTTTGAGATAGATTCTCACTGTATCGCTTAGGCTGGAATGCAGTAGAGTGATCTCTGCTCACTGCGACCTCCGTCCCCCTGGGCTCAATCGATTCTTGTGCCTCAGCCTCACTAGTAGCTGGGACTACAGACGTGCACCACCACACCCAGCTAATTTTTGTATTTTCTGTAGAGACGGGGTTTCTCCATGTTGGCCAGGCTCGTCTCCATCTCCTGGCCTCAAGTGCTCGGCCCGTCTTGAACTCCCAAAGTGCTGGGATTAGAGGTGTGAGCCACGGTGCCCAACCTGTATTTCAATGATATTTAAAGTAGTTGCTTCTTGCTTTTCAAGCCCTGTTTGTGTATTACCGGCAATGAAGTAGGAATGCTAATATGGTTCTTGTTTGAAAGTTGGCTCACTCATGTAAGGAAGGAATTGTAGCTTCAATGAAAAGATAAATAATTTCATCAGATACGTGTGGTATGTGTGGGAGCCTGTTTTGAATACACAGAGAAGTTTAGGGGGTGTTTGAAACGCTGAGGTTCTTGGAGTCCTTTGCATATTCCAGTAAGTTCACATTCTTGGAATTTTTTTCCTTTTTTTTTTTATTCCAGATCATATGTTTAACCTAAGTTACCAGGAGGATCTATAAATTCAATTGACATAATTAGGGGCCACCTGGATCTAAATTTGAATTCAATTTTTAATTACCCTGAGGCATAGGAGATACGTTTAGGACCATCATAGAAAAATGCTAAATTTTTGTCTGTCTCAAGAAGAGAATTTAAGGATTTGAGCTCGCTGTTCCCTTTGCTTACACTTATTTAGACAAACTCTAGGCCTTGACTTTTTACCCGTCTTCCTGTTCTTTGGAAAATTCACCATGACACTCTAAAACATTGTCTTTAAAGAGCATACTATTCTGGGTGCCAAAAAATCTCTAATTTGATTTGCTATTTTGCCACCTTGTGTACTGTAAATCTGCAGGGTCTCATGCCTGGTTTTTACTGCCTTCAACCTCCAATTACTTAGATAATAAGTCCCAGAATCCCCACATTCTCCTGAGATGCTATTGCCAACAATCCAGGCCTTATTCACACTTTCTTTATGACTTAAACTCCTCAATTGCAAACAACAAAAAATGACTTTAGATAACTTACGTGTAAATAAACTTGTCGGAAAGTTAATCTTAGCTTACAAAATTGACAGCGAGGTTGAAGAACCAAGCTTTATAAAAGGGACAAGCAAAAAAGGAAGCTTTAGGCATTAGAACCATCTGGCTATTCCTTCTATGCTATAACCCATAGCCATAGCCACACATTGTGACCATCTGTGGACTCAGCCACCAGAAATCTAATCTAACAACAAACAGCTACTTGGAAGGCTGAGGTAGGAAGATCACCCAGGCCTCAGGAGAGTGAGGCTGCAGTGAGCCGTGATCGTGCCTTTGCACTCCAGCCTGGAAAACAGAGTGAGACTCAGTGTCAAAATAAATAAATACATAAAGTTCATGGCTCTTGAACAGCTTTTGCTGATTAGAACCATTGAACTAAAGCGCAGTATTTAGTATTGTAACTCAGGCAGGTGCTAATATAAGTGGAAAATTTTCATTACTAAATCACAAAAGGGAAATTTCCTGCTGTTTGCTAACTCTTGGGTTATTTTCTGTTTTAGAAGTTTAGATGTTACTGGCAGTGTATTTGGGATATTAAGACTCAAAGGAGCAGGTCTGTGGAATAGCCCAGTTTCAGGATGGCTCCCTTGTCTCTCCGCTCATCTTGTTCCACGTCAAACAATAAGTGTAAGAGTGGGAGAATCATTCGTTGTAGAAAATAGCATGTTAAAAAATATTCATTGTAAATACACAAACATTGTGGTGGTACTTTGGGCCATTTGATAGAATAGAAAAATAACTGCATTATGCAAAAATTATTTTTGTAGTGAAAATTGTTGAAATAGAATTGGTATTTCAAATATAATTTCTTCAAAAGGAATACTGTATACAAAATTTAAAACAGAACTCTAGAAGGGTAAAATATTAGTGAATTATCTATTTTGCCAAAGTGCTTGAATTTTTGTTGCTTTTATTATTTATTTTGCTTCAGTTTCTTGCCATTCTCCGAGAGAATTCCAATGACTGGTCATTTTCAGATAGAAGTGGGTTTTAGCCTGTAAGGTCTGGTACACTGATTTTTTTGATTGAATAATTAATATACTTGTGGAAATCTCTGCCTGGTTTAGGTAAAACTCTGGTTTTCTTAAAAATTATAAAAGATTTGTAAAACCTAGAGATTCAAGTTTTCTGAGCTTTTTTCAATGTTTAAATATGGAATTTAGATGTATTTAATTCCCATGACCAAAGGGTAGAGTTAGAAAGTGCAATACCTTTATAATTTTTAATATTTACAGTCTATTACTTATAAATTATTAATTGATATTAACCACATGCTTTTTAAATATGAAGGATAATATTGTGAGACTAATTTTTGTTTATTGTGAATCCTAAATAGTGTATCAAGGAATTTTCAGATTTTAAAAATTACATCAGGCTGGGCCTACGGTGTAATCAGTGTTCTCTAATTGATGTTCCCATTGATATGAAAGGTAGTATATGTTGCATTTATCAGAGCGAAGTTCTTTTAGGTTTACTTTAAGTTTTATTGTTAAATTCAGGGACAGATTACAGTTCAGCATCTTCCCATCCAGAAGCATGATAAGATTCCCGTTGTGTTCTAGAACTAACTGTTGCATGTAAAATGTTGAGTGAAAATGGAAATAGAGTTTATAACCTTTTAGGATTTTTGTTTTATGCAGAATTCATCTCTCTAACTTGTATACCTTCTTGATTCCTTTAAAAAAACTAACACTTAACACAAGTATGAATAGAACTAAACTAGAAACTGAATTAATCACTAATTTAATTCAGGCCTTACTAATTAATGTACCTATCAGTCTATTAGGGCTACGGAAGGCACAATACAAGTCCTGATTCTAAGCCACTCTTCATACTAATTGGCAAAGCATGACATATCTGTGGTAGAGAGTGAGAATATAATTCAAATCTAAACAGGTGCTATAGCTATTCAAAATTTAAACGTTGATCAATGGGATCAATATTCATGACATATTATTAAGCAAAAAACACATTTATAGTAGAATTCAATTTTTATTCTGTATATATTATTTATTACAGATAGGACTATATATGTTTTATAGAGAAAGGACATATATAAAAGACATGCAAATATATATAATATACATAAAATATTCACTGAAGTACAGTATTTTTGGAGGTTAGCCAGTAATTAGCACCTTTTCCTAAAGTTATAAGAATAACATGCTCAAGCTTGTTTTCCCAATGTCTAACAGTTTTGGATATTGAAACTCGTGTATCTAGGAAAAATAAATTAATCACCAGCTGTGCAGTGAAGTGTGTGCCCCAATATTTGGTGTTAGCATCCAACATTCATGCTGCACATTGCAGAAATTGGTAGAAATGCCCTTCAGAATGCTCTTGCTACTGAAAATGGGAGAAAGATGAAAGAGGACAGTACAGAATTAAGGGACTATTTACCCAATTTTCAACGTTTAGCTGGAAAGGAACATGGAATAGTCTAAAAGAGTGGGATATATAACTGTAATGAGTTTGTAAGTTATATTGTTGCAAAATGATGAGCAGAGTTTTATTGTTTTAGAGGTTTCCTGTTGTCATCTTTGTTTTTTTTTTTAAAAACCTGACCTCAGTGGATTTCACGGCTGTAGGATGGTGACCACTGCCACCTACAGACCAGAAGTGTGAAGTGGCGTGGCTCTTTTGCAGTGGAGTCCCTCAGAGACTCGGCATCAAACGTTCTATAAAAAGCAATTTTCAAGCAAAAGTTGAAAGAATTTCAAATGAAATAGTAAATATTCTAGAGAAATCAAAAATGAATAATCACATTTTCCCCAGAGATCACTCTTGGACAGTATATAGCATATATATTAGAAGATTAACACCTAATTTATATTTTGAGTCAGACACACACATCTGAGCATAAGAGTGGACCCACCTAATATTTCCTTTATTCACCTCATTTTTTATGAGGTGAATATGTGGAGGGGAGAATTACATTTTGCAACAGAAATTTGCATCCACAATGAAATACACACTTACACAGACGCACATATATATGATTGAAGGGACAAGCAGATGGTAGGTAGGTAGGTAGATAGACAAGCAGGCAGAATTATAGATATGAAAGGGGGGAATCTATATAGACAAAATGTTTATATAGATTATCTCAGTATTAGAATTACAGATTATTTCTGCTACTTTGATTCTTCTTGCTTCATTTTATTTTAAAAATTCTACAATGAAAATATACTCCTTGTGTAGGGATTTTTTTCTAACTTGAAGGCAGAGCTTTGAAAATCAATGCCCACATAACATAAAGCTTTCAAAGTCTTGCTCCAGGTAGAAAAAAAAATTCTAAATCTTCAAATATTCCTGGCATACATTATTTTTTAATTTAAACATACACTTAAAAGCACCCAATTTTATTATTTTTCCAAAAGATTTTAGAAAATTATACACAGTAGTGCCTCATTCCATTGACTGTAAGAGTTTCATTTCTCATAGTAACAATGTATACTAAAATTTAATCAGTAACAGATAATCTATTATGTCATGGTATTAAAAGGTTACATAGGTAAAGGTTAATAATCGGATCGTGAATTTTGGCTAAACATCATTCATTCATTTAATAAAAACATATTGAGTACCTACCATGACAATGACACTAGAAATACAAAGATGAACACGATAAATACAAAAACAAATATAACAAAGAAAAAAAACAAAAAAAGTCAACTCAAGATTTCTGGGTAGTTTTGTTGACCATTGTGCATATTTTCTGTGCTTCGCTGAATATCCAACTCTAATTAGTTGTCTCAGAACAGAGCCAAGTAGGACTCCGTCACTTGCCAAGAAACAAACAATGATGCTCCAAGATCCACAAGAGTAAAAATCACTGCAAGGTCCCCTTCCTGCCATTTCAGGATTTAAAATATCTGTGAAAAATGGAGGGACTCTTTTTGAGTCATTGATAGAGAAATAACATAGATCCTAAGGTTTCCTTCAACCTCTTCCTGCCCCACCCCTGCCCCTCTGCAGGATTGGTCCTGCCCAGTCTCTGAGCTGGTGAGAATGAAGCCCGGTGTCCACTAGGCCCTTAGCTCTGAAAGCAGGTGTCTGGTTTGGGGTTTGATGCCTAACACTGTTATCCATTGCCCAGGGAGCTCCAGGCCTCTCTATAAACCTATAATCTGTGTCCATGTGGTTGAGTTTCTTGCCTGGTTCCTGGTTTATGTCTGAATCTTGTCTAATCCTAGAAGATTTTCTTGCTCTCTGCTGATTTGGCAGGGGTTTAAACACCAAGCCTGGCTCCTGCTGCTCTTCTCCAGTGGGTTGGACCCTGCCCTGTCTCTCTGGTCTCTGCCTCCTGCAAAACGAACTTTGCTGAAACCGAAAGGAACCCATCCATCATATATGGTCAGTGTCAGAGACTGTGCCCTCAACACTTAAAGTTTCAAGACCTTTGGAAATTGATGTCATTGCTGTTCTGCCCTGGGTGTCACATCCCCCAGGGATTTGGCATTAGGATGACTGCTCCTTACCTGGGGGCAGGCCTATCATCAGGTTGGTTTCCTCCTTTCCAACTTTGTCTATTAGAGGCATACCCCACTTTCCCCACTTAGCCAGTGCCTACAGACTTGCCCTTGAGCTCCCATCTTCTTAGGAACCAGGGTTATTTGCTCTCCATTCACTTTTTCATTCCCATGGCTCCATCTTTTAATTTTGTCCAATGTGCATAATGTATAAAGTTCCATCATGAGACATTCATGAGGGATATATCCTGAGGCCACCTGATGCCCAGCTTTCTTTCCTTCCTTCCTTCCTTCCTTCCTTCCTTCCTTCCTTCCTTCCTTCCTTCCTTCCTTCCTTCCTTTCTCTCTCTTTCCCTCCCTCCCTCCCTCCCTTCCTTCCCTCCTTCTTTTTTTTTTTTTTGACAGAGTCTCGCTTTGTCACCCAGGCTGGAGTGCAGTGGCATGATCTCGGCTCACTGCAAGCTCCGCCTCCTGAGTTCAAACCATTCTCATGCCTCAGCCTCCCAAGTAGCTGGGACTACAGGCACCCGCCACCACGCCTGGCAATTTTTTTTTTTTTTTTTTTTTTTGTATTTTTAGTAGAGACAGGGTTTCGCCATGTTGGGCAGGTTGGTCTCAATCTCCTGACCTCAGGTGAGCCACCTGCCTCGGCCTCCCAAAGTGCTGGGATTACAGGCGTGAGCCACTGTGCCCGGCCTGTGACCAACTTTCAAAGCTACTCTGGTACTTCATAGCAGTGATTATGCACACAAGAGAAAATAGGAAACAGCAATAGCAACACTGGGTTGAGTGCGGACACAGTGCACTCGGCATGTGGGTCAGTTTCTCAGCTGGCTAAGGAAATCGTGCACACCAACTTGAGAGTCTTCAGATTTCAAAACTGCAAGTAAGCCCTGCAGTATGATTCTCCAAATCCTTTCAAGCAGTTGCAAACCCGCAAATCAATGTTTCTCTGTTTGTATGTTTCACAATGGCTTCCATCTCATATCCAGCATGGGAAAAATGAATTCATTGTCACAAGCTGTTCATTTGCCATGGCTTGAACCCGATGAACGCAATGTGCAGAAGCTGAGATACGCTGTCTTTGTGTTCAGTTCTGGCCCGAGCTTCCCCAAAGCGAAACTCAGCCTTCCTATTGACCATTAAGGTCTCATGGTTAACAATAATTTACATTTTATACATATGAAGTTATCATTAAAGAACCAAAGTGAACTGCATTTGATGTTGTAGAGACAGGTCATTAAGCTGACAGAGGAGGGTTCTGGGAGAACCAAGAGCACTGACATCAGCCATCCTTCTCATTCTTAATTTTAAAGGTTTTGAGGAACTTATCATATAATTGGTTTTCATTTATTTTTCTTTTCTTGAGTTTCCATTGTACTTCTAATTTAAGCATGGAGGCTATGTTATTATCAATCTGTAAATGATTTCTTGAATTACATTTAAAATATTAGGTTTTGTAATCTTTCTACTCTCTTTATAGAAGTTTCTGTGTTGGGAACAACCATTTTTTAAAATCCGGTTTCATAAAAAATGTTATAATACTTTTCTTAATATAGGTATAAGTCTAGATATTTTTTGACTTCTAAGCCTTTGTGACATCTGGTAGATAAAGTCACTTAAAAGTTTCTAAGTAAATATCACCTCATTTGATATTTTTCCAAATCTGAATACAACACAAGTAACTTTGGTTAGAGACATAGGAAGATAGAAAGAAAGAAAGAAGCCTGAATTTAATACAAAATATCTTTTATGTTCCTACTTTACATATAATATTATCCAAGTGACTTGGGATAAAACTTTAAGCATTTATTCACTGACTCACTCAGCACCACTATTGAACCTCTACCATGTACCAGGCACCCTGATAGCTGCTAGACAGTGGCCTACACTAGTGAATATATCATGAGGAATGCCTTCTTCCTACAACTTGTAATCAGTGGATTCAAAGAACCCTAAGTTACTATTTACTATGTATATTCATGATGATTATTGCTTTACATGGATTATTATTTAATCTTCAAAGCCATTATTATCTATTTTTTAATTTTTGTAACTTTTAAGTTCAGCGGCACATGTGCAGGATGTGCAGCTTTGTAACATAAGTAAATGTGTGTCATGGGGGTTTGTTACTCAGGTTATTTCATCACCCAGGTATTAAGCCTAATGTCCATTAGTTATTTTTCCTGATCCTCTCTCTCTTCCCACCCTCCACCCTCCGATAGGCCCCAGTGTCTGTTGTTCCCCTCAATGTGTGCATATGTTCTCATCATTTAGTTCCCACTTACAAGTGAGAACTGGCCATATTTGGTTTTCTGTTCCTGTGTTAGTTTGCTAAGGATAATGGCCTCCAGCTCCATTTGTGTCCCTACAAAGGACATGATCTCATTCTTTTTTATGGCTGCATAGTATTCCATGTATATGTACCATATTTTCTTTGTCTAGTCTATCATCAATAGGCATTTAGGTTGATTCCATGTCTTTCTTATTGTGAATAAATAGCAAATCATAAACATACATGTCCATATGTCTTTATAATATAATGATTTATATTCCTTTGGGTATATACCCAGGAATGGAATGGCTGGGTCTAATGGTATCTCTGTCTTTAGGACTTCGAGGAACTGTTACACTGTCTTCCACAATGGTTAAACTCATTTACACTCCAACAGTGCATAAGCATGTCATTTTCTCTACAAGCCAGCCAGTAACTCTTATTTTTGGCTTTTTAATAATAGTCATTCCGACCAGTATGAGATGGTATCTCATTGTGGTTCAGATGTGCATCTCTCTAATGATCATTGATGTTGAGTTTTTTTTACATGACTGTTGGCCATATGTACGTCTTCTTGAGAAATATCTGTTTATGTCCTTTGCCCACTTTTTAATGGGGTTGTTATTTTTCCTTATAAATTTGTTTAAGTTCCTTATAGATGCTGGATATTAGACCTTTGTCAGATGGGTAGATTGCAAAAATTTTCTCCCATTCTGTAGGTTGTATGTTCACTCTTTTGATAGTTTCTTTTGCTATGCAGAGGCTCTTTAGTTTAATTAGATCCCATTCATCAATTTTTGCTTCTGTTGCAATTGCTTTTGCAAAGCCATTATTGTCTCTGTTTTATATGGAACCTGAGACAAGAGAGGTATGCAGCATACATGAAATTGCACAGTAAGTGGTGAAAGCAGAATTTGTATCTAGTTGCAGTCTAACTACAATGCTGTTGGGTGAAGAAGATGAGATGATTCCTCCCTTCTGTTTTCTTATTAGCTAAAGAATAAACAAAATAAGGTATATGAAGGTTGGTAGTGGAGGTACTCCCTAAGTTGCCCAGACATTCTCACGGACTAGTGAGTAATAATTGGGATAATGTGGGCAGGGAGGAGGGCAGTATTTGAAGTGGAGATCTATGACGACTCAGTCTCTGGGGACAGTGCTGGATCAACTTGATTCTTCACCTTAAAGAAGACCTTGTCCTCCACAGCATGACTTTCAATTAATTTCTCCTCCCCAGCATTTTGCATTTCAGAACTGAGAAGTGCTTCAGGGAACAAAATTTCTATGGATGCATTAAACATAAGAAAATCAGGCTGTGGGACACTTAGACTGACCATCTGAAGAGCTGTATAAAACCCTGGATTCAAACAGTGAAGGGCCATTTTCTTTCTTTCTTTTTTTTTTTTTTTTTTGAGACTGCATTGTTTTTGAGACTGAGTCTCACTCTGTCACCCAGGTTGGAGTGTAGTGGTCAATCCTGGCTCACTGCAACTTCTGCCTCCCAGGTTCAAGCAATTCTCCAGCGTCAGCCTCCCGAGTGGCTGGGATTACAAGCGTGCGCCACCAGGCCTGGCTAATTTTTGTATTTTTAGTAGAGATGGGGTTTCACCATGTTGGCCAGACTGGTCTCGAACTCCTGGCTTCATGTGATCCACCCTTCTCGACCTCCTAAAAGTGCTGGGATTACAGGCATGAGCCACCGTGCCCAGCCGGGTCATTTTCTTTTTATGTATTTTTTTTTTTCAGTTGAAAATCTGAGATTGAAAACCAAATTAATGAATGGAGAAATCTCACATGCTTCATGCCAACAGTCACTCATTACAGAGCAGGGGAAAGCCTTCCTTTAATTGAAATAAACTATCACAAGTGAAAAAGGGTATTGGAGGAGAGTTTATTTATGTATCTCAGGTGAAACCATCACCCACCCTCTGCACCGAGGCTGTCAAGCTTCCTCAGGGGACAGCACTCCATCTGCCTCAAGTGAAGTTAATCTCCTTTCTATCCTTTTAAAACTAAGGTGAGCAGATGTTTCTTTTCAAATCAATATGTCCTTAGTCTTTGACTTACATAGCGAGCCACATACTGCCGAGCATAAACCACTTAACACCAAAAGGAAACTACATATTCTATTAGTTCAATGAAACAAAGTGGAAAATAAGCTAAATGCAGAGCTTTTTATTACCATTAAATAGTTGATCAAAATAAGCAGAGTTAAATAAAAGGGACAAACCTGAGTAAATAAAGTTTTCATTTATGCCTAGGAATATATATATATATGATAGAAGTCATGTTGATTATTCCAGCATTTCCCAACAGATAGTTGAGGAATTTCTTTCCAATATTTTTATTGCACCACCTGGTGGAATATTTTCCATATGATTGATATTTGAGAAGCAAATAAGCGCTGATTTCTCTTCATCTTTTTTGTGTTTTACTTAGAAGATTGGTTAAATTAGGGAGAATTTCATGTTGCTATTTCTACTCTCTTTTATGAATAACTTGCCTTGCCTTTCAGTTAAGTGTTCATAGAGAAGAATATCTAAATTATTCACTGTGGAAGTACACATCAACACATGTGATGGGATATTGTTAATCGTGAAACAAGAAGGAGGCTCTGGTGCATGCTACCACATGGATAACCTTGAAAACATTATGCTAAATGAAATAAGCCAGATACAAAAGTGCAAATATTGCATGATTCCACTTATATGAAGTTCCTAGAATAAGAAAATTCATAGATAGAATGTGACCTGGAGTTTACCAAGAGCTGGATATAGTGGGGGAATGGGGAGTTAATTGTTAGTGGGCACAGAATTTCGCTTCGGGATGATAAAAAGTTCTGAAAAAGATTGTGGTGCTATTTGCATAACAGTGTGATTGCACTTAATGTCGCTGACCTATACACTTAAAAATGGTTGAAATGGTAAATTTTACATTACATTCATTCTATCATAATTTTTTTCCAACTTTTATTTTACGTTCAGGGTGTGTATGTACAGATTTGTTATGTGGATAAACTGTGTATTGTGGGGGTTTGGTATACAGATTATTTTGTCACCCAGTTAGTGGGAATAGTACCTGATAGGTAGTTTTTCAAACCTCATTTTCCCTCCACCCTCAAGGTAGGCCTGGGTCTATTGTTCCCTTTTTTGTGTCCATGTGTACTTAATATTTAGCTCTCACTTAGAAATGAGAACATGCAGTATTTGGCTTTCTGTTCCTGCATTAATTCACTTAGAATAAAGGCCTCTAGCTCCATCTGTGTTGCTGCAAAGACATAATTTTGTTCCTTTTTATGGCTGTATAGTATTCCATGGTGTATATGTACCACATTTTCTTTATCCAGTCCACCACAGTATTTTAAAATTGCCAAATAAAGTACACATGAACATATATTTTACATACTTAATTCCTAAGTAGCAAATAATTTTGTTAAAATTCTTTCTAAGAAGTTCAAATTCTAAATCTTAACCTCATATATATGTTGAGAGAATCAAAGTAGCTCTGGAAATATTTAAGAAATTAACAGTAAGAAGGCAGAGAAAAAAATGGTGAACAGACCATGCGCAGTGGCTCATGCCTGTAATCCCAGCACTTTGGGAGGCTGAGGCGGGCGGATCACGAGGTCAGGAGGTCGAGACCATCCTGGCTAACACAGTGAAACACCGTCTCTACTAAAAATACAAAAAATTAGCTGGGTGCGGTGGCGGGCGCCTGTAGTCCCAGCTACTTGGGAGGCTGAGGCAGAAGAATGGCGTGAACCCAGGAGGCGGAGCTTGCAGTGAGCCAAGATAGCACCATTGCACTCCGGCCTGGGCGAAAGAGCGCAACTCCATCTCAAAAAAGAAAAAAAAATGGTGAACACCAGCTCTGTTAATCATACAGCTTTGGACAGTGTGAGGAGACCAATCACTTCAAATTGCCCTCAAAAATATTGGCAGGATAGAGAGTTAGCAGCATTTTGGATTTGTCTGAGAATTAAAATGTCCTTTTAATTTATGTTCCAATTTAAAAAATTTGTGGTAAAACACACATAACATAAAGTTTACCATCTTAATCATTTTCAAGTGTACAGTTCAGTGGCATTAAATACATTCATAATGTGTCACTATTGCCACCATCCATCTCCTGAACCGTTTTTATCTTGTAAAACTGAAATCCTACACTCATTAAATAATAAATTCCTATTACTCCCTTAATCTTGGCACTTGGCAACCACCATTCTACTTTCTGCCTCTACGATTTTGACTCTGCTGAGTACATCATATTAGTGCAATCACATAGTATTTTTCTTTTGTAACTGGCTTATTTCATTTATAAAGTCCTCTAGTTTCATCCATATTGTAGCATATAACAGAATTTTCATTTTAAAGGCTAAATCATGAAGGAATAGAAAATCTGAATATACCTATAACTTGTAAGTGGAATAAATCAATAATCAAAAATTTTCCAATTAAGAAAAGCCATGGACCTGATAGTTTCACTGGTAAATTCTATCAAATATTTAAAGAACTACCAACAATTTTTACCAAACTTTTCTAAAAACTTGAAGAGAAGGGAACACCTCCTAACTCATCAGAGTCCTGATACCAAAACCAAAGACACTATGAGAAAACAGAACTACAGACCAGTAGCTCTTATGTACATTGATGCAAAAATACTAAAAAAAATTACTAACAAAACAAATTCAGCAGCATACTAAAAAGATTATACACTATGGCCAAGTGGAATGAATTCTTGGAAGGCAAGGATGGTTCAACATATGAATATCAATCAATGTAATACATTACATTAACAGAATGAAGGAAAAAACATATAATCATCTCAATGGATGCAGAAAAGGCATTTAACAAAATTCAAAACAGATTCATGGTAATAACACTTAACAAACTAGGAATAGAAGGAAATTACCTCAAAATAACAAAAGCCACATATGAAAAAAACCCCAGCAAACATCATATTCAATGATGTTTGATATATTCAGAGAACCTAGGCAAGAAAAAAAAGGGGCATTCAAATAAGAAAGGAAGAAGTAAAATTGTCTCTGCAGATGACCAGATGTTATATTCCTGAAGATTTCACACAAAGTTGTTAGAACTAATAAATGAATTCAGCAAATAGGATACAAAGTGACAAATAAAAAAATCAGCTGCATTTTATACACTAATAATGAACAATTAAAAAAGGAAATTATGAAAACAATTCCACTTATAATAGCATCAAACATAATAAAATACTTAGGAATTAATTTAACCAAGAAGATGACAGGCTAGTATAATGAAAACTATAAAATACTGCTGAAAGAAATTAATGAAGACATGAATAAATGGAACCACATCCCATGTTCACAGATTGGAGGACTTAATATTGTTAACATGTTAATACCACACAAGGTGATCTATAGATCAATGTATTCCCTATAAAAGTTCCAATGACATTGTTGGCAGAAATAAAAAAACCCTCATTTTAAAATTTGTATGCAATCTCAAGAGACCTGGAATAGCAAAAACAATCTTGAAAAATAACAAAGCTGGAGGACTGACACTTTCTTATTCCAAAACTTACTGCAAAGCCACAGTAATCAAAACAGTGTTGTACTGTCTTAAAGACAGACATAGAGACCAATAGAATAAACTAGAGAGATCAGAAATAAATCCTCACATACATGGTAAAATCATTTATGACAAGGGTGCCAAGACCATTCTATGGAGAAAGGACAGTCTTTTCAACAAATGGTGGTGGGAAAATTATACGTCCATATGCAAAAGAATGAAGCTGAACCCTTACCTAACACCATATTCAAAAATTACCTCAAAATGTATCAAAGACCTAAATGTAAGACATGAAACTAGAAAACTCTTAGACAAAAACATAAGCAAATGATTCAGAACATTGGATTTGGTAGTGATTTTTAAATATGACACTAAAGACACAAGAAACAAAAAAATAGACCATAAAACATTTTTAAAAATGTGCACCAATGGATGACCTTTCGACTTAATTTAAAAATTTGAAAGCACAAGGAATTACTTTTTAATTGCCATGATTTAAAAGTAGACATATTTAAGTTTTAACTTTGCATTTAATTTTGTATGATGAAATTTATAGGTACATGAGAGAAGAGAGAAAGTGTTATCTTTTTTGCATAAGACTGTAATTTCAGAAATGTAATGATGCAAATTTTTGAATCCTTATGAGATGTATCTGGATGGGCTAAAGTAGGTGTGGAATGGCTCTCCTGGGAGCTCTGTCACAAAGGAACTCTCTTGTCGAAAATTCAACTTTTACATTGACAGGGCTCTACTGTTTTGGAACACAATTTGACCATTCTTTAAAATGTTAAGCATAATATTACCATGTAACACCTCTGTATTATAATTGCCCTACATCTAAGGGCAATCAAACTGAAAAATTTATTCCAATGAAAGACAAATAACATTTGGAGGCTTAATGAAAATTTTTTTGGTATTAATGCAAAATCAGACCTAGTACTTCTAGGTGTATAGAATTTAATTGCCCTGGGATATAGGACAATTTAACTGCCCTGGATATAGGGCAATTATAACACAAGGGTGTTAATTGTTAATTGCCCTACATCTAAGGGCAATTCCACCCTGAGACATACACAAGAAAAATAAAAACAGATGTTCATATCAAAACTTAGACATAAATGTTCAAAGTAGCATTATTTATAATCGCCAAAAAGTGAAAATAATGGAAATGTCCATCAACACATGTGTGAATAAATAGAATGTGCCAATATTCATACAATGGAATACTACTCAGAAACAAAAAGGAAGTGCTGATCCATGTTATAATATTGACAAACCTTGAAAACATTATGCCAAGTGAAATAAATCAATCACAAAGACTATACACTGTATAATTCCATTATGGAGTATCTCCAGAGAAGGTAAATCTAGAGAGTCAGAAAATAAATTAGTGTTTGCCTAGGGCCAGGAGTAAGAGGTTGGGAAGTAACTGATAACAGGTATGAGGATTCTTTTGGGTTTGATAAAAATGTTCCAGAATTGATTGTGGTGTTGGTTGCATAACTGTGAATGCACTAAAGCCAACGAATAGCACAATTTAAACTGGGAATTACATAGAATGTAAATTATATTTCAATAAAGTTGTTAAAATGGGGGCTCTGGCATTCTGATCTTTTTAAAAATATCTATTTTGGAGATAATATTTAGTTGTTAGTTGGTGAAATTATACACCTAGATGTATATAGTTATATAGAACTACCCTGTAGATCCAACAATATAAGAAACTAATTTTCAGTCAGTAAATCAATAATTTTAATTATTTTAATTTACTCTCAAAATTGTATTGATTTAACTGTAAATTATATAAATTACATGGTCACATATCCATATGTCTCTTCTGCATTTTAAAATTTCTTTTCTGAGAAAGGGTCTTGCTATGTTGCCCAGGCTGGTCTTGAACTTCTAGGCTCAAGCAAGCCTCCCCATGTAGCTGGGATCAAAGGGACATAACACCATGGCTTCTTCCACACTTTCTATCCTCAGTCTCTGGTGTCCTGAGCTCTATACCAATTCTTACCCTCTCTCCCCATGAACAAATTGCTTTACAGAACGTTTCAGGTATCAACTCATTCATACAATTTTGTATTATAGAATATACAGCTTTATGCAATTTTTTCAACTTTCTGAGTGTGTGAATTCAATATATTCCTCGTTCATTCACTCATTCATTCACTCGTTCATCACTTTCCTACGTTCCAGATGCTGAGGGTGCTGAGAAACATGAGACAAGGCCTCTGCCCTTGAGAAACTCAATCAGTAGGCATGTTTGGGGGAGGCGAAGGCACCCTTCCATTGTTCTCAAATCTGAGGTCCTCTTTCTACAGGTCAGGTGGCCCTGCAGACTGCAAGACAAGTGAAGCCGGATGACGACAAAGTGCATTCCCTGGATCACCTGCCTGCCAAAAAGAAAAGAAAAATAAAACAATTACAGGCAGACCCTCATCCACACGTTTAGTTCTCCAGGATCACTGAGGTGGTGGAGTTGCAAAATCTCACAGGCCCAGGGCCCAAAGGCCTGGGATGGTGCTTCCTCCTCTGCCAACCTCACCCCAGCCAGCTGCTACTGCTGCCTCTCCACCCACCCCTGGGTGCTGCAGCCAGCAAGTTCCTTGTCCCTCACTGCCTAAATGCTGTGCTTACCCTTTTGGATAGCAGCACAGCATTATCTCTGGATACCAAGAAGCCAAAGTCAAGGTCATTCTATCTACCTGTGCCCTGGGCTCGGGTTATTTCTTGCAAGTCTGGAGTTATAATTTCCACAGTACAGGGTCATGCGGCAGACAGACAGTACACACTCCATTCCCAGAAAATGCCCTTCCTCACTCTTACCATCGTAACCACACAGCTTCTGTGCCCCCCAACCCAGCCCATCCCACCAGACTGGTACTTCTCAGACTTCCTCTCTCTGCTACACTCAGCTTCTTCCTAGGACAAGTCTCTTTTTTTCCTTTACCAACAGCCTGGGTTGTTTCACAAACTCTCTTTGGTTCCTGTGTCTCCCCCGCCCCCACACCCTGCTTTCCTTTTTTAAAGTCTGCTGTTCTGCATTGTTTAATAAAGATGCCAGTCAATATCATAATGGGAAGCATATAAAAAAACCCCACAGTGCTAGCTACTAAAAAATGTAAATTAAATGCATAAAAGTCTGTGTTAGGAATTTTTAAAGAAAACAGAAGAAAGAAAAGGAAATAGAGAATGAAGGCCAAACAGACCTAATGCTGACAATGAAGAACATTCTATACAAAAATGTAGTAGAAAGGTAGGACTGACGGAAGAGGAGAATGTGCCTGTCATTTCTCAGCTGGGGAAATGATGCTTTGCGGCACCTCTCCTGGTCTCTGCCTACCCTCCCCTGGGAGAAAAGACTGATAGAGAACATGTTTGAGATACACATTTTCCAAAGGTAGGTGAGGCCTGGCGTGAGTTGTATAACTCCCTGGGCATCAAAGTAACCTGGAGCCCCGGGGCAGAAGCCACTGTCCTAATGGGCTAATTCTTCCATCAGTGCAGTTCGCAGGAGGCTGTGCCAAGTGCACTGAATCAGCAATGCCAAGTTCAAGCCCCAAGTCAGCTCCAAGGCTCCTCAGGGACCTTGGAATTGTGTCCTGTTTTTAATCCTTTTTGCTTAATCACGTTTTGTGACTTCCGCACCATGGACATAACTTACCTGTAAAAATTTTTTGAAGTTATTTTTGAAGGAGAGACGTTCTTTGATTTTATTTATCATATACTTAAATACTACTAACCCTATGTCTGGCCATAGTCTAAGCACATTTCACACACGAGCTCAACCTTCACATTTCACACACAAAGTCAGTCTTCACTCTTAAGGAGCCATTATTTTTGCCCCCATTTTACAGAAGAGGAAAATGAGGCAGAGGGAGATGAAATGATTTGCCCACGGTCACTCAGCTAGTAAGTCAGACTATGAATAGAGCTGTCTGGCTTCAGAGTCTTTGCTTCTAAACTGTAAGTCACGCTGCCTTCCATGTGAAAAGACTGATAACACTGGCTAAAAGGCTAATGGAGTAAAAAGATTTTCAAGAGATTGTAACAAATGAGTGAATTAGAGCCAAAGCAGAAAGAGCACGTGGAGCATTTTATATCACAGCACACTGGTGAAAAGCAGTCTGGAATGGCACGGGGCATCTGCCCGCTATCAGGTGTGGTCAGGAGAAGACACAGCAGCCCACAGGCTGTTGGGCACCAAGAGAGAAAACATTTGGTGCAAATTGGCAAAAGTGATGAACAGTAGAGAACATGGCCAAGTGAAATACTGTTTCCCAAAGAAAAGGACAATAGAAGGACCCCATCAGGATATGGGCCTCAAAACAGTTGGGGATGTGTCCTGTGAAGAGCTGGGAGGGCCGGTAATGAGAAAACAGGCTGGAGAAGAGGATAGAAAAGAAGAGAATATAATGAAGATTTAATTTTGGTGTTCATGAGGAATAAATGCAACCAAGTCTGAAAATGTGTGCTTTGATCTGGAAGTTGTTTATAATCTCGTTCAACTTCTGAGTATCGTCAGGATTCGACTCTGTAAGGATGATTGAGTTCGCAGCAGCAAAGCCCTTCCAGCTGCTGAAGTGATGAAACAGGAGACTATGTCCTTCATTAACTCTTCCCAGGGAGAATGGTACCTGGCACTGTTAATAGCACTGGAAAGGCCCGCCTGTTAAATGAATTAGACACCACTGAGCATTCACCAGAACAAATTTCTTTTTTTTCTTTTTTCTTTTTTTTTTTGAGATGGAGTCTTGCTCTGTCACCCAGGCTGGAGTACAGTGGCATGATCTCAGCTCACTGCAACCTCCACCTCCTGGGTTCAAGCCATTCTCCTGCCTCAGCCTCCTGAGTAGCTGGGATTACAGGTGCCCACCACCACGCCTAGCTAATTTTTGTGTTTTTAGTAGAGACGGGGTTTCACCATGTTGGCCAGGCTGGTCTTGAACTCCTGACCTCGTGATCCACCCACCTCGGCCTCCCAAAGTGCTGGGATTACAGGCGTGAGCCACCACGCACGTCCCAGAACAAATTTCTTTTGCCATGCTTCCACCAAACGTTTTTCATGGCCCCTGTATCCCTCCCTTTCCTCCCTAGTCTTAGGGCCACTACAGTAGATGAGTCATTAAATCTTTTCCAGTAGGAAGTTAAAGGAATAATCGAGTCTTCATTTCCACTCATTAAGACAATACTATGTTATATTATAAGGACTAAATGAGGACATTTGCAAGCCTTTTGGAATGTCTTCATCTCATGCTCCCTTTTTGGTTGTTAGCAGTTTTTCCTGGAGTTTTTGCTTCCCTTGTCCTTGCCAACTTCCATTTATACCTTTTTATTCTTTGTCATGTTATAGCTGAGTTTGGGGACTTAGGTTATTCACATATATTTTTAAATCAATATATGGTTTTCTGCTCTAAACAATATCAAAAAATAGATTTTTCTTTTGGAAAGAGAACAAAATGTGATTTAGTACTGGTGCTTGATAAACTACATACGTTTGGCCATAAAGGATAACATCTATGATGTTCTTGACTAATAATTTGTCTCAAGTGGAATTCACAGCTTTTGATAAATTAATAATCTTGTTTGACAGATTAATTATATTGCCACCCCTGAGCTCACAGAAAAACAGGTTTATCCAAATGCTTCCAGTATCCTCTGTGGTTCTTACAAACCAACAATTTCGTTCTTTCCTTTTTCTGGAAGAAAAAGCAAACTCTTGGGGAAGGCAATATATATCTCTGACCTTTGGATCCTAGCAGCCCTTACACTTAGGAGGAACTGAGTGGCAATGCAGGTGACAGACACAAGGCTGGGTTATAAGGATTAGCATCTCAGATTGTTGGGGAAATATCTGTGAATCTAATCCTTGGTTAGGAGACCACGGGTGCTCCCATGCCAAACCCTCAGAAGAAGAGGCAAAAAAGTAAAGAGCAGAAGAAAACAGAGACAAGACCATCATAACTTTCAGACAAATGCTCTATGGCCTCCTGGGTTAGTTCAACATCGAAAGATGGTACTGGGAGGATGTCTGAACCTTCACCGTATTGGATAGCAAGAAAGCAAATGCATGCCCAAGCAGACAGTCCAGAGGCCTTCCACACTCCTCTATTGTCACAGAACTGCCATAAGTGCCACTACCATCCCCAAACCACTCACCGCCAAGTACCACCACAGTCTAGAAACCCAGAGGAATAAAACACATGAAAAGAGAGCTGCCAGCTTTGCTGGAAGACATGCTTAACCTAGCTACGGGGGTTACGATGAGTATTCAAGAAATCCAGCATAGTTGGATTTAATTAATACCTCCATTTAACTCAATTTGAAAACATCTTACTGGGCTCCAACTATGTGCCAGGCACTGAAGGTCTAGGGGAAGGAGATGAACTATGTGGGTGTTTGCCTCACATCCTCCACAAGTGTAGAGTCACTGTGGGGGTTTATACTCGCATGCTGTTTGTCTGCCCCCTCCCTTCCCCTTGAGGGAAGGCCACAGGATCTGGGCAGCTGCCTTCAGAGTCTTCCCTGAGGTTTCAGAAGGGCAAGGTCTCACATCCTTTTGAGTCCCAAGCAGTAATAATGTCGACCTGGAGCTGCCGGGAGACAGCTTTCAAGAGCAAGAGCATGAGAGAACAAGACAGCGAGGAAGAGAGGAAGACTAGAACCACACACACACACACACATACACACACACACACACACACACACACAGAGAGAGAGAGAGAGGGAGACAGAGACTAGGAATAGAGACACACACACATAGAGGGTGGGTAGGGTGGGGTGTGGAGAGAGAGAAAGAGAGAGGAGAAAGAAGGACTATTTGGGCCTCTGGATTAAGCTTTTCCAAGCCAGATACACATTCTGGATTTGCCAGTAACTTGAGCTGGTGTAACCTAAGTTTGTAAAAAAGCCACATACATAGTCCTAACTGCTGTAGTCATTGAGTTTCAAGAGAGAGACAAGACCATTATGAACTCATGAGTGGAGCTGATGAGAAATACTCTGGGCTTTCCAGGGAAGAAAGGAGGAGTGTGAAGATCTCATTTGCAGGGGAAAGCAAAGGAAAATGTAAAGAACAGCAAGCTAAGAAAGCAAAGATCGGCACCAGGAGCTCTGGATGTATGCTGGCTGCGACGCATTTTTTTTTTTTTTTTTTTACGGTGTCTCACTCTGTTGCCCAGGCTGGAGTGCAATGGCATGATCTCAGCTCACTGCAACCTCTGCCTCCTGGGTTCAAGCAATTCTCCTGCCTCAGCCTTTTGAATAGCTGGGATTACAGGCATCCGCCACCATGCCCAGCTAATTTTTGTATTTTTAGTAGAGACGGGATTTCATCATGTTGTCCAGGCTGGTCTCGAACTCCCCACCTCGTGATCCACCCACTTCAGACTCCCAAAGTGCTGGGATTATAGGCATGAGCTACCATGCCTGGCTGACTGCGGTGCTTTTTTTTTCTTTTTTTCTTTTTTATGAGAAAAGGCATATAAAGTTATTAACATGCACAGGGGTAGGGTGTGAATCACAAAGTGATGACTTCACTTATGCACTGGGGTACAGATGCTTATATACCCTTCTTCTTAGAGGAAAGGGAGATGGGGAAGTGTGGATGATTTTAGGCGGCTAGTAAATGACTTTTAGGGGAATTCAATGGGCTTTAAAATCATACAGTGGCCTGGGACACAGTCTGCTGGGCCCACAGAGCAGATGATAGTTTGTGAAAAGTCTGTGCTGGTATGTTGACAGACTGCAGCCTTTCTTCCTGCAATGTGAGTCCAGCTTATGAAAACTCAGAGGAGGAACCAGAGCTTATGAAAACTCAGAGGAGGGACAGGTCTGGACTTTAGGCACAAAGAGACTTTCAGAGAACATCTTCATCTTATGCTTTGAGAGAGACAGAGGATTGAGAAGCAGGAGGTGGTGCATGCCAGAGAGACCTTGTGGCTGCTTCTTCATGTCAGCCATACGTGGGGGTAATAGTTTCTGAGCCCTATTTCAATCTTACTATTCTGCTTCAATGAATTACCTTGCATGTGAATCACTGCACACATATTCAACTCTATTTGTAAAGTAAATGTTTTGTTTAGAAATAAAAATTGAATGAGTTAGCAAAACTATGATCCTTTAGACCCAGTGAAATATTTGGAGCTGTTTTCCTGTTTAATTTTGATTTTTCCTCAATCTGGAGCTAGATTCATCTATGTTTAAAACCAGTTTTTGAGTGATGTATGTGTTAGTGTTTATTTATCATTTAACTTCCAGGATACTAGAGTAGAAATAAAGATACAGCAAGAGGAACATGCCTGTAGTCCTTCCCTGAGAGGCAGGAGTACAGTGAAAAGACTTGGCCTTGGCACACAACATGCCCCAACTGTTGGGGTCACCCACGTTGTGTTGAGGCTCGATAACTCCAAATTTGGGATATCTTTACTATCCTTCTAATAGTCTACTCTTCTTCTATTAGCCTCTCATCCTATTATTCTATTATTGTGTTTTGTCCAGATCCCAGAGACTAAAGATATCCTTCTTTTAAAATTTTTGATACATTGTATTTGTATATATTTATGGGGTGCATGTGTAATGTGAAATTACATGCATAGAATGTGTAACGGTCCACTCAGAGCATTTAGGGTATCTATCACCTGAGTATTTATCATTTCTCTGTGTTGGGTTATATTTCAAACCTTCTCTTCCGGCAATTTTGAAAACTGCAATATGTTGTTGTTAACTCTAGTCACCCCACTCTGCTATCAAACATTAGAACATTCCTCCCAACTGTATATTCATATCTATTAATCAAGCCTCTCTTCATCCTCTCCCTCTCACCCCTATACCCTTCCCAGCCTCTGGTATCTATCATGTCACTTTCTACCTCTATGTGATCAACATTTTTAGCTCCTAAATATGGGTGAGAATGCACAATATTTTTCTTTCTTTGTCTTGCTTATTTCACTTCACATAATGATGAAGATGCTTTGGCGCCTTATGCCAAGATCCCCAAATCCCACCCTGAGATGTCAGTGTGTTGATGCCAACCCCCAAGTGAGGCTTTCCAGCCCATCCTTTTACCTCAGAATATATCTGACATTACAGAAATTCAGATGTAAGTTCTGACTCAGACCCCCAAGTTCTGGTGACATTGGAAAACCAGATGAGGACTTTGTATACACGTATATACACGTGGCCATGCCTGACTATCCGTTTAGTCAAAAACGCACACTGGTGGTTTAATTGAATTGACCTTTTGGTTATATGATAAAGTTAATTGGGGTTACAGACAATCCAATTATACATATTGACACAGCCTATAATGAACCCTATTTTCTGTGGTGGTAAGGAGAATTTCAAATAAGTTACCTAACTCTTCTTGGCTCCATTTTTTTTTTCTAGATCTGGAAAGGCAAACAAAAAATATCCGGCACAATCAGAAGAGTATACAAGGATGTTCCAAGTAGCAATTTGTATAATGGCAAAATATTGTTAACAACCTAAATCTGTATCAAAAAGATTGAATGAAATATAGTACATTCAGCAGCAGCATTAAAAAGATACACTTTATACACTGTCCACCATTCATATCTATGGGTTCCAAATTTGTGGATTCAATTAACATAGCTCAAAAATATTTTTAAAAAACAATACAAAAATAAAATATTACAAGTATGAAAACAATACAATATAACGACTATTTACATACCATTTAGATTGTATTAGGTATTATAAGTCATCTAGATATGATTTAAAGTAGATGGGAGGGTATGTGTAGGTTATATGCAAATACTATACCATTTTATATAAGGGACTTAATCCGTGGATTTTGGTATGTATGGGGAGTCCTGGAACCAATTCCCCACAGGTACCAAGAGATGATTGTATTGGCATGGAAAGCTGTCCATGATATATCTGTGAAATGGGAAGAGAACTAGGTTGTATGACAAAAAGTACATCAGAATTTCATTTTCTATGTATATGTGTAAATATACATTACAAACACATAGAAGGATGCACCCAGTGGTTAATGAGGCTATCTATGCTTACGTGTGAGGATGGAGAGAGGAGACTAATTACAAGAGCATTTTTACCTTGTATTTACATGTATTTCTGTATTGCTTTATTTTTGTTCTGTAGCCAGCATGTGTTATTTTTATAATTAAGAAATCCAATAAATATATTTCCATTTTAGAAAAAAACATAACTTTATTTGTTTTTCGTGAAAATAATATACATAAAGCCCTTATCAAAGGTCTGGACCATAGAAAGTGTTCATTCATGGTACTATATTACTGTTTCTACTGTAAAACACTTGACAACTCTTTCCTCCATGTTTCATTTCCTAAGCTTCATCATGTCTTTATATAAATGTTACCTTTTTAGTGAAGCGTTCCCTGAGCTTCCCATCTCAATTGTCACCCTGTTCCACTACAAACACACATACACACTCACTCTCTACCCTATTTGCCTTTTGCCTTTACACCACTGCTGTCTTATATGCTCTATTATTTACTTGTTTGCCTGATGTATGCTCTTTCCTCCCACTATAACATCAGCTGTAAGAAGGCAGCGGACATTAGTCAACTTTGCTGTAGTCAACTTTGTTTACAGACGTACTCCCAGCACCAAAGATAGTTTGGCATACAGGAAGCCATCAACAAATATTCGTGAAATGAACAAATGAATAACGATGCCAATCTTAAAATGTTATTGCAACTTTGGGATAGGCTTACGTATGCAGATTTCATGGACCACAGAAGCAGCAGAACTTAGTGATTCTTAAATGTATGGCTCTGGCACCGAACTGCCCACGTGGGTTCACGAGTCTGCTTATTATAAGTTGAATTATCCTGCGGAAGTTACTTAATCTCTCTAAGTCTTGGATTCGTTATCTATAAAGTGAAGATAAAAAGTAAAACAGTGATTTCTGTTCCTCACTAAAATGGATTAACAGAGACCAGGTTTACCCTTCCAAAAGTGGAATATATATACCAATCGCCAGCAGGCACCAAAGGGCAGTCATCCCTGAGAGACAGGAAACAAATGAGGGAAACCCTACAATTGCCCCAGTTTACAGGCTGGAGAGGTTGATACGGTGTGGCACGTGAAGGTAGAACCCAAACAGAGCCTGGTGGATTTCCTGAATCGAGGAGCAGAAGTTGAGAGTAGGAGCCCACAGTGGCCAGAGTTACAGGACAGAGTACCAAAGAGGAGAGAGAGCCACACGGAGGGAGAGCTCTGGAGTCCTGCAGAGGCTGCCCCACAAGTATTCAGCAGAGCACTGATCATGCAAGGGAAAAACACCTGAGAAGACTAGGGAGCGCAGTGCCCATGCTCACATGGGGTAGGGAACAGTGTTTATTCCCACGCATCAAACTGGAAACCTCATGATTCACAGGGCATCAGATAGAGAATGAAGTCTTGCCCTTTTTGTGGAGAAAATAGGCTTACACTGAGCACCACTCCAGTCCTGCCTAACAAATATTAAAAGCAAGACCTGAAAGGATCCTACTGTTTCCAAGTAACTTACCTGTATTCCAGAACACATCTTAGAAATATTTCTAGAAATCCAAATTTATCCAGCATCCAATAAGGTAAAATTTACGATGTCTATCATCCAGTAAAAGGTTATCAGATATGCACAGAAGCAAGAAAATATGATCCACAATAAAGAGAAAAATCAATCAAAACTGATCCAGAACTGACGGATTTTAGACATAGCAGGCAAGGACATTAAAACTGTTATTATAATTCTAATCCACATGTTCAAAGTTAAGTAGAGATATAAAAGATATTTAAAATAATCAAATCAAATTTTATTGTATTTTTCGACAAACTACATCTCAGAGTTTAAAAAACAAGCAAAATGACACCAAGTTGCCTCTTAATCAAACTGCAAGAAACTAGTAATAAAAGGAAAGTTCTAAAAGTAGTCAGAGGAAAGACAGATGGTATGTACAGAAGAACAAAAAGAAGGATGGCAGCAGTTTTCTCATCAGAAAAAGCACAAACAAAAAGACAATGGAACAACGTGTTAAAAGAAATAATTTCAAACTAGAATTCTAGGCCCAGCAAAAGTATCTTTCAAAAATGAAGGCAAAATAAGGACTTTTTCAGAAATACAAAAGGTGAAAGATTTCATCACCAGCAGACGTGCACTACAAAAAATATTAAAGGAGTCATTCTGGCAGAAAGAAGTAATGCCAGATGGAAATACGGATCTACACAAAGGAAGAATAGTGGAAGTGGTAATTGTAGGAATAATTATGTAAGAACTTGTAAAATTTTTATTTAGAATTTTTTTTTTTTTTTTGAGACGGAGTCTTGCTCTGTCGCCCAGGCCGGAGTGCAGTGGCACAATCTTGGCTCACTGCAAGCTCTACTTCCCGGGTTCACGCCATTCTCCTGCCTCAGCCTCCCGAGTAGCTGAGAATACAGGCGCCCGCCACCTCGCCTGGCTAATTTATTGTATTTTTAGTAGAGACGGGGTTTCACTGTGTTAGCCAGAATGGTCTCCATCTCCTGACCTCATGATCCGCCCGCCTTGGCCTCCCAAAGTGCTGGGATTACAGGCGTGAGTCACTGTGCACGGCCAGAAATTTTGAAAAGATAATTGATTGTTTGAACAAAACTAACCACAATGTAGCATAGAGTTAGAAACATTTGACAAAGTAAAACGCATGACAACAATGGCATAGAGATTGGGAGGGGAAAAATAGAAGTACACTCATACTACAGGTAAAGTGAATAAGGTCACTTCAAGTTAGGCTGTAATAAGTTACAGGTGTATACCTTGAACTCTAAATCTACCACTAAAGTGACCAAAGAGTAATTGTTAATAAGCCAAAAAGGAACTTAAAATAAATAACAAAATTATTCAATTAATCCCAAAGAAGGCAGGAAAAGAATGAAGAGGAACAAAGGACAGATAAGACAAATAAATAAAAGGTAAGTTGATATATTTAAAGTTAACCATATAAATAATTACATTAACTGTAGTGTAAACGGTTTAAACACCCCAATTAAAAGGTAGAGATTGTCATATTGGCCCAACTATATGCTGCATACATGAAATACAATTAAATAATAATACACAAATAGGTTAACTGAATGAGAAGAGATAAACTGTGGTAACACTGATTAAAGGAAAGATGGAGTACCTATCTCAATATCATTAATATAACACAAAGTATATTTCAGAGGAAATAATATTATCAGGGATAGAAAGATTGTTTCATAATGATAAAGGAATCAATTCATCAAGAGAATATAACAGTACAAAATATATATGCACCTAATAAAAGATCTTCAAAGCATACAAATCAAAGATTGATGGAACAACAAGAAGAAATAGAGAAATTCACAATGATAGTTTACTATCCCATTTTTGATCATTGATAAAACAATAGAAAGAAAATCAGTTAGGATATAGAATAGATTATGCAAACACTATCAACCAACTTGACCTAATTGACATCTAACACTCCATCCAAGAATAACAGAATATACATTCTTCTCAATGCACACAAAACATTTACCAAGGTAAGTCATAGTCTGGCCCATAAAATAAGTCTCAATAAATGTAAAAGGATTTGTTATACAAAATGTATTCTCTGGTCACAGTGGAATTAAAACATAAATCAATTACTGAAAGATCACTGGCAAATCTCCAAATATTTGAAAACTAACATATTTCTAAATAACCCTGGGGGTCAAAGAAGAAATCATAAGGGAAATTAGAAAAGTATTTGAACTGAATAAAAGTGGAAACATAACATATCAAAATTTGTGAGATGCTGCTAAATAATACTTCAGAGGAATTTTATTGCCCTAAACTAAAACATTAGAAAAGAACAAAGGTCTCCAGTCAGTAACCTCCATTCTTACATTAAGAAACAAGAAAAAAAGAGAAAATTAAGCATACAATAGTAGAAGAGAGAAAACAGTGCACATTAGGATGGAAATCAATGAAATAGAAAAGAGAAAAGCAAAAGAGACAAATCAATGAAACCAAAAGCTGTTTCTTTGAGAAGATCAATGAAGTTGATCAATTTCAAGCCAGACTGATCAGGAAAATAGAAACAGAAGACACAAATTACTAATATCAGGAGGAAGAGAGGTGACATCCCTGCAGATTCTACTACTATTAAGAGGATAATAAGGGACTAGCGCTGTATTAATTTCCTGGGGCTGCTGTAACTAAGTACCGTAAACGTATAGCTTAAACAACAGAAATTTATTCTCTCACACTTCTGGAGCTAGAAGTCCAAGATCAAGGTGTCAGTGAGTCATTTTTCCTCTGAGACTCTGGGTAGAATCCTTCCTTGCCTTTTTCTATCTTCTGGTAGGGGCTAGAAATTCATGGCATTACTTGGCCTGCAGCTGCTTCACTCCAATCTCTGCCTCTGTTGTCTGTGGGTTTACGTCTCTGTGTCCATATTTCTCTCTTCTTATAAGGACACCAACTACATTAGGTGTAGGGCCCACCCTAATCCAGTATTACCTCGTCTTGATTAATTATATCTGCAAAGACCCTGTTTCTAAATAAGGTCACATTCTGAGGTGCTGGTGGACATGAATTGTTGGGAGACACTACTCAACCTAGTACAATTATGAACAACCTATACCAATAGATTCAACAATTTAGAAGAGCTGGTCAAATTTCTTAAAAGATGCAAACTAGTGAATTTCACTCAAGAAGAAATACATAACCTGTCTCACGAAGAAATAAATACCTGAGTAGTCTCATATCTATTAGAGAAATTAAAGTCATAGTTTAAAATCTTTCCACCAGGAAAAAAAAAACAAAAACAAAAAACCACTCAGGACCAGATGGCTTCACTGATGAATTCTTCCTTGAGGAAGAAATAATATTGATTTTACAAATTCTTCCAGAATGCCAATTGTACCAATTCTGCAAATTGAAGACAAATGAATACTTCCCTCTACTCATTCTATGAAGCCAGTCCTGATACTAAGCCCTAATAGCAAAAACAGGTAAAGAAAAGAAAGCTACAGAAAAGTATCTCTCATGACTATGATGCAAACTTCTTAACAAAATTTTAGTTAATCGAATCCAAAATATGTAGAAAAGATCATTCATCACGACCTAGAGAGGGTTCTGGGAATGCATGATTGGTTTAACATTTGGAAAACGAATTGATGTGATTTACATACTAACAAACTAAAAAAAGGGAAAATAGTCATATCATCTCAAGAGACATAAAAAGCATTTTCCAATATTTGACACCCATTCCCAATAAAAAGTGTCAGCAAACTAGAAATAGAAGGGAACTTTTTCAATCTGATAAAGGGCACTTAATGAAAAAATCTACAGCTAACTTCATACTTAAAGGTGAAAGAACAGCCTGACCAACATGGAGAAACCTCATCTCTACTAAAAATATAAAATTAGCTGGGCGTGGTGGCGCAGGCATGTAATCTCAGCTACTCGGAAGGCTGAGGCAGGAGAATCGTTTGAACCCAGGAGGTGGAGTTTGCGGTGAGCCGAGATTGCGCCACTGCAATCCAGTCTGGGCAACAAGAGTGAAACTCTGTCTCAAAAAAAAAAAAAAAAAAAAGACTGTTTTCTCCCTAAGATCTGGAACAAGATAAGTAAGACTTTCTGCTCTCACTACTTTTATTCAACATGGTGCTGGAAATTCTAACCAATGTAATTGATCAATAAAAAGAAACAAAAAGCATCCACATTGATAAAGAAGAAACAAAATTGGTTTTATTCACAGGTGATATCATCTATGCAAATATGATGCTATATGTAAAAACAAGGAAACAGAAACACAATTACTACAACTAATAAGTCAGTTTATCAAGGACATGAAACACAAGGTCAATTTAAAAATCAATTGTATTTCTAAATCCTAGCAACAAACATCAGAAATATTAAAATAACATTGACAATAGCATAAAAATATGAAATTCTTAAAAATAAGTCTAAGTAAATGCAAAATATACACACTAAAAACTACAAAATGTTGCTGAAATAAATTAAAGAATAAATAAATAGAGAGACATACCTTTGTGGGTTGGAAGAATTAATTTTAAGATGTCAATTTTCCTCAAATAGATGTATGTACTTAATGCAATCTCTATAAAAATAGAAATTGACAAGCTGATTCTAAAATTTATATGGAAATGCCAAGTATCTGAAGTAGCAAAAATAATTTTGAAAAAGAACAAATTTGGTATTGGCGTAAAGATAGATAGATCAATGGAATAGAATAGTCAGAAAAATTCACACACGTGAAAAACTGATTTTTAATCAAAATAGAATCGTAATTCAGTAGGGAAAGCATAGTCTTAAGAACTAAATAGTGTCAGAACAGTTACTGTGCAAAAAAACCCTCAATTCAATATTTCATACTATATATAAAAATTATTAAAAGGTTCACAAATCTAAATGAAAAACCTACAACTATAACAATTCTGGAAGACAATAGAGAAGAAAATTTTTGTTACCTTAGGTTAGGTAAAGATATTTTAGATATGACATCAAAAACATAGTGTATATGAGAACAAATTGATAAACTAAACCATCAAAATTAAAAATGTTTTCTTTTCCAAAGACATTGTTAAGAGAAGGAGAAGATAAGTCACAGATTGGAAGAAAATATTTGCCAATCATATATGTGATAAAGGACTAGTATCTGGAATATATTGAGAACTCTCTAAACTCAATAGTAAGAAAACAAACAACTTAAGTCTTAAAAGTGGGCGAAAGATTTGAATAGAAACTTCACCAAAGAAGACACATGTGTAGCAAAATGCAAAGATGCTCAACATCATTAGTTATAAGGGAAAGGCACAGTAGAACCACAATAAAATATCACTGTGTATGCTCCTTGATTTGCAATGGGGTCACGACCTAATAAGCCCGACCGAAGTTATTTATTTATGTATTTATTTATTTATTGAGATGGAGTCTCACTCTGTTGCCCAGGCTGGAGTGCAGTGGTGTGTAATCTTGGCTCACTGCATCCTCCACCTCCTGGGTTCAAGCAGTTCTCCTGCCTCAGCCTCCTGAGTACCTGGGATTACAGGCATGTGCCGCCACACCTGGCTAATTTTTGTATTTTTAGTAGAGACGGGGTTTCGCCATGTTGGCCAGGCTGGTCTTGAACTCCTGACTTCAGGTAATCTGCCCACCTTGGCCTCTCAAAGTGCTGGGATTAAAGGCATGAGCCACCGCACCCTTCCATAAGTTTAAAATATTGTAATTCAAAAATGCATTTAATACCCTGATAGATATATCATAAAGTTGAAAATTTATAAGTTGAACGGTCTTAAGTCCAGATGTCGCGCGATTTACAATGGAGTTGCATCCTGATAAATTCATTGTAAAGTTGAAAATTTCTAAATTGAACCATTGTAAACCAGGGACTGTCTGTACATACCTGTTAGGATGGTTAAAATTCAAAAGACTGACTATATCAAATGTTGACAAAGATGTGCAGAAACTGGATCTCTCATATACCACTGTTGGAAATGCGAAATGGTGCATCCAATTTGGAAGAAAATTGTGCAGTTTCTTCAGCATACATCTATCATATGATCCAGCCATCCTACTTCTAGGCATTCACTCAAGAGAAATGTATATATTTACACAGAGATGTGTATAAAGATGTTCTAAGCTACTTTATTTGTAATAGCCTCAAGCTGGAAACCACTGCAATGTCCATCAACAGTTGAATGGATAAATGATGGCATATCCGTATAATTGAATACTCTTCAGCAATTAAAAGGAATGACCATTTATATAAAACTTGAGAAGCTGGGTACAGCGGCACGTGCCTATAGTGCCAGCTATGTGGGAGGCTGAGGGAGTAGGGTTGCTTGAGGCCAGGAGTTTGAGGCTGCAGTGCACTATGATCACATCTATGGATACTGCACTTCAGCCTGGGCAATATTTCGAGACCCCTTTTCTAAAAAAAGAATAAATAAATAAATTAGAAAATGCAAACCAACGTATAGTGCCAGAAAGCAGATCAGTGGTTGCCCAGGGATGGAGAAGGAAGCAAGGAGGGACGGAAGTAAGACGTGGGTTACAAAAGGGGCCTGAGGAAACTTCTGGGATGACAGAAATCTTCATTATCTTCATGGCCATAATGGTTTTATAGGTGTTTACATAGGTCAACTTATTAAATTATATTCATTAAATATATGCAGTTTATTTTGTCAGTTATACTTCAATTTAGCTATTTTTTTAAAAAAATCAGAATCTTAGGATTATTATTAAGTGAGATTTTATATATACACATATAAAGTTCTAGAGCATAGTGTTTTTAAAATGCTAGTTATTATGTCAATAGATAGTGCATTTGGCTTTTTTAACCTTCATCTTTCTTTTCTCTTAACCTATTTGCAGAGGAGGGGATGTAAATCACATACAGTAAATTGTACAGATACTAAGTATATAACCTGATAAATTTTTGCATATATTTCCAGAACCCCAAGAAGTACCCCATGTCCCCTGCCAGTTAATAATCTCCACAACACAACCATTCTCCTGACAGCCACCACCGTAGATTTGTTTTGCTTGTTTCTTTGCTTGACATAAGTGGAATCATAGTGTGTGCTCTTGTGCCTGCCTTCCTTCACAAAACATTACGGCTGTGAGACTCATCCTTGTTGCATGTGATCACTGTTAAATCTTGTTCCTTACTGTGTCATATTCCACTGTGTGAATGTACTATGGTTCATTTATCTATTGTACTGCTGCTGGTGAACATGTAGGTTGTTTCCAGTTCATGGCTACTAAGCTGCTATGAATGATCTCATATGTGTCTTTTGGGCAGACAGAGGCACCTGCATCTATCTGATTGACAAGCGTGGTCCCTAGTTGCAAAAGAAGTTGGGAAAGCGAGCGGCTCACACTTTCCAAGGGGGAAGTTCGGCTCAGCTTGCTGCCAAGACTTCTTAAGTGGGGATTTCCCCAAGACCAGGAAAGGGGTTCAGCTGCTGTGCGGCCAGAAAGAATGACAAATGTCCTCTATCTGTTTCTTGGTGGCTTATTCCAGCAGAGTTTATAAGAAGCAGTAATTAGAAGGGCCACACCTCCTAACAATCTCCCTACCCACCTCAGCTCCAATTAAGTCAGCAAAGTCCAACTCCTAACTCCATCAAACCTACCTGTTGTAGCAGTGCCTACACTTAAATTATATGGAGGATTGTCTGAACCACCACTCCCTGAAAAAGAAAGGAGCCCGAGGTTCAATAATTTGGGGATTACTGCATCCTTTCCCCCCACTGAAGATGTACAACCTACATTAGTATGTTAGAGATTATGCAAAGTCCCATAGGAACAAAACTGTTTTATTCTAGCGTTTCTTTTTTCTTTCTTTTTTTTTTTTTGAGATGGAGTCTCGCTCTGTCGCCCAGGCTGGAGTGCAGTGGCCTGATCTTGGCTCACTGCAAGGTCCGCCTCCCAGGTTCATGCCATTCTCCTACCTCAACCTCCCCAGTAGCAGGTGCCCACCACCACGCCCGGCTAATTTTTTTTTTTTTGTATTTTTTTTAGTAGAGATGGGGTTTCACTGTGTTAGCCAGGTTGGTCTCGATCTCCTGACCTGGTGATCCACCCGGCTCGGCCTTCCAAAGTGCTGGGATTACAGGTGTAAGCCACTGCGCCCAGCCTTATTCTAGCATTTCTAAAACTTATTTTCAGGTTCCAGCCACAGCTTTCTGCGGAGCCAGTGTCTCTGGGAGTGTGGCATAGGAAACAGTCCTTCTTGAGATTGTGGAAACCCTTTCCCGTGTTCTTCAGGTTTTCCTTCTTACTGTGTAACAGCCAGACCATCCCACCGGCCAGCACATGTGGGATCTGAGTAATCTGGGAATACTTTTGCCCCAGATGCTTGCTCAGGGATATCTGAAAATCTGCTTTCAGAGATTAGTCTGCTTTTAAAAGCACAGCTTTCACACTGAGGTCTTCTCAGAAAAATCAACATTTTTTGACTGGGTAACAAAATCCCAGCTCCTCAGCTTTGAGACACTGTAGCAGGTAGATAGAGGGTAAAGAACGGAGAGAGGGAAATCTTTCAAGAAGAGGGAATCTGGCACTGAAGGCAAACTCCTTTTGCCAGGTAGCTGCCAGAGACCATGAAGAGGAGCAGAGCCTTTGGCAGCTCTTGAACACAGGTACTGGGACAAGAGGGGATCTTTTAGGAGTCGTATTAAGACCTGGGGAGGCTCAAGGGGAGGTGGGGGGAAAATCAAATCCACATAGGAATTCATTTGTTGTGAGGCTGAAAACAAAATCTGGTTTGTACCATATTTACTCTTAAACTCATGATGCTAAAGCTTCATGACCCACACTTGCAGGGCCTCTCCTAAGACACTGGACATGACGTTATCATCTTCAGGACTGTATTTTTCTTATAGAGAATCCATAATTTTGTTGTTGTTGCTGTTTTGTAGAGACAGGGTTTCGCCATGTTTCCCAGGTTGGTCTCGAACTCCTGGTTTCAAGTGATCCACCCACCTCAGCCTCCCAAAGTGCTGGGATTACAGGCATGAGCCACGGCACCCAGCCTGAGAGCCCATAACATTTGGATCTGCCCAGTCTAGGTATTTGTACTAAAGACATTGTTTCCTTGATATATCTTTTTCTCCTTTTTCTATCCTTTTCTGACCTTTGTGTCCCCATCCACTTGGGCAAAGTACTGTGTATGCATGTGCACGTGTGCACACGTGTATTGTGTGTGCATGTGGTCTGTGTGCACATGTGTATATTTGTGAGTGCATGCTTATGTGTGTGGGTGCACGTGTGTGTATGTGCCAGAGGGTCTCTGTTTTCATTGAAATTGCACACATTTTCAGGGCCTCACGTTGTTCTAAATGCTTTTTCTTCCAACTCAAGAAAGTCCAACCGTATAGCACAAAGCTCTCAGCCCATTTCCCCAGAATGGCTGAAACTTATTGCAGTCATGCTGAAAATGGCTCTAAACATAATTAAGGTGCTTTTTTTTTCAGCACCCTGAACATTTTTCTCTCTCCAGATAATGTCTTGGAAATGGCCCAGAACCCTATGGAGTTGTAAAGGCAACAGGATCTTTGGTATGGTTACATTCCAAAGATGCCTACACAGGTTTATCACATCAAGGGGGGAAGAAATAAAACCTCATTTCTGCAGCCCCCTCCCTATCACAAGCTCCTCCATGGATGGTGTCATGCAAAGCTGGAATGAGGCCTGAAGTAAATCTGAAGTAAATACAGCAACACAAATGCCCTCTCTCCAGGCAGGCTCAGGGTCTATCCACATATTTATTTGGGGGCAACATTTTAAATAACTTTCCCTACAGCAAAATCATTCCAGCTTTCCTGGTTTGTTAAAATACACTTCATCCCAGGTTACCTTTTACCAAATGAGAGCTGATGAAGGGTGTTTCAAAATGGTCAATTCAAGTGTATTTCTGCTGTGGCAGGCCCCTCTCTGGACGCTATTGTCGGGGTAACGGAAGCGTGAGCCTGTAAATCCAGGATTAGCCCTGCTTGTGCTCACCTTGACGCAGTCTTTGAGTCTAATTCTGCTGGGCTGGGAGCTGATAAGAGGAAAAAAGCTTTGCTCATGGGTTTAGTTCCTGACTCTGAAGGACTGGAAAATATGACGGATATGAAAGTAAAAGTGTCCCTGAAAATGTCTCAAGGATGGGGCACAGCCTCGTAGGTAGGGACTGATGGAGAGGGGTTGAATGGGCAAGCTCAGGGCCTTGGTGCAGGGCACAGGTGGGGACGGAGAGGTTAGACATGACCACTGGGAAGAGGGGGTCAAGAGGAGAGCAAGGGGTGCTCCATGGCTCACCCATTTTCTGTAACTACCACCCACAAGGATTTGAAGTGGCTTCCAGTAAAAGTTGGTAGACAAACCTGCAAAACTAAAGAAGTAAAAACGTTGCTTTTGTGACAAAAGGGGTCGGGGATCATTACGTCCAAAAATCAACCATAGGGGAAGCTACTAAAAATAAAAACAAACTTCAGCTCTGAGCTTCCAGAAATGCTGGAGGGGAAGGGAAGCATCAAGTGTCACATAGTTTTTTGCTTAGCAGGACACCGTGGGAGCAAGCAGCATACCTGAACCCCCGGAGGCTAGCACAGTGCCCAGCACATAGTACGCTCCTGGGAAGTATTTGTTGATTGAATAAATGGGCCAAGAAGCCTGCAGGTTTCGCCTACGGGGAGCCTGCCAAAATTGTCATTGATGGCTGGCAAACAAAGCAGTGTTGGGGAAAGCGAAAAACAAGAGAGTCCTCAAAGGGACTGGCTGCAGAATTGCAACTAGCACAACTTCTTTCCACTTAAAAACACGTCATGAAATATAAGATAGAAAAAGAAAAGTGCACAAAACTTATGCGGTCAATTATAACCAGCAGGCAGATTAAAAACGAGAATAGAGACAGTCTCTGACTCACAATGGCTTGACTTACGATTTTTTGATGGTGTGATCAATGGGGTTACAATACTTACAATGGGGTTACAACACAATGAAGGAACGTTTGTGTTACCACGATGGCAAAAGCCCCCAAGACATCCTTCCCATCCAGAGCGATTCATTGTCTTGTTATTCAGCCCAATAATTTCCTTGCTTTTCTTTGTATGTTTGCCACCTATGTATTTCAAACCTAAAAAATATGGCTCTGTGTTTTCTGTTTTAGGATGAATGGAATTACACCAATGTATTCTTTTTTCCTGATTCTCTCACTCAGGATAATGTTTGTGAGTCTCTCATGTTTGCCCGGCTGCAGTTTGGCCATTATTGTTGGATTGTGTGAATTACACTTTATCCACGCATGCTCCTGTCAGTGGACATTTGGGTTTTATTCCAGTCTTTGGCAGCCTGCGTGGGCTTTCAGGCCAAATCTGAGGTACATACCCATGAGCTCTCACTTCTGGTTGACATGTGCTCAAGCTCTCTTGGCCAGCAGGCCATAGCTGCCCCATGAAAAACACCTTGGTTGCTGCCCAGCAACTCCAGGGCTCTTGTGAGGCTCTAAGTCCCCGCCTGTCCCAGAAATCTGTGTTCTGGGAACCCAGTGACTGTCCTATGGCCCCACACCTGCAGCTGTCTTTCTGGCTCAGACACTGAATTCTCTTTCACTCAAGTTTTACTCTATTTTCTTGTGTCTGGATTTCACCTCTGCTGTGTTTTCTAACTCATGGGCTAATGCTATCCAGCCCACCTGACAACAGTGGCTGGGTTGCCTTCCCCTAAATTTGAAAGGGAATTCCAATTGTTTCCCCAGTGCCCGCTATCTGCCTGGGCTCTCTGAATCTGATCAAATATGTTTATTGGTTTTGAGGACATGAACAGTGTCTACTGCATCTTTACAGCCAACTGAGGAATGACCAATCGGCCAGCTTCAGTGAATCCAAAGTCAAGGGATACAAATGTAAAACTCTCCCACTATTTGATGCAGCCACTGTCTCTCAATTATTTCATTAAACGAGTTACAAATACTGTTTTATCTCAACCCAAATTGAATAATGAAGGAAATCAGGTTCATCAATTCAATTAACCAACATTATTGTGTACTTAGCATGGCCCAGACACCCTTGTTGAGTGCTTTGAATTTAATAATAAGACAAAAAAAGACAAAATGCTGGGGAAAGTGTCGTTTTTAAAGTGCAGCCTGTCCCTGTACTGTAACGGTGGCACTACAGCTCATATTTAGAATGCCCAGTAAGGGCTTTTTGCTTGTGCAAAGGTATGGCAGGGAGTGGTGGGGGGCGGCGATCATCACAGAGGGTGGGGAGCACCCTTACGAGGAGAGTGGCCATCTGCATCGCCAGGGGAGGGAGGGCTTATAGGGCAGACTTGTTTGGCTGGAGCAGATCTGCCATCCAGAATCAAGAAGATTGATGGCCAAAGGAAGACCCCGGACAGAGAGAAGGTGGGAAGACATGGGGAGTGGCTTTTCTGAAGCTTTCTCTTTCTAAGTTGTTATTCACCCCATGTTACCCTCAACCTTTCATAAAACTTTGTTGGACAGTGTGGTTTACTGTTGGTGGGGCTGGGTAGCAACAAAGATTGTGCCTGATGGGGACAAGGGACAGGGCAGCCCCACTGGCACGAACTCGCCCAGAGCAGCTGTGGGAGGAGGAGGGAAGGGGCCTGTGAGAGAGGAAGAGCAATGGGGCCCTGCCTTTCTCCGTCACACCAGCAAGGGCTTGGGTCAGGCGAGTTGACGTTCCCGAAGCGGTTAACCCAGGAGTGCGGAGAGCTTGGGACCTCTGGGTTAAACATAATGAACATGGTGGAGTCCCTGCTCTCAAGGCATTCCGATCCAGATAGAGGAACCAGTCTGCGCACTGATGTGTAAAGCACCATGTTGAGCTCCTGGAGGAAGAGGAAGTTGCACCCGGGGAAGGCTTCCTGGAGGAGGCAGTCTAGAGGCCTTGAAGAACAAGGCATCTGGAGGCCAGGCCGTGTGCAGGTCGTCGTGACGGGTGGCACCTAGGGCTTATGGGAACAGCAGCAGTGGGAGACAGGTGAGCATGTCAGTGCCAGGCCACTGGTTCTCTGATTGCCCGGGTTCTGTGTTTCTCCTTCTCTCACTGTTCTTTGCTTCACGGCTTCTCACGGTGCTGCCCCAGAGGATTCGCACAGGGAGCAAAACTGGAATCCCTGGGCTCAGCGCCAAATGTGCAGCCCCAGGGAGTTGCTGAGCGGTGCCAGGGGCCCACCTTGGCCCAGGAACGTCTTTGAACCATGTGAGGCCATGTGTGTGTCCGGCGTCCCGCTCGCCTGCGGTAGCCATGTAGACTCCGCGTCCCCCCCAGGCTGGATCCTCTCCAGGCTGCAGTGGGCTTGTTCTGGCAGTGCTGTCCCATAGGCTGCCCTTAAAGAGGAGGCCTCTGAGCCGGCCCTGACCAAGTCACCAACCCCAGCTGGTGCCCGCCCTGTTGCTCATGGAGGCAGCAGCTTCCTCACTGCTCCTCTTCTAATCGGTCAATGATTTCCAGAGGCAACAATAACTCATGTTTTTACTGCTTGCTTGAAAGCCTGAGCCTCCCCTTCCCCATGAGCGAGACTATGACGTAACGGAGGCACGATTGAAAGGAAAGTTCGGTGAAATACAGCCTTCCCTGTATTTCAGTGTCCTCATATTTTCAAAGAGAATAGAAATGGAAGTTTTCAAAGTTGGCCATTCATTTCACGCTGCAATGGGGAGTCACGAGTCCTTAATTTTTGCATAAACTCTGTTAGAATTTAGTGTTTTCAATTTAGACAGGTCAACTCATCTTTTTTTTAAACTTAATTTTCCGTTTTATAAAATACAGTATTGTCGTTCCCAACCTCTTTCCCTAAAAGGATGTTAAAATCCAAACGTTTGGTCAGCTTCACCCCTCCTCACCCCAATTCCCCATTTCTTGACATACATGTTTCAGACAATGATGTTAAGGCTCCCCTGGGCACCAGCCTGGGGGCCATCTTTGACTCTTTCCCATCTCCTGTCATCTGCATTCCATCAACCCCAAGTCCCATCCACTCTTTCCGCCTCCCACTGCCCAACCACCCATGCCCTCCCCAGGGGCAGCTAGCCTCTATTCCCCATCTGCTTCCTCCCGGGCTATCGAATTCACCTCCTGAGCAGTCACCTCCTCAGCATGTGTCTCCTCCAGCCACCTACATACTGCTGCCAGGTCAGCTTCCCAAAATGTCCTTCTCCACAGAAGGTCCTCTATATCAGTGGTTCCCCACCAGCGTGATTCTGCCTCCAGAGATGTGATGGTGTCAGGAGATGCTTGTGGGTGTCACACGGGCTTGTGTGCTGCTCCTGGCATGTGGAGGGTAAGAGGCCAGGGATGCTGCTGGACATCCTGGAATGCATGTTGTACACAGCCCCTTCCACAAAGAATGAGCTGTCCCAGAATGTCAGTAGCGCCATGGCTGAAAGCCCTGCTCTAAGCGAAACCCTTTCATTGGCTTCCTAGAACTGATTAAAAAAAAAAAAATTTACCCTGGAATCAAGGCCCTGTGCAATCAGCCTTCCAACCTGGCTCCAACTTTATCTTCTTTTAGCTCCCAACATCCGTGTCCTGCAAGACAAATACTCAGGTTGAGACTAATGGGTTCTTGAAGACTCCCCAGGTCCCCACTATCACCCCCACCCTCAGCTCACAGAGAATGTGAAATGCTTTGTGTCTGTCTCTGCCACCTGAGCAAACTATGCATTCCCTTGGATTGCTGGTTGCCTTTCCACCTGTAATGGAGACACTATGAATGGCCTCCTTGGGGTCAGAAACACTGTCACTACCCCAGAGACTCAGTGACTGCTGAGGAAGAAATTCCTAGAAAGAGGAATGAGGCCGGGCGCGGTGGCTCACGCCTATAATCCCAGCACTTTGGGAGGCCGAGGCAGGTAGATGGCTTGAGGTCAGGAGTTTGAGACCAGCCTGGCCAACATGGTGAAACCTCATCTCTACTAAAAATACAAAAATTAGCCGGGCATGGAGGTGGGTGCCTGTAATCCCAGCTACTCTAGAGGCTGAGGCAGGAGAATCGCTTGAACCAGGAAGGCAGAAGTTGCAGTGAGCCGAGATCGCGCCATTACACTCCAGCCTGGGCAACAGAGCGAGACTCTGTCTCAAAAAGGAAAAGGAATGAGCCTTCTGGAAGAACATGCTATTTGAGTCCAAGACACTGTGCTCAAAAGAGCTCTTGAGCTCCTAGCAGCACTTGGTATACATTAACAATGAGACCACCCAGCTCCGCAGACTCCAGACACACTTTGGGATACACCACAGTGTCCTGTATTTCTCATCCAAAACCACCCTGGCGCCTGTACAGAGCCCTGGGTCTGAGTGTATGTTCCCAGCACTCTAGGAAGACAGGCACTTGAGATAGATCCCTCTTGGGGGCACGAGCCCACCAGTCAGATGTCCACACATTCCTTTGCATGCTTCCTTGCTGCACTTCATGGAATGATAGACTGTAGATATGATTCAAGTCCAATCTTGTTTTACATATCAGGAATTTCTTTGAACTAGAGAGAAGTGGGGTCATTTAACCCAATATCCTGCCCTCGGACAGCATCATCATTGTCATCATCATCATTACCATCATCGTTGTCTTTACAAAAATCATTAATACAATCTTTCGTGGTGCACAACAGAGCTAGGACTGATACAACTAAACAACCCTTGTTTCCTTGGAGCTTATAATCTAGGGCACACATGGATACTTAGGACTTCCAGAAGGCAGAAAAAGCTGAGTATATGGCTAAAATAAGCCTAGGACAAGGCATTTATGTGTGTAGTCAATCAACAAGAATTTATTGAGCTCAGAAGAATACAGGGTCATGCTGGAGCATAAAAAGAGAAATGAGATATGACAATAAAAAAGCCACTGATTTTAAAAAATAAATATCAAACTGTGTCATCAAATTGACTGTTACCTTTCAAAATAGTCACCTTAAAATGGATTCCAACATTACTGATATTTTTTGAAATGCTTTCAGGTTGCCTGCTTTAGGACTTTGTTTAACGCAATTTTTTAATAATCTCTATGATTCTAAAACCCTGCAAAAATTAGCATCATCTAACTTAATCACTCATGTTAGGCACCTCAGATCTCCAGATAACTTAGCAGTTCCCCAGAATCAAAGCCATTCCTCAAGGAAGATTTGTCACTGTATGATTTTGGAATATTTTTGGATGCAAGTGACAGAAAATCTCACCTATAGCGGCTTTAAAAAATACAGGTTTCTTTTTCTTGATAACAAGTCTGGAGCTAGGTCATTGCTGGTATTCATGCCATATTCACTCCCTAAGTGAGGCCAGAACCAGAATCTCTGTGATTATCTTAGCCCTTTTCTCATGTTGGCAAGAGGGTTGGTCTGTGCCCCAGGCTCAAATCTGTGTTCGAGGAAGGAAGAAGGAGGGACCTGAGAAGCTGCAAATAGCCACTTTCAGCAGGAACATAATGGTTTTCCAAGAATATCCCTCAGAATAATCCTACATATATTTCACTGGTCAGAACTATACCCCATGGCATTTATAGCCTCTTTAATAGAGATTGTCAAGAAAGAAAAGATTAGGAAGCAGTGCTGGGTAGCAATTTACAGGGTTACAGTGCCAGAGTGCTTCTGAAAATAGGTGAGACCTTGCCAGAAGCTCCCGAATGAGGTCTAATGGTAATTTAAAATGTGGGATTCAGATGTGTACTTTGTTTTAGAAGCTGGTTTGCCTAAAGACTGTTTGGTAAATCAGAATGACATACACATACACACATCCATACAGCACTGCATATGTTTTATTAATAATAATATGTCAAGGGTTCTTTTCATCAGGCAGTGGGAACATGAGTCACTCTTGTCCTCTAAAGAAGACTGGACTTGCTTGCTAAGCAAACCGGAATGTCTGTAGGCAATGCTAGAGACAGAAAGAGAGATGAGGAGGGCAGCAGGGCTGCCTGCCTGTCCCTTTACTGGATTTTCTCTGTGTCGTTGTTTCTTGGACTACCTTATAAAAATAATACAGCACAGGTTTCTAGGCTGTGTGACCAACAGCATATAGCAGAAGTAATGGTAAGTCACTTCTGGTATTGGATTCTTAAAATCTGTCACTACCAACTAGGGTGCTCCCCCCATCCCACTCTCCCTCCTGTCTCACTCCAGGGAAAACCTGCTACCACACGTGAGCAGCCCTGGAGAGGCCTGCATGCCACCGAAGCCTCCAGCCAGCAGCAATAAGCTAAGACTTGCAACAGCAATGTGAGTGAGCGTGGAAGCCGACTCTTCCACCCCAGATGAGTCTTGCGATGACTGATGACTGCAGGCCTGGCCACCAGCTTGACTGCACCCTCCTGAGAAGCCATGAGCCAAAGCTATCCAGCCAAGCCACTCGCAGACCCCCCACCCTTAGACACTATGAAAGATAATAAATGTTTCTTGTTTTAAGAGGCTGAGTTATGAGGGTCATTTGTTACACAGCAATAATTAACTAAAATACAACTCTAAAGAAGAAAAATCATGTAATCATTATGGTAGAGGCAGAAAAAGCATGTGATAATATTTAGCACATCCTTATAATTTTTTTTAAAAAGACTCCCAGTCAGCTGGAAGAAGACAATGTCCTTATCTATGAGAGCCTCCTCACCACAGAAAACTAAAAAGCTATACTTGGCAGTGAAATGTTAAAACCTTTTCCTCTCAAATTAGAAACAACACAAGGACGCTTGCCATTGCCATTTGAATTCAACATTTTATCAGAGGACCTATTCAGTGAAGTAAGGAAAGAAAAAGAAATAAAAGAAGGATTGAATGGAAAGAATTAAGCTGTCATTATTTGCAGATGCCATGCTTGTGTTCACAGAAAATCCAAGAGTCTACAGAAATAAACTATTTGAATATTTAGCAACGTCTGGATAAAGTGTTAATAAAAATCATTGTATTCCTATATACCAGTAACAAAAAGTAGAAAAAGAAATTTAAAATTTATAGCATCTATAATAGCATTTAAAAATCAAACACCTGACAATAAATCTAGCAAAAGATTTGCAAGACCTTTCCACACAATGAATTATAAAACATTATTGAAAGAATTTAAAGAAGACATACATACATATGTGGGTCATGTTTATGTATTAGAAGGTGCATGTTAGTTTTCCACAAATGGATCTATAAATTCAACACATGCCGGTTAAGATCCCGGCAGGAATTTTTGAGAGACTTGATAAGTCAATGATAAAATGTACCTGGAAACACGAATGGCTATGAGCAAGGCAATTTTGGAGAAAGAGAAAAGTGGGAGAACTTAACGACCCAAAATAAAGACTTCTTATAAAACTGCAGTAGTTTAGATGACTCATGGTGAAAGGATAGACATATGAACAATGGAACAGAAGAGAGAGCCTAGAAAGAGACCCGCATATTTAACACCTGATATAACAAAGATAACAGTACACACCAGTGTAGAAACGACAGCCTTTTCAACAAATTATACTAGATCAATTGGTCACTCATATGGAAATATGCAAAACTGACCCCTTCCTCAAGTTACACATACAACTCAATTCTAGATGGGTTTTAGATGTGCATGTGAATGGTAAAATAATAAGTCTAGAACAGCACTGTCCAATAGAAACATAATACAAGCACAAATTCGAGCCACATATCATTTTGAGTACTCTTGTCACATTTTAAAAATAAGAAACAGACTAAATCTTAATTACATTTTGTATTTAACTCAATATATCCAAAATATTATCATTTCAACATGTAACCAATATAAACATTACTGAGATATTTCATTGTTATCTCTAGCAATATGCTCCCGGACTACCAGTTGAGTGATTTTTTTTTTTTTTTGAGACAGGGTCTTGCTCTGTCTCCCAGGCTGTAGTGCAGTGGCGCAATCAGCACTCACTGCAGCCTGTATCTCCCAGGCTCAAGTGATGCTCCTGTATCAGCCTCCCAAGTAGCTGGGACCTCAAGTGTGCACCACTATGCCCGGCTAATTAATTTTTTTAAAAAAATTTTTGTAAGGATGGGGTCTTGCTAGGTTGCCCAGGCTGGTCTCAAACTCTTAGCCTCAAGTGATCCTCCTGCCTCAGCCTCCCAAATAATACTTGACGATGATGCTAAACTCTGAATAGAGAAATTACAAGCATGAGCCACCATGCCCTGCCTCTTTTTTTTTTTTTTTTTTGAGACGGAGTCTCACTCTGTCACCCAGGCTGGAGTGCAGTGGCGCAATCACGGCTGACTGCAAGCTCCGCCTCCCGGGTTCACGCCATTCTCCTGCCTCAGCCTCCCAAGTAGCTGGGACTACAGGCGCCCGCCACCACGCCTGGCTAATTTTTTGTATTTTTAGTAGAGATAGGGTTTCATCATGTTAGCCAGGGTGGTCTTGATCTCCTGACCTCATGATCCACCCGCCTCAGCCTCCCAAAGTGCTGGGATATAAAGCCCTATGGAAGCTTTTCTTAATGTCCTCTATAGATGTTCAAAAATTATGCGTCATCATGGGAAAGCACACAAACAAGGAAGAAGGGCAACAGTAGGAATAAGAAGAACAGTAGCTGGCCAGGGCTTGAGATTAAAGCCACACAATTTTGGAGGCTCATCTTCCATTATTAGAAATGTTTGAGTCTTAGATGCTTCAATATTAAGATGACGTAAGAAGACGATTTTGTGACATAGTGAGTTGTATCCTTGAGCATGTGGCCCTTGTTAAGTGGGCCTTTAGAAAATAAATTTAAAACAGGGATATTGGAAACTATATTTTCTGTTTATTTACTAGGTAAGTGAAGGCTATGCTCTTGTTTCTTCTTTCTGGGAATACAGCTAGACAAAATTTCTCAGACTTTCTTGCAGTTAATTTTGGGCCATACAACAGAGTTCTGGCCAATAGCTTGTTGGTAGAAGTGTCAAATGCCACCCTAGGCATGGACCATGTTAAATCTCCTTGTATAATCCTATGTGATATCTATTTCTATTCTGTGGGGACTTGGGAGGCCATATATGGAAGATGATTGGAGTCTCCGGTGGCCAAGATGGAAAAAGATTGGTCTCTGAATAATTGCATGGAAGAGGGTCCCACATTCTTCTCCCGCCCAACCAGAACACATTGGGCTAGTCTATCCTCAGAAATAAACCTTTCTGCCCTTTGATCAGCATCTCCTCATTCTCCTCACCCCTGGTAACTGCCATTCCATTCTCTGCTTCTATGAGTTCAACTTTTTAGAGTCCACATATAAGTGAGATCACGCAGTATCTGTCTTTCTGTGTCTGTCTTATTTCACTTAGCATGACAGCCTTTCGGTTCACCCATGTCACAAATGACAGGATCTCCTTTTTAAATGCTGACTAGTATTCCATTGTACATATACCATGTTTTCCTTATCTATTCACCTGTCGATGGACACTTAGATTGATTCCATACCCAGACTATTGTGAATAGTGCTACAATGAATATGAGAGTGCAGATATCTCTTCAACATACTGACTTCATTTCCTTTAGATGTAACCCAGGAATAGGAGTGCTGGATCACATATTAGTGTTATTTTAATTTTTTTAGGAACCCCACACCCTGCCATACAGTTTTCCATAACAGCTGCACCAATGTATATCTCCACCAACATTGATTTATTTATTATGGAAACTAAGTTGGGAAGGATGCAGTCCTGGACTGGTATGGTAAATTTAGGAAGTCATTAAATTAAGAAATTTCCTCCAGCTCTCCTCTCCAGCCTCCTTATAATGTGGCTCTCATCCTTGTGGTCCATGTCAGCCCAAGCTCCAGCCATCACGTCCATATTCCAGACAATGGAAAGCAACTAAGAAGAAAGGGTCAAAAGGCATATTCATGGTCTTTTAAGGAAGCTTCCTGTAAACTGCACAAAACACTTCCACATGCATTTCATTGTCCAGAATTTGTCATAGGGAGATATCTAGCTGCAAAGAAAGCTGGGAAAGCTTTACTTGGGGGCAGTCATGTACTTGAGAGTTTTGTCACTAAAGAAGAAGGGAAGAACAGCTATTGGGGTAGGGGACCAGAAGACTTTGCTACAGTTAATAACTGCAAGCTTCCTACTGTGAGGGAAAAATTAGCTTATACAAAATGCAATTTTAGACACACACATGTGTTCATGTATACACTTCTTTGTTTACACTTAAACATATGTAACATATAGAGCTTGCCATTTTCACCCTAGTCTTAGCCCATCAGAATTCCTCTGTAGTCAGTGAATTAACTATTCTCCAGTGTTTTGGGCATAAATGTAACTTTACCTGATGGCAAAAGAAAAATAAGGATACTTTACATTTTGTGTATCAGCATGCATAGAAATACAGTCATGTGCCACGTAATGACGTTTTGGTCACCAATGAACTGCAAATATGATGATCCCATAGGATTATGAGCTAAAAACTTCCTATCACTTAGTGACACAGCCATTGTACTATCATAGCACAATGCATTACACATTTTTCCAGAGATGTTGGTATGAACAAACCTACCTGTGCTATCAGTTGTATAAAAGTACAGCACATGCATTTATGTGCAATAAATAATACTTGATAATGATACTAAACAACGATGTCATTGATTTATGTTTTTACTACGCCATACTTTTTATTATTATATTTTAGAGTGTACTCCTTCTACTTATTTAAAAAAAAAAGTTAACTGCAAAACAGCCTCAGGTCAGTCCTTCAGGAGGTGTTCTAGAAGAAGGCACCATTATCACAGGAGATGACAGCTCCATGTGTGTTACTGCCCCTGAAGATCTTCCAGTGAGAGATGGTGTGACATGGATGATCCTGACCCTGTGTAGACCTAGGTTAATGTGTGTCTTTGCATCTCAGCGTTTCACAAAAAAGTTTAAAAAGTAAAAAACGAATTTTAAAAATAGAAAAAAGCTCATAGAATATGGATAGAAATATTTTTGTACAGCTGTACAATAAATATGTTTATGTTTTAACCTAAGTGTTATCCCAAAAGAGACAAAAAGTTTTTAAAAAATTGAAAAGTTTACAAAGTAAAAAAGTGACTGTAAGCTAAGGTTAATTTACTAGTGAAAAAAATATTTTTAAATAAATTTAGTGTAGCCTAAGTGTACCATGTTCACAGAAAGTCTACAGTAGTGGACAGTGACGTTCTAGGCCTTCGCATTGACCTGCCCTCACCCACTGACTCACCCAGAGCAACTTCCAGTCCTGCAAGCTCCATTCATGGTACGTCTCCTATACTGGTGCGCCATTTTATATCTTTTATTCCTTATTTTTACTGTACTTTTTTTACGTTTAGAAACACAGATACTTACCACTGTGTTACAATTGCTTACGCTATTCCGCATAGTAACACGCTGCATGGATTTGTAGTCTAGGAGCAACAGGCTACACCTTATAGCCTAGGTGTGTAGTAGGCTATCGCATCTAGGTTTGTGTGAGTGCAGTCTATGTTGTTTACACGACGACAAAATTGCCTAACGATGCATTTCTCAGCACATATACCTGTCATTAAGTGATTCATGGCTGTAAGTAATTACATGCATGTGTCAGTATAACACGCTCTGCTATTGTTTCAATGTAAGCACGGCAAGTATTTGTGCTCATTGCATTGGATTTAGGGATGGATATTCCCTATTCTGAGTCTGTTTATGTCAGTGCATGTGTTTGAGTGAATCGCAAGAACTTGCTAATACCTTCCATTTCTATAGTGCCTCGTACTTTATAGAATTGTGGAGACATTCTGTTAGAATAAATATAAAACAGATAACTCTCTTTACATTGGATGTGTGGTAGATACCTTTCTTTATCATGTTTCCTGTGTACTCTATTTCACAGGCGCATAATACATACACCAAATTTCCTCCCTATTTTCTATGACATCAAGGACCATGCCCCACCCCCATGTAATATTATATTATTTTGTTTTAAAATTGTATCTATCCTTCTCCCTCATTCCCCACCCACCTATCTGGGCACACTCCAACATCGTATTTGTCCATGCTACTACCCCCCCAATATAACAGAATAAGGAACGTTTCATACCAAAGATTGAGGATTTTCAGTACATTCAGCGATCAGGTGTTGGAAGCATCCAAAAAGTGACCTCTAGAAAACTAGGGCTAAATGGTTTACATTTTACACTGTCTAAACGCTTTACAAAGGACTATCTCTTAATTTCCCACTAACCCTATAATTAAAGTGCACGCTATCATCGTCATCCCTGTTTTTACAGAAGTGCAAACTAAGGCTTGCCTAAGTTAAAGTACAGTTACATAGCGAGGGGCAACCTGACGCCAACTGCAGATGGTCTGCCCCCAAAGCCCATGATTCGAATCACGATGCCATGATTCGAATCATCAGCATGTCCCCGATGATCGGTATCCAGGGTCCCCAGAGAGCCGCTTTGCCAAACAACGCACATTTGGGGAGCACCGCTTTATACAGCGTGCTCTGCTCGGAGACACAATCCCTCGCTGGGAAGGCCTACAGTCTAATTCGGAAAATAACGTTATCATATAAAATGACTGGAATACCAAATAGCCTATCCACAAGAAACCACTGATGTCCAGGCCGAGGCGGCCTCGTGACTGTAGAAGAATTAAGAATCGTGGGGGATTCGTGGCTGCTGACGTATTGTTGCAGACCACCTTGCCTCACTATAAAAGCTGCACTAGTTTGAGGCAAAGGTTTTTTGGGTTTTGTTTTCAGGCAAATCGTGTCTTGCCATGAATTAACCACCAACCCTCTTCATGTGCACTCACTCATCCCCCTGCCACCCCAGTCATTTATTTGCAATCACGTTCGCATATTCTGGGCACTGGAAGTTGGTTCAGTTAACAAGGAAGAAGGAAACTGATAAAGATATTGTTAATGGATCTCTTTGTGCATAAAAAGAACTCCCATCTTCCCTCCCACATGCTGTCCTGAATTCCCCTTTTCCTTCTTCTCAAAGTTTTACTTTTTCTCGGAATGTCTGTGTGTGCCATATGACAGTGATTTTCTGTGGTAATTGCTTTATTCTTCAATAAGAACCTTTACAATAGCAAACTCCTACAATACTTATGTGTAAATTAGGGCTGTTCCAAAGCAAAAAAATGAAACTTGCACGTCGTCATTTTTGATAAATTAAAATAAATTTAAAAAAATCCCCTTGAATGTGAGAATGTTTGTCTTGTGCCAAAAAAAAAAAATTAATTCTCTTCTGCATCTAGATTTTCATGCGTTTGGGTTTACATTACAGGATCTCAGAGAGAATAGATCATTAATTCATTTCAACACAGTCAGCTTACCAAGAAAAAGTGTGTTTCATTCTGCTTTATACAAAAGTCGGGTGCAATTGTATAGAAATGCAATTTTACAATTAAAGTGCTCTCGGGCTTATGAACACTGTTCATAAGTCGGCTGGCTGTGGAGGGTAGAGGGTGGCTGCGTCCCCAAACAGCAGGGCCCAGCAAGAGGGAAAAGCCACACACCTTCTCTGAGGGGCCCCAAAAGAAATGATCGCGGTAGCAGTAGCTTTATTTTGCTCACTTGCAATAGCAACAACAAAATGATGCCACAGACGAAAACTGTCATGTCCCACCTGCTCCATCTGTCCTGTGCTGTGCACCCTCATTCTACAAATTAATCTTTCACACATTTTTTAACAAAAAAGTGTTCATGTTATAAAAGAAAAAAAAAACAAGGAAAACAGAAAAGGCTGTGTAGAAAATAAATTAAATTTAAATTTGATGGCAGTTATGACTTTTTTTATTGACTATAAGAGCAAACAGTCACATCAAATTGGTGCCACTGGCATATAATTAAAACTACAGGGCACCCTTAATGATCTCTGACAATGATTGCGTGTGTTTTTTTTTTAAATATAGCACGCACATTTTGTTCAATTTGGGCTCTTTTTTCCTGTTGCTTTTGTCCTCCTTCTGAGTGGATATTATTCATGAACTGAGTCTTTATTATCTATTTGGCCATCTGCATAGCATTGGCCATAGTCCCCTGTATTGTAATTTTGAGTGAAAATAAGGACTGCTGGAGATTGCAACACTAAAAATAAATAATAGTAATAACACGCTTTAAGAACTCAAAAGTAAAAAGCATAAAGAAAAACATTTGGGCTGGAGGTGAGCTTTGGAGATACATGGCTTGAAGGTGGGGGTGAAACAGAAATCATTCCATTCTCTCATTCAGCATAATAGAAGCTGGATATTCACTCTGACCAAACTAACATCTAGTTGCCTTGATAAGATAATAGGCAATTCTGAAAGCGATGCTTCCTCATGCTGGATTGTCTTTGAAAGAAAACAAATATTTGTTCTCTTGGTACTCTCTTGCTTCAGAAGTCCACAGACTTCGTGGAGGGACAGCCAGTAGCACAGCCTCCTTTGGCTATCAAGATTTTAGCTACTGAATATTCATCTTTACCATGTATTAGGTCCCTTGCTTTTAGTTTAGTGAAGGCAGATTTTTTAAAAAGTTAAAATAATAGAACACATTTCCAATTAAACAAAATATGCATGGGGGAAAATAAACTAACTGAAAACTAGTATAATTGTTTTACTTCTAAAACATTGTCTGATTTTATTTGGTTTCCTCCATTCTTCCCCCCAACCCTTTGGATCTTTTCTTTTCTTTCTTTCTGAAATTCTCTTCATCAGGGTTTGCTTGCCTTTTTTTCTTTCCACTTGTCAGATCTTCCCTGCAGCCTGTGGAAGGCCATCAAACCAGCTGATTGAAAGATGAATATGAGCTAGCAAAGAAACATCTCCCTGAGCAGAGTAAATACGCAAGACTATCATATATGAAAAGAACATTTTTGTTTCAAGTGGAAATGTATAGTAGTCTATTTGATTTTTAATGTTCCTTGATTTTTTTTTTGCTCATAGTTTATTCCTATTAAACTTGAGGAATATATAATTAAAGCTTTGCTTCCTCTTTCTCTCTTTCTCATGCTTTCTCTCTCTCTTTTTCACGCACACAAACTGCTTGGGCTTACTACCAAAGCAGAATGAATTCTGTCAATTATCTCATTATTTAGAAAATGAGTTATTTACTTGCATTGAATTATGGTTTAAAATAACTTTCTTGTTGTATTTCTCTTTCCTTCCAAAATTGATTCATGTATGTATACAGTAATAGCCTGAATGGCATAAAATTTTCAAATTTGGAAAGTTTGAGCTAATCACTTTAATATCCATATTGACTTACCTAAAAATAATGAAGAAGTTCTAAAATCAAAAGAGATAACCCAGTTTCCAAAATAGCCACATGTGTATTTGCTCACGGCGGATAAAATTTAGGGCATATGTATGTATTTATTTTCATACCTACTTAACTTGTATAGAGAGGGTATGCTGGCCATTTAAAAAAATGATTAAGAGTTAATTTATCACTTTTAAGACTAATTTAATTCCAAATATTCCAATAGCCCCATAATACTACACTTTTGTATCTAGCATTAATATTAACTTTAATTAACATTATAGGTTTCTATATTAATATTATATCTGTTAGTTACCTCCATGAGATCTGCAGAAAAAAAAGTAATGATATTTTACACACCTGTTTTAAGCCACATCATTCCATTTTCTCTAAGTTGGTGTGATAATCATTGATATTTTAAAACCTTATCCAGATGTACATTTAGTAATACAGTATAGATTTCTCTTTAACAAACTATATTTCAAGTCTGAGTCTCTAAAAAGAAAAAAATTCCTCCCCCCAAATAGCAAAATCCATAGAGTATGCACAGTTGATAGTCAAAATTTCCACTCTTCTAACATAAGAATAAAGTGATAAAAAAAATCATGACCTTAAAAATATTCTTTTAACAATATGATATAATATGAATACTTTAAATAATACTAAAAGACATTATACTTGTGTGAAATGGTCTGGGCCAATATCACATGCCTCAGTCCTTCCTGTGTGTTGTTCCTCTAGTCCCCACCTCCTGCTAAAGTATTATACCAAATATTAGCTGATACTAAACATTAACTCTTAACCATAGCCTACAACTGCCCTGAGTTGAACTAGAAATTCCAAGGCAGAATGACAAACAGGGCCTCCCTCTCCACTCACTCTCATTCTGTGGGAGTTTTAGAGTTGTTTAGGAAAGCAGGATTTGAAGAATGACATCCTAGCATGCTTAGGTAAAGTATGTTCATTCTAGAATATTTCTGTAGCTGTTTGAAAATGTCACAGACTGATCATCTCAGAAGCTATGTAAGAAGAAGGGATCTCAATCAAATGTCTGACCAGATCCCTCCTTATGGCCGTAAGAGTTTAATTTTCATTTAAACAACAATAAATAAAGGCATAAGGGTTTGAGATGAATTATGTAAGCCCTTTAGCTACAACCATTACATTCTGCCACCAAATGAGCTGCTGTTCTCACTTTGTTTTATGGGTTCTGCGTAGCCTGTGTTATTATATCTGCCAAATAAAACCCAGCAAACCATGCAAATGAAAATATAATCTTTTATCTCTCATAGTCACCGGATGCACCCAAATATATAATTTTATCAATTCCTCTGCACCAAATTTACTGCTACTAGGACCCTACTGTCTTAATAGGACCTACAGAAAGGGAAAACATTTCTTGCTTGGAGGTATCTTCACTTATATCCACCAATAGCTTATGTCTGTAGCTGAAGCTACACTTGAAAAGTCAGGAATAATTCCTTTCATTATATTTTCAGCTCGTTTATGTGGTTCGATTGAGATCATGGATGTATCCTCAAGGATAAACACCCAAATGACTGTGTTTTCAAAGCGTGGCAGATTCTAATTTGTTTAAAAACAATGGAGTTTTTTCTTTTGATTTCAGAGTGGCCTAAATATCTGAAGAAAAATGACTTAGTGAATTGTTGATGAACTAGCTCTGCAACTCACCAATCTTAATCTGGGGCCTTGGACAAGTCACTTAGCCATTCCATTTCAACATTCTCCTCCAAGTAATGAAAATAACAACACATCTTATGCCTATAAGCGATGTTTGAGGAATAACTCACCTCTAAAATGCCTCAAGGATGAAACATCTCTTCCATATCCTAAAGAATTGCTATGCTTCTCCCAGGAGTAAAGTCTCTACCACATCCATCTGGGATATTTCTAGGTTGGGTCAGAGTGCACCCCCAAAAAGTAAATAGATGCTTTTCTGGTAGTCTACATAATAAGCTGTCCTTCATCCCAAGTTTAAAGGGAGCAGTTGAACATATAAAGCATTGCTATTCCTGCTGGCCTTGGAAAAATGCAAAGGTGTAAGTTATTTCTTTTCATTATCTCCCTTCCCTTTTCCCCTCCTTCCCCTTTCTTTTCCTTCTCTTCTGCCCTCTCCCTTCTTTCCTTCTGTTCTCTCCGTCCCTCCCTTTCTAGACTATTTCTTGAATGCGTATTATGTGCCAAGCACCATTCTAGGTGCTAAGGATACAGCTATTATCATAGAAGAGTCCCCATCCTGAGGAAGCTTACATCCCACCAAGGAAGATAGGAAACAAAAAATAGGTGGGTATCTTTGATAATGGGAATTTTCCTGGTTCACTTGATCAAAGTAGTTCAAGAGTGTTTCCTTCCAATGCTAGTTCGTGCATCTGGTTATGAGCCAGGCCAGATGTTTTGTACAGAGGCTGATGTAATTCCAACCAGGCCTGATGCATGATAGGGATTCAGTGGCTGTTGAAGGAATGAATTTATTTCTGAAATGTGATTAGTTAGGTTAACAAATAGTTCAAATTACTCAATGAAATGTCAATACATACCTACAATTTCCCTATAAGGTCAAACTAAAACTACGCAATGAATGTGCTATGAAATTCTTATCTCTATTAAGAAAAATCTAGTTCATATTAAGCCAATCTTACCAGAAAAACCAGCCAAACTAGTGACTTAGGTATATGAGTGTGCATGTGAGTACACACACACACACACACACACACACACACACACGCCTTGCCCTGATCGTAGCAACCTCATGTCTGGAAAGAGTTAAATACTGAGTATAGTCTACATTATTTTTTTAAAATTCTTTATTCTTTTATCAAGTGCTCTCTTGGCAAAATCAACTGAGTGTATTCTAGTGTATCTTCAATTTAAAACTTGTTTTTATTATTTCTGTGAGGTAGGGACTTCACTTTTTATTATCAAAGTTAACATTCAATTACCCCAACCCCAATTTTTGAATACCATATCATCTCCTCAGTAGCTTGAAAAGTAGTTTGAATTACGTTAGTCTGTTTCTGAAGTCTGTATTCCGATTTATTGATATCCTATTCTATTCTTGTTTTAATACTAGCCAATTTTGATTTCTTATGTCGTTACTATGTTTAGATATATTTTGATAATCCCTTGTCTTTGTTCTTTTTAAAAATGTCTTTTATATTCTTATGGTGAAGACCTCCTACATGAATTTTTGAATAAGCCTGTCAAACACCTTCAGAAGTCCTGTTGGAATTTGGATTTGGATGATACTAAATTTACGACTAGTTTTTGGAGAATTATAATAATAAATTTCTCCAGTTATTCAGAATGTCATTTCTGTTATTATTGATAATTTTATGTTTTTTTCATAAAAGCCTCAATACGTTTAGCTAACTTATAACTACTTCAGAAGGCTTTAAAAATCCTTCTATTTATTGTCTTAGCACTCCATTACAGTGTTGTAATTAAGAAGTGATAACAAAGAACAAATTTTTTCCCGTTTCTGATTTTTTTTTTTTTTTTGGAGATACAGTCTTGCTCTGTTGCTCAGGCTGGAGTGCAGTGGTGGGATCTCAGCTCCCTGCAACCTTCATTTCCTGGAGTCAAGCCATCCTCCCACCTCAGTTTCCCAAGCATCTGGGACCGCAGATGGACGCCACCATGCCTGGCTACATTTCTTTTCTATTTTTTGTAGAGGCAGGGTTTTGCCATGTTGCCCAAACATGGTCTCAAACTCCTGAGCTCAAGTGATCTGCCTACCTTGGACTCCCAAAGTGCTGAAATTAAAGGTGTGAGCCATAGCAGCCGGCTTGTTTCTAATTTTCATCAAACACTGTGATGTTTACTTTAGGTATTTTGTAGAGACCTTTTATCAGTTAATGAAATTCATTTTTAGTTTTCCTGAAGAATACAGTGGTGACTTCATTTGTAATAATTTGTTTAGGCTATTTTATTATAGTTGTGTCATTGGCATTTAACTGCTATGGCCTCAGTGAGAAACTTTCAGCACTGTGATCTTCTGACCTGACCTTGGCGAGTGCCACCAGATACCAAGGAGACCATTCTGCCTTTCTGAAGTCTCTACCCACAATCTTGGTTCCTACTTGAGGGAGATACCTCTGTGGCCTGCTCCTTTGCCCATGTGTGGATATGATGACGAAGAGTAAAACTGCTGGGCTATTTCTACTGAAGTGCCCAAATTAATCACCCAGAAAGTGATTAAACCTGGCCATTCCTTTGGCCTTCATCATCTATGAGAATTTGAAAACTGTAGTCTTCTTTAGCTCTACTCCATGTGTCAAAGAAGATGAAATGCATTCAATGAATAAAAAAAGGTACAAATCCTTTTTTCTCTGGAATGTTACATATTTGTACATTATAAAAATATATTTTCTCTCCTTTGTGGTAATTAATGGTGGGAAGGGGAACTAGCAGCATGTCCTCAGTTTGTTCTTGAATTAAAAATACAGAGTTCAGGAGAGCTTGGAGAGTTGTTCCATTTAAAGTTTTTGAATATATGCATAGCTGTTGCCCCAAATAAATAGATCATGTGGCAAACATCTAATTGCCCCTCTGAGACAATGCTTCAGCATCTTTGTTTTGCCAGTCACATTCATATCACTTCTGCTGTCATTTGCTTAGCTATAATTCAGTCACCTGTAGCTATGAGTAACTGTAATGGAAACTGGGAAATGGAGCCCAGCTGGGTACCCAGGAAAAAGAGAAGATAGGTTTTGGTGAATACCCAGCAGTTTTGCCATAGCTAATAGGTAGCAGACCCAGAATTTGAATCCAAGTCTTCTGCTTACAAAGTCTATGTCTTTTTTAATTTTATGATAATGTCTTTTATTATATGCTAAATAGAATCACAAATTAGTTTTGACTCAGAATAGATGCCATCTACTGAATCTTACCCGTCAGTTACTGTCATAGTGAGACTGATCCAGACTTCATTATTGGCACCCTTTATTATTCTCTGTCTTGCAAAGTATTGCCAATCTCCTTTCCAACTGCCCAAGCCTCCAGCCCCATGCAATATTTCTATTTTATTTTCAGTGCTTCTGCCTCCAGAACTTAAGCTGGAGCACTGTCCTAAGCCAAGTTCACAAGAATAAGTTTCTCCTTTGTTCATCATTTTAGATACCACATTGTGGTATCTCTTCTTGCTATCCAGAGGAGAATGCTGTTGCATCCAAATGTACTCCTAAGGGAGCATTCTTTGCTTTGATTGTGGTTGAAGGTTGCCAAGACCACAAGAAAATATACCTTACTCAACAAGATGTGGGTATTCCAATCATTTCCTAGTGGACAAATTTTACTCCTCTGTAAAATTTGTATTACTTCTGTATTATATTTTGAATAAGCCACTAGAACTTGATGGGAAGTCCTAGCATGACAGAAGTCTAACTCTGAAAACATGACTTTAAATAGAGTTTGGAAAAGCTTGTTTCATTTTAATTTTTTAACAGTATAAATCATGCAAGCTCTTACGCAGATCACCAGTCAAATGCTTTATTGCTCTCCCAGATTACCCCACCATTATCTGTGCTAGCTCTCTTTTTGTTTAATGTTAGATGTATCATCATTAGCTATGTTTACGAAGTAGCTGAATAAGAAAAAGGCCCAGTCTGTATATTCTGAATTACCAAAATTTCTTAACCAATGCATTACTAAACTAGCTACATCTTCTTTAAAAAGTCTTGATTGCCTTTTCAGTCAAATTACTGGTTATTTGTGATAACTTTTGCCATTTTAACTTTGTGGCATTGCAACAAGCATCTTGAGTTTTCTGTAGAATTTTTTTCTGAATCATTTTAAAAAAAATGAGGTATGTGAAATGCAAAAGTTTTCTTTCGTTTGTATTTTTTCATTGTCATCGTAAAGAAATTCTCCTTCAGTAAGTTGAAACAGTGAATAAAAACTGACCTAACTTATTACCTCACACATTATGAGGCTGGGAAAATATAGTGCTAAGATTCTAGATGTATATCTTACAGTTCATAAGAGCAGTTTAGGATAGTAAAACTCTGATTTTCTAGGTCTCACGGTAAATCAACATGCAAAGCCATGAACTCTAGGCTCCAAACCTGAGAGTTAAAAGGATCTCAGATAAACTATTTTTAATTAAGTATCTTATTGAACATGGTTGAAGGACAATATTTTATATTTTTAGACATCCATTTAGGTACTCATGCAGCACTGTGAACATTTTCAGCTGAAGCCATTAATATCTATTAATATTAGCACTTACTACTGTAGTAATATTAGTGGCTATTGCCCTAGTTCCTACCTGATCAATTAATAATAACCATTTATCCTCTGGGTGCCTTCTATGAGCCAGGTGGCATTTTCCTGCTGCCATATGCCCATCAGTCTGTAAGTATTGTTCAATATTTAAGTGACATTTAGTTCAATTCACTTATGAGGTTGACTTTGGTGTCATGTATAAAAGGCATTTGATTTTAGTGATTCTTCTTCCTTCATTAGCACAGTCTTATTGAAGAAAAACAACTAATGCTTGGTCATGCATCACAATTTAAATGTGATAATAAGGCACATATATCTACTGAATGAAAACATTTTTAAAATCATGGCTTTGTGTATTTTTCTTAAGAAACAAATTCCTTTATTTAGAAATTCTTTTCCTAGAGGTGTTAGAAGAAATTTACAACCCGCAACATGTCAAAGCCCTTCATCTGTTCTCAGTGCAACCAATTAGGACTATCTAATACAAGTAATAAGATGCTAAAGAAACAGCAGGGAGAAGATACCATGGCTCTGCCATGTTTAGACACCAAAGCCATCCAATAGTGTGAAATTGCGAGCCTTAAATGGGTCTTATACTGGGCCCCTATGACTTAAACAGATGAATCCTGTCATACTAGTAAATGTAATTACTTTCACTTTTTTTAGCAACTGAGACTGGAAGATCAAACTGGAAGTCAAAGTAATTGTATCAAATGACTGTGATAGTGTTTTTCCTGAAGGTATACAATTGTGGCTAGGATTATTAATTCAGAAAATGCTTGCCATGGTGAAAGCACCAGCAACTTGCAGTTCTGAAGTATGTTCCTCTTTTTTCCTTTTCATTAAATTCTGTCTTTGGGGAGCTCCTTTTAGGGGTGAGTTTCTACCAGTTGTGTGTGGGTCCAGATAACTGATAGAACTCTTGCCTCACTGAGGGGATGGTTATGCCAAAACACAAAGAGAGGAACCAACAATTGTCTTTGGTTGAAGACTCAAACCAATAATATATGCTTATTGTAATTGATATTTTTTCATTTTATTCCAAGAATTTAGTTAAATAAACCATATCTAAAGTTTTATACCAGTTGGAATAATCTAGAAATTCCAGGAATTTATTAGTCAAAACCAGAGATTAAACAAATAATTTTCTTCTAATATTTGTTTTATAATTGAAATTTAATTCTGAAAATGATAATTAATATAGGAAATCAACTTGGTCTTACTTTTTCATCTTATTGTTTTTTTCATCAGGTTTATTGGGTATAATTTACATGAAGTAAAATTTACTAAGTTTTAGTGACAGTTCTATAAGTTTGACAAAGCATACAGTCGTTTAATCACTACCACAACCTAGATAGAGAACAATTCTATCCTTCTATCACCACCCTCCCTGCTCCCACCAAATTTCTTCTTGCCTCTTTATAATTAACCTCTCTGAACTCCTAATCTGAGGTAACCCTGATCTGTTTCTGTGACTATATTTTTGTCATGTAAACGGAGCATACGGTATGTAGCCTTTTGAATCTGGCTTTATTTAGCATCATGCATTTGTGATTCACCACGTTGTTGGGCATATTAGCAATTTGTTCATTTTATTTGCTGAGCAGTATTTCATTGTGTGAATGTAACTCTGTTTATCCACTCATCTTTCTGCCCATGCTGAAAGACATTTTAGTTGTTTTCAATTTTTGCTGACTGTGAATAAAACTACTATAGACATTCACATACAGGTTTTTGTATGAATGTAAGTTTTCATCTTTCTTTTGTAAATATCTATGAGTAGGATTGCTAGTCATGTATAACTACATAGGAATCATTTTGCATACTAAACATACAAATATAATAAATTATATTTATATGTCCCTTAGTTAATTACTTTAAATATATGGTTTTAAAAAAAATGTCATTAGTAACTCCAGCTAATCTGACTCATACCTATCATTTTTTTGTCACATTATAAAAGTTGCCCAGGTTAGCTTTGTTCACTAACAGTATCTTTTTGTCTTGATTAATTTCAGAATTAAAATGTAGAAAAGATTTTTTAAAACAAACCACTACATTTTTAAACTGATTTGTTATGCTACAATATACTTTTCTTACCTTTTGACACTAGTGTCATTCATTGCAAATTTAAAAAGTCAGCTTTGATAATGGAAAGAAATATTGGATAATGGGAACACACAAACAAAAAAACTCATCTTATGTCCTTTGTCTATCAAGTAAGTCCTTATAAGGACTACCAACATGTTGATGGATGTCTGGTGTTATCTTCACATGTTTTATATCTCCTGATCTATTTGATCACATAAGAGGGAGGGATGGGAATGGAGGGGATCCAGAGAGAGAGAAAGAGAGAAAGAGAAGAGAAAGGAGGGAAGGAAGTAAGGGAGCGAGGAAAGAAGAGGATAAAAACCTGAATAGTTCACAGATTACACACTCAATGTCTGTCTGCGCTACACTGAATGACCAGTTAGCTAATAATATCAGTATATTTAATGTTAATAAAATGATAGAAATATTGATACTTTTTCTATTGATTTGTATTTTATTTTTCTGCTCTTCAAGAATGGTAGGAATAGAGGTCATTCCAACTATGTTTATAACGTGAATGCTTGAAAGAAAATGCTTTACTTGAAAATATGAATTCCACACTGAGATATAGTCGTCAAGTATGATTTTTATTTCCTAGGAGATTTTAACAAATTAGAATGAAATGAAAGTCTTCTTGATTTCTTAGCACAGCCACGACACATTTATTTTAAGTTATAATGATTATAGTTAACAATAATAATAATTTCCCGTGTGAGATCCCCCTCCTTGCACTACATCCAGAAACTGCCTCCAGGCAGAACACTAGAGTAATCATAGCGCTCACCCTGCTGTCTTCTCCTATCATGGAACTTAGTCCTGCACTATCCATTGTACAAATTAATGTTGTATAACAGATTTTGTCCAATTTTTCAGGTGTCTACATGAAAAGGGTAATTTTAATTCTAGTTATTCATCATGGTGGGAATCAGAAATTAACACAAAACTTTTTAATGAAGGATACTGCTGCTCTTCCCCTTTGCGCATAGGACCCTTTAGTGTGTTTCAAAGTGTGGTCTACAAATCACCTGCATTATTATTTCCTGAGGAATCTATTGAATGCAGATTCCTAGGCCCTAGTCCAGTATTTGAAAGGAAAGGTAGAAATCCAATTTGAAAAGCATTCTAGGTGATTCTTAGGACTGGCCAATCTTGAGCACTCCAGCACTGGATTGTCCATTTATCTTCTGTACTTAAGACATCACCATTTTCTCAACTTGCTAAAATAAAAGGTATAGGATGCCAGAGTGGGACTTCACTTAAAGAGCTCAGGCAAAGCAGCTCATTTACATAGAGAGCAGAGCCCTGGAGATCAAGGCAATGGGTTTATTCCTTGAGTACCTTTCACAACTGCTCCCTGATGTATGGACATTCAGTCTGTGTTGTAGGTATACAGGTAGCATCTCCTTTATATCTAAAGATAGCACATTTTCACTAGGATTACCAGCTCACTGTGATGCCTAAGAAAAATTTCCTTAAAGTAGCCTGGAGGGTGGCATCAACTACTGAGTGGTGCACTTAGATGATTGTAGAAAGAGCCACCTGGTGCTCTAGAGATGAAAACATAAAAAACATAATACTAATGTAAACAACTGCTCAGAAGACAATTATAATGGCCAAGGTATCTGTTTTGTTCCCTCCATTTCCCTTTTCTGCCTTCTTTCTTCAGTTCATCCAGATACCAAGCTTTAGTATTAGTCACTTATCGAGTTACTGACTGAGGCCACCTGCATTTGAACAGAACACATCCACAAATAAAGTATTTTAATAGTGAAAAGATAATAATAGTTTCCTGGCAATAATAACAAGCACATGGGGGCTATTTCATCTGTGAGAGAGTGTGTATGTGTGTATACTGTGTGTATGTTAGTGCTTCAGAGATGCTTGATTTCCTAACAGGTAAATAAGAATTACATGTATTATTATGTATAGTCCTACAATAGAATTCTATACAGTCATTACAAAGAATAAGGTACATTTATACGTGTATTTTTTTTTTTTTTTTGAGACGGAGTTTCGCTCTTGTTGCCCAGGCTGGAGTGCAATGGCACAATCTCGACTCACTGCAACCTCAGCCTCCCGGGTTCAAGCAATTCTCCTGCTTCAGCCTGCTGAGTAGCTGGGATTACAGGCACGCACCACCATGCCCGGCTAATTTTTTGTATTTTTAGTAGAGAGGGGGTTTCTCCATGTTGAGGCTGGTCTCGAACTCCTGACCTCAGGTGATCCGCCCACCTCGGCCTCCCAAAGTGCTGGGATTACAGGTATGAGCCACCGCTCCCAGCTATACATGTATGTTTGTGTAAAAATAAATAATAGCAATAATAATAGATAAGCATATACATAAAAAAAGATGAAGGGATATGTTACATTCTATTATCAGTGGTTATCTCTAGAAGATGGATTTTTTGGTGGAAAATTTTCCTTTTCAAAGTTAATTACTTCAGTCATGTTTGAATTTTGTATAAATTGAGTAATCAGAAAAATAAACACTAAAACTCAGGAGGACTGTCAACTCTGCCTAAGTAAAGGCTTGTCTGATAGACCCATAAATTAAGAAACAAAATACGGCCAGGCGCGGTGGATCACGCCTGTAATCCCAGCACTTTGGAAGGCCGAGGAGGGCGGATCACTTAAGGTTAGGAGTTTGAGACCAGCCTGGCCAACATGGTGAAACCCTGTGTCTGCTAAAAATACAAAATTAGCCTGCCGTAGTGGTGGGCACCTGTAATCCCAGCTACTTGGGAGGCTGAGGCAGGAGAATCGCTTGAACCTGGGAGGTGGAGGTTGCAGTGAGCTGAGATCGCGCCACTGCACTCCAGCCTTGGCAAAAAGAGTGAAACTCTGTTTCAAAACAAAACAAAACACCAAAAAACAAACAAACAAAAGACAGAAAATACATCAGCTTAAGAGTTTAAGTATTTACCATATTTAATTAAGAGAAAAGGTGTCTTATCTTAAGAACGTGAAGCTGAAACACACGAGTTACATTTTCTGTTTCACAGATACTGATCATCTCATTCCCAGTGAGTTAAAGGGAGGTTTGATAGAGAAAGGGAAGGGAAAAACTTATAAAGTGATGTCTGGGAGAGAGGAAAGAAGAGAGTGTGACATGAGTATGCAACTGGACTAAAGTATTAAAAGCCAATTTGGGGAAGGTGATTAATATAGATGATGACAACAGCAGCAGTAATAACTGTTGCCAAACAGTGTGTGAAACACTTCACTGTTTTATTTCATTTAATCTTCACATTGATTCTTGTGAGGAAACAACGTCTCTGAACCTCAGTATCCTCCTTTGTAAAAATGAGTATTACAACAGTGTCTAACTTGTAAGCTTGCTGTGAGAATTGAATGACAAGGTGGGTATAAAACAATTAGCACGGTGTTTGGGACACAGCAAGAACTCATTGCTTGTTGCTTATGGTTATTATTATCCTCATTTTATAGATGTGGAAGTTGAATTTGAACCTTGACCAATATCCAAGAACTAGTAGGTGACACAGATGTGGAAACTGAATCTGAACCTTAATCAATATCCAAGAACTGCTAGGTGACAGAGCTGATATCTGTGCCTGGGCTTATCTGTTTCCAGATCTGCTTCAATATTCATGGACAACAGTGACACTTTGGAGTCCTGTATAAACTCCCTGCATATTTCATCCATTTCAATTATTGTCTTTAGAGCGGTAAAGTACAAAAGTATCTAATTAAGATCTATTGTGGTAGTGTTGGTGATACATTCGTTAGAAACATCAACAAAAACAGATCGTACATTTTCTAAAGACAAGATCATGTTCTATAGGTAGAGTTTTAGGTTGGAACGAATTTTTTATAGAATAGTACCTAAGTTACTAGGTACTTAGGGTGTGATCATCTTGCTTTCAAAGGTTAGTTAGGAGAGATCAGCGTGTTGCCTGTGCAGTGACTCTGGCACCACAATGACAGATGGCCCAGTCCAGGGCTCTGACCAGCTTCCTCCTGTCTGCTGCTTTCCTGGCATAGTAACTTTGCCAATATAATGGGAACTGCTCCAAAGCAGAGCTTATGGTGGGGTTAAGCAGGGCATGGCATTGCCTTTTCTACCCATGATACGTAAGGATAAATTGAGACAAGTCACCTTGACCAGGGAAAAGTTGAAGCTGAATGTTGGGCTGCCTGGCCAGGAAGCATTTTTTTGTTGTTAAACGGGCAAATCTGTTGTTATGTGTGCCTTAATGGAAAATGCAGAGCCACAGCATAGCAATATAAGGTGGTGTTGACTCCAGTTCAGCTTGTCCTGAACCATTGATTTCCTAGCTTTGGATGCTAAAGAGAAACTCCTGGCTCAGTTATTCAAACTGAAGACATATCCCCTGATGGAGGAGGGGGTGAGACATGAAGGTGGAGGGAAAAGTTAGCAACAATGGGGCTCACAACACTGACAGTTTAGAAGCAGCCCATATGCCTGGCACAGGATGACTACACGATGGGAAGACAAGCCTCACTTGAACAAAACCCCAAAACCAGAGGGGTTGAGTTTGACCTACTCATCTCTCCCGTCTGGCACCACCATCTGCTTTGAGCCAAAGTTGCTATGGGACACAGTGGTTGGTATATGTGTTGATGTGTACCTATCTGTCTAGGGTTACTAAGAGGGAATTGGAAGCAGAAAGCAAATTCTTGAATGTCAGTCACCCATATAAAGCGGGTTGCCATTCTACCAAATCTCTGAACAGAGGAAAGTCATGGATTTGTAAAGATGACAAGAGAATGTCCATTCACTTAGCCCCATAGGAAGGGCCTGCTTCTCTCATCACCAGGCTGGATCTATGATGAAGAGCAGACCTTTGAGCCAATGGGCCTACAGTGAGAATGGCTATTGCTGCATACTCAGAGGGACAACATTTTTCTGATATCAGGAGGTAGCAGGAGTGGGGGAAGGGTTGAGGAAACAAAAAAGGGAAAGGAAAATCAAGGAGTGAATCAATAGGGAGGTGTGTTTGCAGGTGAGGCCTCGAATTTTCTAGAGTATGCAGCTGCAGCCACTCTGTAACTACTTAAAAATTTGATAACTCTTATTATGCCACCACGTAGCAATGGCTATCTCTGGTGGTAAGATAATCAAATTTTTTGGGGGGTAGTATTTTTACTTTCCTATGTATTCTAGCTCTTCTACAGTAAATATATATTACTTACATAAGTAAATAAATGAAGATCCCCCCAAAATAACTTGTATTGAGTGGTAGCTATAAAGAAAAATAAAGCTGTGAGCAACTGTCTGGTACGTAGGCTTTAGAAGACGATCTGAGATCTCATTTTCCTCACCATGTCCTTTGCCTCCCTTGCCAGGTACACAGACACATTGCTCCCAATCAGCTTTCAAAGAGCACATTTGTGCAAATGGAGAAAGACATGTAAAAAAAGACAGTTCAGTAATCTCACTTCGATTCTAAATGAGGGATTTTGTTTAGACCTCTTAATACAATTTTACAGTGGTTTACTAGGCATTATCCTTGAGTGACATCAAAATATCATTGTCTTCTAGTACTTGGTAAGGAATTAGGTATGCTTGCTAGCAGCCTGGTTTAAACCACACAGAAAGTGAAGGAGATAGTATTTCAGCTTGTGAATGGCTCCTGCTGTTGAAGATCAATATGCTTATGTGTACCATATATATATACACACACACACACACACACATACGCATTTATATAAATGCATGTATATTATGTATGCATGTATATTATATGTATATTAGTTTTAAAAGCAAATTCAGAGATAAGGCACTACAGTTTGTCTTTACTATTTGTGTTTTTTTTCCATTTTATGGTGCCTTGAAGCAACAAAAGATGTTGATGAAAACATGTTTTTTTATGCCAGCTAGGAAACCTAATATGTGGAAAATTAAACTGGCTGTTCCTTTCTGAGCCTTTTTGGATATCATAGATGCATGATTCTTATTTGAATGAAAAGAGAAAAAAGTTTTTCAGAATGCTCAAAATACTAGGGTTTTATGGTTGCTTTGATTTAATTTCCTTTAGGAAAACAACATTGCCATTGCTGAAAATTAACAAATAGATGAATCCATTAAAATTCTTCCATTAATTGGAGGGAAATTGTTTCTCTATTACAAACTACCGTAAAGTCACTGTAGTAACTACCAGAAAAATCACTGTGCTTTTAGTCTTGCCTACCAGTGGCACAGGGAAGACAACACCATTCCTCTTCTATTCAAGCTACTCTCACAGGTAGCAACTTGAATATTTCCATCTCTATTAAGACCACAGAGAAAGACTTCCTTCTATAAGATCCTGTGAAAAATCAGTGTTGAAGAACTCCCTGTAGACTGAGAATTCCTTAGTGTCAGTCAATGGAAAACTCATTTGACCCTTCAGAAATACGTACTTTTAAATTTTGACTCTTCTGCTCCAGCAGGTAGCTTGTAGCAAAAGACAAACTAGTGGGCGTCTAAGAGGACAAGGAATGGTACAAATCCATGCATTAATGCATTGCTTTGATTTGGCTTTACAAGTGACTTACCATTCCATTAGATTTTCCCCATGGGAAATTGAAAAAAAAAATGCTTCCACTGGCTCCTGGCACAGTGCTTGTTTCCTTCAAGGATGACCATCTCAGGAACACACCTGCACTCTAGCAAAGATTTTGTTCACCGGAACAAAAGGGAGGCACAAAGTAATTCTGAAACATTCCAAACTGCTTGGAACATGCCACGTATTAACAAATCCTCTTGTATGTTAGATCATTCTAATTGGAATGTCTGCTAATGCCTTTTGTGAACAGGAACCTTTGTAATTTTAGTGAGGGGAAGAAAGGACATCAACAGCTTTCACGAGATCTAAAACATATAATTGTCATCAACATGATAATTTTTTACATCAATAACAAAATGAGTTTTGGGGGGTAAATAACTACAGGAAGATGCTTTTACATTTATTTGAAAAACAAATATTAAAACAAGCAGAGATGTGCAAAACTTTTTTTGGAGCTGGATTTTAGCTTTATGTACAAGATCATGCAAATCAAATCAAACTAAAAGCAAAATGAACATTATACAAACGATGTACATTTCTAGTGAAAGGAGGTGTTAAGAACTGTGAAAGGTCTCAGATTTTACTCTATTTACAAGTTAACAAGTTTCATGGATGCTGGCAGAAGACATGAGACTCCTGAGTCAGATTTGAAGGGCAATTTATTATTCACCTCAATAGCAGTAGCCAGAGTATCTGCACTTTGTGCTGATTCTCTGAGTCTTCATTCTCACAGGGTGATGCAAAGAGAGCCAAATGATATCAGTACATACAGAGCATTGTATTATAGGGAAGGAATTCTGAGCTTTGGGTGCCTGAATTTTTTAAAAAGGGTAGTAAGTATACTTTCATTTTGCTCTCAAGTGAGACATTACCTTTATTATGCTGAATAGTAATTATACCTGCCCTTTGCTTCAGAATATTACATTTATCTTACAAGGCCATAAGCAAACTGTCTCTTAGGCCTGGAGGGAGACATTATATTCCAAGGCTGTTTGCTATGTGAGTACACTTGAACTAATAGTCCAGAACAAAGGGCAGCTGGTGACTTACTTGCAAGATGTGTAGAAATGTGAGAAATCCATGAAGAATTGTCCCCCAGTGGAAGCATTTGTTTGGCAGCGATGTTACATTCAAGGCTTAGCATTGTTATAGGTTGGTGCAAAAGTAAGAGCGGGTTTTGCCATTTAAGTCATGGCAATTACTTTTGCATCAACCTGATAGTACACTTCAGACAATCAACCATTTATTCGGTGAGTCAGTGAGTCACTCATTCATCCAGTCAATGAGTTAGTCCGTCACTTAATAAACATTTATAGAGTGCTTGCCATGTGCTTCGTATTGTGTAAAGAACTAGAGAAACAAAACAGATGAAAAAAGTTGAAAACTGTACTTTAGGAGTTTACATGCTAGTGAAAAAATAGTAATTAAAAAGATGATATTAATAATAATATTTAGTGGAGATAATGTTGCATGTTCACCATAGTTTTCTTTTCCTGGGTACACATAAAGTCTGTATTTCGGCCTTCTTTGTACTTGTCATTAGGTTGGAGCCATGTGACTGAGTTCTGGTCCACTGTATGTGTGTGTAGTAATGTAAAGTAGTAAGAGACCATGTCTTTCAAAATATCCCGTAAGACCCTGAAGTTCTATCTACTTCTGCCATGGAATCCATGGAAGCCAACCAGAGCCACAAAATATTCATTATCTCCTGTTCACAAGTGAGGAAACAGCATCATAATACAATGTACTAAATATGATAATGAATATGATACAGGTTGAGCATCTCTAATCCGAAATCTGAAATGCTCCAATATCCAAAACTTTTAAGACCAACATGATGCCACAAGTAAAAAATCCTACACCTGACTCCGTGTAATTGGTCACAGTCAAAATGCAGATGGACGAAACATTTATTCAGTGTTCTCAAGGGAAGATTCATTAACAAATTTGCCAGCGTCATTACTAACGATAGCCTCATGTCAAAACAAATCTACAATACTGATAAGACATCACTGTTTTGGGGTTATTGCCTCAGAAAGACACTGACTACAGTTGATGAGACAGAACCTATGGGAATTAAGGCTGCCAAGGACAGAATAACTGTGCTGGGATGTGCTAATGCAACAGGCACACTTAAGTGTAAACTTGCTGTAATAGGCAAAAGCTTGCGTTTTTGTTTTTTTCAAGGAATGAATTCTCACCAGTCCATTATTATGCACACAAAAAGGCATAGATCACTGGGGACATCTTTTCTGATTGGTTTCACAAACATTTTGTACCAGGGGTTTGTGCTCACTGCAGGGAACTGGACTAGATGATGACTGCAAGATTTTGCTATTCCTTGACATCTGTTCTGCTCATCCTTCAGCTGCAATTCTCACCAAAAATAATTTATGCTATGTACTTTCCCCTACAAGTGACCTCATTAATTCAGCCATGTGACCAGGGTATCCTTAGACCAATGAAGCATAAATATAAAAACAATTTCTTGAACAGCATGCTAGCAGCAATGAACAGAGGCGTGGGGGTAGAAGGTTTTCAAAAGGAGTTGAGCATGAAGAATTATGTTCAGTGATGATGAACAAGTGGTGATTTTGGAGGATTCTGCACACCAGTTGAGAAAAAATGATATTTGACCTCCTGAAATATGCAAAATTATACCTTCAATACGCAAAAATTATACGTTTAGAGTCCATCAGTAAGCTGGAAGAAGTGAATATCAATAATGAGGCTCCAGTTGTTCATTACCAACAGTGAAACAGCCAAAATGGCTCTAAATCAAGGTGATTGGGATAATAATGACAATGAAGATAACATTGATAACCCTGCTGAAAATGTGCCTAAAAACAACATGATGAAGATGTGTGATGGGCTTATGGAAGGACTAGCTCAGTCTGCAATCGTAACAAAACAAGAAATCATGTCAGTTTATAAAATCAAATAGAGACTTCTGAGAAAAAACTGTCGTTAATGAGGCAGATGACTCTGGAGGAAACATTTAAAAAAGCCATTTAGCGGAGTGTCTCCTTATCCCTAGAAGACTCACTTTCTGGTTCATCAACTGCTTCTGATGTTTCTTCTCAACTGAAAAAATAAAATAAAATACAGTGTATAGTACACTTTTAATTAAAACACAGCATCATAGGTGGAGACTGCCATTGTTTGTTGTTGCTGTTTAACAGTTGATACAGGTATTTTGGGGATGCTACTGTGCTCCTTAGTTACCCTGGATGCATATTTTTTTCACTGTGTTAATGATTTGACATATAATTTACTGTTAAGAATTTATGTATGAGTAAGTACAAGAAAGTGGTTGCTTATTGGTAGAAAATGTATTTAGAGTCAGGAATAATGGTGATGCCAAACAACCACAGTTTGTCCACATGGGTGGCTGAGATAGCAACATCTTTGCTTTCTGCTGGTTCACTGTACACTAACTTTGTTTTATGCACAAAATTATTTTAAAATATTGTATAAAATTACCTTCAGGCTATGTATAGAAAGTGTATATGAAACAAATGAATTTTTTGTTTAAACTTGGGTCTCATATTTAAGATATCTCATTACGTATATGCAAATATTCCAAAATCCAAAAACAAATATTCGATATCTGGAACACTTCTGGTCCCAAGCATTTCAAACAAGGGATACTCAACCCGTATATTTTTTCAAATACCATGACCAATGACCAACTTCTGGGCAAGAATCCTGACTTATTCATTTGATTTACAATTCTTACCAAAGGGCTTAGAGGAAGACATAAACTTGTCTTTCAAGTCAAAAAGGAGATTGTTTTATTATTTTAAATTTTAGACTCAGGGGGTACATGTGCCGGTTCGTTACATGTGTATTTTGCATGATGCTGAGGTTTGGACTTCTATTGATCTTGTCACCTAAGTAGTGAACATAGCACCCCATAAGTAGTTTTTCAATCCTTGTCCCCCTTCCTCCCTTCCCATTTCTGAAACCCCACTGTCTACTGCTCTCATCTTTGTGTCCGTAGTTTTTCAATCCTTGTCCCCCTTCCTCTCTTCCCATTTCTGGAACCCCACTGTCTACTGCTCTCATCTTTGTGTCTGTGTGTACCCAAGGTTTAGCTCCCACTTTTAAGTGAGAGCATGAGGTATTTGGTTTTCTGTTTCTGCATTAATTCGCTTAAGATAATGGCCTAAGAAGGAGATTGTTAAAGTAATGAAGGGCATAGAATTAAGGGGAATGTTTATTTTGTTTGCTTAATTTAGTTTTTCTTCTAAGATAAGAAATGCTTAAATATGTTCACAGGTAAAATCATGGAGAGGAAGAGAATCAAGTTCTTGAAAGAAAGGTCTTGAAGGGAGGGTAGAAGAATAAGATCTAGAAGAGCTGATAAGTAGGTGAAAAACTTACCTGGCCATATGAAAAAGAAAAACACAACAGGAATAACCATTTGAATGATAGCTTTGGGGAGAGTTTGTTTTTATTTAAGATAGAGAAGGTAGAGAAAACACTGAAAAACAAGCTTAGGATATAGATTCCAGGCATTACAGAAAAACAATAATCAGGTGTTGTCTGCGGGCGGATCACGAAGTCAGGAGATTGAGACCATCTTGTGAATGGTGAAACCACGTCTCTACTAAAAATACAGAAAATCAGCTGGGTGTGGTGGCTGGCGCCTGTAGTCCCAGCTACTCGGGAGGCTGAGGCAGGAGAATGGCGTGAACCCAGGAGGCGGAGCTTGCAGTGAGCTGAGATTGCGCCACTGCACTCCAGCCTAGGTGACAGAGTAAGACTCCGTCCCAAAAAAAAAAAAAAAAAGTGTGTGTTATAAGGATAATGATGATGCAAGGGCTTCATTAGGACAAAATGTTGCCTAAACTGCATTTTTTTTTTTTTGAGACAGGGTCTCACTCCCATCACCCAGACAGGAGTGCCCTGGTGTGAACATGGCTCACTGCAGTCTTGACTTCCTTGGGCTCACTTAGGTGATTCTCTCACCTCAGCCTCCCAAGTAGCTGAGATTACAGGCGTGCACCACCACACCCAGCTAATTGTTCATAGTTTTGGTAGAAACTGGGTCTCGCCATGTTGCCCATGCTAGTCTCAAACTCCTGACCTCAGGTGATCCACCCTCCTCGGCCTCCCAAAGCGCTGGGATTACAGGCGTGAGCCACCATGCCTGGCCTAAACTGCATTGTTTATCTCGATTTTCAACTTTGGATTCTCTAAGTAGCCATGATTCACCCTCACTGGATTTGGAGAAAGCAAAAAAAATACATGAAAATATTTTTTGTCTTAGACTCTAAGATCATAATGAGAAGCTTATAACTAAGGCTGTCTTACAAACACCTGCGATAACCTGCTAGAAGCATCAATATCAATATACAGGCCATGTCTGCACCTGTCTAGTTACAACTGTTGGCTGCACATCTGGGGAAACCGAGGAAGAACACACCCTAAAGTGCGGGGAGCCTGATGAGTTCACCAAACCCCAGGCTACCAGGAGGAAAGTTAGGTGCCTTGAGTTAGGTGGGTTTTAAATAAAACAGTGGGCAGAATTATTTTATGCTTCAGTAGGAAATGTATGGGCATCCCCTCACCAAGAGGCTCTATGTAATCCTGCTGAATTGCTTGAAAAAAGAACCCAGGCAATCCACGCATGACAGAGTCATAATGTTTTGTGAGAGAAATGAAAAGGCGTTTGGGGTGTGTTGGGACTGACATCTGGAAGGGAATCACGTGCTGCTCCGTGCTCTATTCCCGTGACTCCAAAATCAGAGACGGTTGGCAGAAACAGACCACTCACCTAAGCCAGGGGCGGGGCCGGGAGAAGACAGGAGGCTGATATTTGTTGCTGAACACCCATCATGCGCCACATAGTGAAGTGGAAAGTGGTTGCTCACTTCCAGGTTTGTCTGTCTCAAAGTGAGTGTCCCGCTGCTCCAAACCACGCAGGGTCCGGCTACCAGCTGCGCCCGCTGCTCTCCAGACATTGAACAGGGAGCTCGGCAGTCTCCAGGCCTCAGGGTCAGCCTGGTCCTAAGGGTCTCGGACTCACCCCTGGCAGCCAGCTGGGATCGCTTCCAGGCAAGGGTCACAGGACATTACATACTGTCCAATTTTATCTGAGTCAGCCAAAGGAGTGGCTCAAGGAATTCTACAGGGATTTGCCCAGAGCGGAGTAGGCTAGAATGAAAAACTAGCACATCAAAGGAAGAAAAATAACTTCAGTGTTTCCAAATTGTGTTTCTGGATCATGAGACTCTAGGAAAATCTGATCCACTTTTTGTTGTGTTTCATCCCAAAGCAGCTGGCTGACCAAGAGGATGAGACCATTACCGTGAACCGCAGCAGCAGCAGCCAGGCCATTTTCTATCCTATGTTTTAACTGGCAAAGCGCTGCCATATACTTATGTCACAGAATGCTCAGAATAACTCTGTTGGCATGTTTTACTGACCCACCACACAGATGAGGAGAGATGGAGTGTACTAGTGACCTCCCCACAGTCAGAGCTTCTTGGTGGTAAGGCCGGCATTACCACCTGGATCTGTTGACTCTGGCTCCAGGGGACATTCTGTGACACGGGAGAACCTGAGTTGAGACCGACTTCATCCAGGGTGCACTGGGAATCTGCCTGTGCATCCCATAGATGTTTCAGGCTTACCATGTTTTAAATTCAACCCCTGATCTCCTATCTTACACCAAGCCCACTCTACCTGCAGCCTTCCCCACCTCAGTTACAGCAATGCCATTCTTTTTTTTTTTATGTGTTTTTGATAAATCTATTCTCCCCCAGCTTTATTGAGCTATAACTGACAAATACAATTATATAAATTTTAGGGGTATAATGTGATGATTTGATAAGTTTATATATTGTGAAATGATTACCATAATCAAGTGAGTTAAGATGTCCCTTGCCTTCTGTGGTTATGTGAAAGGAAAATAAAATCTCTGGGACCTCAAACCCCCTATGGCAAAGGGAAAAGTTAAGTTTGGGAGCTGAGTCATGCAAAAAACAACAATGACAACAAAAAACAAAACCTGCTTTCCTTTTGTTCCTAGACTGATAGCTGCAAGATAGAAGGCCCCATACCTCTCCAGGTGGCTTCCCTCACCCTGTGTATTAGTTCATTTTCATGCTGCTGATAAAGACACACCCGAGACTTGGCAATTTACAAAAGAAAGTGGTTTAATTGGACTTACAGTTCCACGTGGCTGGGGAAGCCTCACAATCATGGCGAAGGCGAGGAGGAACAAGTCACATCTTACATGGATGGCAGCAGGCAAAGAGAAAATTTGTGCAAGGGAAATCCTCTTTTTAAAACCATCAGATCTCCTGAGACTTATTCACTGTCAAGAGACTAGCATGGGAAAGTCTTGCCCCCATGATTCAATCACCTTCCACCAGGTCCCTCCCACAACATGTGGGAATTCAAGATGAGATTAGGATGGGGACACAGCCAAACCAGATCACCCTGACAATGTAAGATAACTAACAGCTTATCTTCACGGGTGTGGAACAAAGACAAGACTAGAAATCATCCCTCTGCCCACCCCAAAACAAATGCATATTTGACTTCTTTCTCTACTCTATTTTTATCTTATGTAAAATGCAGATTTACTGAGCATGACAAGAATGCATAATTGACTGTTCCTCTATACTCTCCTCTCACATGTAACATGTGAATTCAGTAAGCACTAATGAAAGTTTCACAAGAATATACCCACTTATCTGGCTACCTACCCAGTCTTTTCTTTCCTTTTTCCCCTCCTGCTGCTCTTTCCCCTTTAAATATTGAAGTCTTCAAAACCCTCTTTGGAAAACACATGGGCCACAGACTGTATGGTAACTTGTGTTTCTTTTTCCCAGTGCATCCTCAACCTTGGCAACATGAACCTCTAAATTGGTCAAGGCCTGTCTCAGACACTTTTTGGTGTACAATTACCTTCTTTGTGTGTCTGTGTGTGGTGAGAACATTTAAGATCTGCTCTCTCTTAGCAAATCTCAAGTATATAATAATCAGTAACCATAGACACCATGCTGTACAGTAGATTTCCAGAACTTATCTTCTATCTGAAAGTTTGTACCATTTGACCAACCTCTCTCCATTTCTCTCACTCCCCAGCCCCTGGCAACCACACCTCTAATGTCTGCTTCTAAGTTTGACTTTTTTAGATTCCAAATGAGTGAGGTCGCCCAGTATTTCTTTCTCTGACTCTTTATTTCACTGAAGATACTGTGCTCCGGGCTCATCTATGTTGTGTCAAATGATAGGATTTTCTTCTTTTAAGGCTGAATATTATTCTGTTGTGTATATATACTCCATTTTCTGTATTCATCTGTTGACAGACAGGTTGATTCTACACCTTGGCTATTGTGAATAGTGCTGCCATGGACACGGGAGTGCAGATATTTCTTTGAGATACTGATGTTGTTTCCTGTGGATATATATCAGAAGTGGGATTGGTGGATCTCATGGTAGTTCTATTTGTAATTTTTGGAGGAAGCTCCATATTGTTTTCCATAATGGGGTACTAGTTTACGTTTCCACTAACAGCTTAGAAGTGTTCACTTTTCTCCACATCCTTACCAACCCTTGTCATGGCTTGTCTTCTATAGTAGCCATCCTGACATGTATAAGGTGCTGTCTCATTGTGGTATTGATTTGCATTTCCTTGATGGTTCACGATGTTCCGCATCTTTTCATGGACTTGTGGGACATTTTGGTGTCTTCTTTGAAAAACGTCTTCAGGTCCTTAAGCCAACTTTGTTTTTTCAGTTACCCAAGTAAGCAAATAAATGAACAAACAAAATCCTTACAGTCATCGTTGTCTCTATTTTTCTCTCACACCCACATTCGATTTGTCATGAAATGCCATGAACTTGACCTTTAAAAATATCCAGAATTTGGCCACTTCTCACCACCCTCACAGCTGTCACCCTGGTCTGAATCACCGTTGACATTTGCATGGATTCTTGCAATGGCCTCCTAATTGGCCTCCCTGCTTCTTCCCTTTGTCCCCAATATAATAGCCAGAGTTATCTTTTTTTTTTAGACAGGGTCTCCCTCTGTCACCCAGGCTGGAGTGCAGTGGCACCATGTCTACTCACTGCAACTTCCACCTCCCCGGTCTCAAACGATCCTCCCACCTCAGCCTCTGGAGTAGCTGGAACCACAGGCAGGCACCAGCATGCCCAGCTATTTATTTTGTATTTTTTGTAGAGGCAGGGTTTTGCCATGTTGCTAGGCTGGTCTCAAACTCCTGGACTCAAGGCATCTGCCCACCTTGGCCTCCCAAAGTGTTGGGATTACAGGTGTGAGCCACTGCACACAGCCCAAGGTGTTTTTGTTTTGTTTTGTTTTGTTTTGTTTTTGAGATGGAGTCTCACCTGTCGCCAGGCTGGAGTGCAGTGGCACAAACTTGGCTCACTGCAACCTCCACCTCCCAGGTTCAAGAGATTCTCCTGCCTCAGTCTCCTGAGTAGCTGGGACTACAGGTGCACGCCACCGCACTCAGCTAATTTCTGTAGTTTTAGTACAGACGGGTTTTCACCATGTTGGCCAGGATGGTCTCTATCTCTTGACCTTGTGATCTGCCTGCCTCGGCCTCCTGAAGTGCTGGGATTACTTACAGGCGTGAGCCACTGCGCCCGTCCCAGAGTGATCTTTTAACAGGTGACTTAGATAATAAGTCTCTGCTCAGAACCCTGTACTAGCTCATTTCATTCAGTGTAAAAACTAAAGTTCTTACAACGATGACAAAGTCCTCTTTGTTTGTCCCACCCCATTGCTGTGATGACCTCCAGTAGGAGGAGAAGCTACTACGTGCTTCTAATCTACTCCAGCCACCCCGGCTTCCTTACCACTCCTCCGGCATCTCAGGCACGCTTACTCCAAGGTCTTTGCTCTAGATGTTCCATCTTCTTCAAATGCTCTTTCCTCGTATTTTGCTTAGCCAACTCCCTCACCTCCTTCAAGTCTTCTCAGGGTTTGAAGAACTGAGAACTGTTTAACACCACATCCTGCTCCGTATCATTGCATTCCAATCCTGCACACCCGATTCTTTTTTTCTACAACCCTTATTTCCTTCTGTGTTACTATATACAGGTAATCGGTAAACTGTGCTATTATTCAAATGCATACTCTGACCCTCTCAGGAGGATTATTCTTTCCCCACCCCATTGGCCTTGGACATGGCTACGTGACTGGGTCTGATTGCTGACATAGAAGCAAAAGCATTGTTACTTGTAGACAGAAGTTACAGGAGCCAGCATGTGGCTTACCATGTTCTTTATCCTGCCATAATGCCTTTTGCATCTGACTTCTTTCACTTAGCAGTAGTATTTTTGAGTTCATCCATTTTTGAGTTTATGACACCTTGTTCCTTTTCATTGCTGAATAGTATTCCAAAATGTGACTGAACTACAATGTGTTTATTCAGAGTTGCAGATAATAGCTACTCCATCAGGCTGGGTCCTAGAAAGATGACAATCTGTCGCAGAGCTGTATTTAACCAGTAATTGTCAGGTCTCATGGGTCAGAAATGAACTATTGTGCTAGAAGCCACTGAGATTTTGCGAACTAACCTAATTGATGCATATCTGTGTTTTCTGCTCATTGATGGATCAGAAGCATATAGAAAGAGTTTGGAGTGTAGCAGGTCTTTAATAAATATTTGTTAAATGAATAGATGCTGAGGAATGTGATTTAAGGAATGGCAGGAATATTCCAGTCTTGAAATATCCTTCCCTCTCTGCTTTCTGAAACTTGAAACTGTAGTATTATAAATTTACCCTTTTAGGATAAGTATTATTACTCATTTTTAACATTATTAGAAGTATGCCATAATTGTTTTAATTAGCATTTTTAGTATAAATGATGTGTTAAACATGATTTGGGACAAAGAAAACACATGCTAGTAATTGGAAAGAGTGCTAAAAAATTCTCTCTCTATTCATCAAATGACTTACAGGTGAATAACTCTTGTTCTAGAAACTGAACCGTAAAAAAATTGGGCCCCCTTTTTAAAAAATCATTACACAATTTATCTCTGATTCTCAAACTTCTGTTATCATTAACATTATTTTTTAAGTTTTATAATTTTTTTTTTTTGAGGCAGAGTCTCGCTCTGTTGCCCAGGCTGGAGTGCAGTGGCGCAATCTCGGCTCGCTGCAACCTCCACCTCCCAGGTTCAAGCCATTCTCCTGCCTCAGCTTCCCAAGTAGCTGGGATTACAGGCGAGTGCCACCATGCCCAGCTAATTTTTGTATTTTTTAGTAGAGAAGGGGTTTCACCATGTTGGCCAGGCTGGTCTCAAACTCTTGACCTCAGGTGATCGACCTGCCTCTCCTCCCAAAGTGCTGGGATTACAGGTGTGAGCCACCATGCCCAGCCAAGTTTTATAATTTTAAAATAGCTTTATTGAGATACAATTTACATGCAATAAAATTTGCTAATTTCAGGTATACAGTTCGATGCCCTAAAATAATTTTTTTTACACAGAGTCTTGCTCTGTGGCCCAGGCTGGAGTGCAGTGGTGCGATCACAGCTCACTGCAACCTCTGCCTCCCGGGTTCAAGCAGTTCTTGCGCCTCAGCCTCCCAAGTAGCCAGGATTACATGCTGCGCCACCACACCCAGCTGATTTTTTTTTTTGTATTTTTAGTAGAGACAGGGTTTTGCCATATTGGCCAGGTTGGTCTTGAACTCCTGTCCTCAAGCTACCCACCCACCTCGGCCTCCCAAAGTACTGCAATTACAGGCATGGGCCACTGCCCGGCCCAGTTAGATAACTTTTGATATTTGTGTGCAGTCATGTAACTTCTACTGCAATCAAAATACAGAATAGCTCCTTCTCCTTATAAAGTTTCATTATAATTCTTTGCAATCAATCTTTCACAAGCCCCAGCCAAGGGCAACCACTGATCTTCTGTCTCTATACTTTTGCCTTTCTCGAAGTTCATACAAATGGAATTATATAGTCTGAGTCTTTTGATTGTGACTTCTTTCAGTTAGCAATAATGTTTTTGAGCTCATCTATGCTTTTGAGTAAATTTTGTTCCTTTTTTTTTTTTTTTATTGCTGAGCAGTATTCCAAAGTGTGGATATGGGCCGGGTGCGGTGGTTCATGCCTGTAATCCCAGCACTTTTGGAGGCCAAGGCTGGCAGATCATTTGAGGCCAGGAGGTCAAGACCAGCCTGGCCAATATGGTGAAACCCCATCTCTACTAAAAATACAAAAATTAGGCATGGTAGCGCACACCTGTAGTCCCAGCTACTTGGGAGGCTGAGGTAGGAGAATTGCTTGAACCTAGGTGGCAGAGGTTGCAGTGAGCTAAGATTGCACCACTGCACCCCAGCCTGGACAACAGAGCAAGACTCTGTCTCAAAAAAAAAAAAAGTATGGATATGCTGAAAAATACAAAATAATTCCCTAGTCCCCCAGTAACCTTTATTCTACTTTCTCTCCCTGTAAATGTGACTACTCTTGGTCCATCACAACAGTGGAATCGTCCAATCTTTGTCCTTTTGTGACTGGCCTATTTTACTTAGCATAGTGTCTTCAGTGTTCACCTATGAGGTATCAAATTCTCATTCTTTTTAAGGCTGAATAATACTTCATTATGTTTGATTCAGGAGGCCAAGAGTTCAAGACTAGCCTGGGCAACATAGTGAGATCCTGTCTCAAAATAAAATTAAGAAAAAATTAGCCGGGCTTGGTGGTGCACACATGTAGTCCCAGTTAGTTGGGAGGCTGAGGTGAGATGATCACTTGAGCCCAGGAGTTCGAGGCTGCAGTGAGCTATGATTGCACCATTGCATTCCAATCTGGGTGACAGAGCAAATTTTCTAAAAATAATAATAATAATAATAATAATTTAATGCAATAAAACCTTAGCACATTGACTAGCATGTATTATGCTCTATATATTATGCATTAGAAATATTTCCAAGGCAGAAATTAAAGAAGAGAATGGGGCAGGATGAAGTATTTTAAGACAGGAGTTATAGGTATCAGTGCCTAGGTGATCATTAGCAATCTTTAATAGAACAGCAAGGTGAATATAATAATAATTAGAACTCCAAGAGAGTAAAAATTGTGTTTTATTCAGTGCTGTCTCCCAGGCTGGAGTGCAGTGGCGCACTCTCGGCTCACTGCAACCTCCACCTCCTGGGTTCAAGCAATTCTCCTGCATCAGCCTTCTGAGTAGCTGGGATTACAGGTGCCCACCACCTTGTCTGGCTAATTTTTTGTATATTTAGCAGAGACGGGGTTTCCCTATGTCGGCCAGGCTGGTCTCGAACTCCTGACCTCAGGTAATCTGCCCTCCTCGGCCTCCCACAGTGCCGGGATAACAGGCGTGAGTCACCACGCCCGGCCTATTCAGTGCTGTTTTTACAGTGCTATAACAGTACCTAGCACATGGAAGTTATTAAATAAATGCACAGATAGATGAATGAATGAAGCAAGTTTCTGTCTTTCCCAACAGCTGGATGAGGGCATGTATTCTTTTCTCTCTCCTGTTACTGATCAATTTTTTCAAAGTCAACTTTTTATTATTTCAGAGTAGCTTACAATGTATAGAAATGGTGTGAAGATGGTATAGAGAATTCCCATATACTCCCTCATCCAGTTTTCTCTGCTGTTAACATCCTGTATTACCGTGGTGATACAGCTGTCAAAATTAAGAAACCGACATTGGTCCATTGTTATTAACTGAACTATAGACTTTATTTAGATTTTACCAGCTTTCCTATTTGTAACCTCTTTTTTTGTTTGTTTGTTTTTTTGAGACAGAGTCTCACTCTGTCGCCCAAGCTGGAGGGCAGTGGCGCGATCTCGGGTCACTGCAAGCTCTGCCTCCCGGGTTCATGCCATTCTCATGCCTCAGCCTCCTGAGTAGGTGGGACTACAGGTGCCTGCCACCACACCCAACTAATTTTTTTTTTGTATTTTTAGTAGAGACGGGGTTTCACCATGTTAGCCAGGATGGTCTCGATCTCCTGACCTCGTGATCCGCACGCCTCGGCCTCCCAAATTGCTGGGATTACAGGCATGAGCCACCGCGCGTGGCCTGTAACCTCTTTTGTTCCAGGATCCAATCCAGGATGCCACGTTACGTGTAGGCATCATGTCTCTTCAGTTCCCTCTGGCCTATGACAGTTCCTTAGTCTTTCCTTGCGTTTTATGACCTTGGAAGTTGTGGCGATCATTCATTTTTGCGAATTAAATCTTAACAGATCTCTTCTCCCTCACTTTGATCATGGCCATGTGGTCCCTTTGGCCTCAGGTGGGACCGCAGCACAGATTCTTCCTCTACTTGCTGGTGTTTATATCAAGTGACACACTCACGCTAGTTTACTCATTTAAAGAAAAAGTTTGGGCTATGCAATGATTGGCCTCCTGATCTTCCTTGTTCAGCCTTATTTTGGGTTGTATAAAATTGGCATGCATGGCCAGGCACAGTGCCTCACGCCTGTAATCTCAGCACTTTGAGAGGCTGAAGCAGGTGGATCACGACGTCAGGAGATCGAGACCATCCTGGCCAACATGATGAAACCCTGTCTCTACTAAAAATACAAAAATTAGCCAGCTGTAATCCCAATTAGTACCTGTAATCCCAGCTACTCGGGAGGCTTAGGCAGGAGAATCACTTGAACTCAGGAGGCAGAGGCTGCAGTGAGCCAAGATCACGCCACTGCACTCCAGCCTGGGTGACAGAGCAAGACTCTGTATCGGTAAAGGAAAAAAAAAAAGGAATCTTCAGTCATCAGAATGTATGTTCAGTTAACCATCTACTATGAGGATTGAAAAGTGCCTTAAAGGTCATATAAAGTAGTTTCTAGGATAAATCATATCCACACACTATCCAAGCAGAGCCACTTATGCTGAAATTTTATCTGTAGTTTGCGTCTGACTCCTCTCACAGGTCATTGATTAAATAGGTTTTTTGGAAAACCCACACATTTTATACTTGGGTTATAAATCACATGAAACCATCAGATCTGAAGGTAAAAAGTGCATGCTAGATTTGAGGAAATACAAGACTTATTACACAATGGCTATACTATTTAAATCTCAAAATGTAGGTGTGGAAAACTTGTTTAGATGCAAAAGGCTATATTGGTCAACTCAGGCTGCCATAGACTGGGTGATTTAAACAATAGACATTTATTTCTCACAGTTCTGGAGGCTAGAAATTCAAGATCAGGGTGCCATTATGGTTGGATTCTGGTGAGGGCTGTCTTCCTGGCTTGCAGGTGGCCTGCTTTCTTACAGTGGCCTCACTTGGCAGAGAGAGAGAAAGAGAGATTGGAAATGATTTATGGGCAAGCCCATGATAGGTGTTCAAAATGTACACTGAAGGCATGAATTATGTCAACAAGGTCATTTCACATTTACAATTAAAGACCTACTCATTCTAATTCTTTTGTTTTTGTATTGTCAAAGAGGTTTTGAAATGCTTTTATTTTTGAAGAAGTAATAAGTTCGCATAGGCAAAACAGCTCCATTTGGAATCATTATCTTTTGTTTCTGTAATTGTCACCTGGGTGCTGGGATTTTAACAAAATCGGGGCTTTGCCCTGACTTCCAGTCTGGCTTGGGGGGATGGTTACTAACCTTGCGGATCAGTTCCCACCTGCATGGACCATTAGCTCTGTCAGGGTACCACTTCTCCCCATCTCCTGCCCTCCTACCCTTGGTCTATGTAACACCGAATTCTTTTGCTGACAATGGCATTGAGGGAGATTAACGTATAAGAGAGAGGCTGGGTGCAGTGGCTCACACCTATAATCTCAACACTTTGAGGCCAGTGGATCACCTGAGATCAGGAGTTCAAGTCCAGCCCGTCCAACATGGTGAAACCCTGTCTCTACTAAAAATACAAAAATTAGCCAGGCGTGGTGGTGTGTACTTGTAATCCCAGCTACCGGGCTGAGGCAGGAGAACAACTTGAACCTGGGAGGTGGAAGTTGCAGTGAGCCCAGATCGCTTCATTTCACTCCAGCCTGGGCAACAGAGTGAGACTCTGTCTCAAAAAAACCAAATATATATATATATGTGTATATATATATATATGTGTATATATATATATGTGTATATATATATATGTGTATATATATATATGTGTATATATATATATGTGTATATATATATATGTGTATATATATATATGTGTATATATATATATGTGTATATATATATATGTGTATATATATATATGTGTATATATATATATGTGTATATATATATGTGTATATATATATGTGTGTGTATATATATATACACACACATACATACATGTGTATATATATATACACACACACACATATATACACATATATATACACACACACATATATGTATATATATATGCGAACTTATTACTTCTTCAAAAATAAAAGCATTTCAAAACCTCCTTGACAATACAAAAACAAAAAACATATATATATTATATATAATAATATAATATATAATATATAATATTATAATATATTATATGTATTATATATATAATATATATTATATATATTAAATATATATTATATATATTATAATATATATTTAATATATATAATATATATTATATATAATATATATTATAATATATATAATATATATTATATATATTATATATTATAATATATATTATATATAATATATATTATATATATAATATATATAATATATATAATATATATATTATATATATTATATATATAATATATATAATATATATATTATATATATTATATATATATTATATATATGACAATGCTAGCTGTCCTAAAAAAAATTCTGGGCAATGTCATTTTAGATAATACCATCAATGGATCTGTCATTCTTGAACACAAGTTTAAACTCTTTTCAAAGTTGATTTAAGTGTCATCTTTTGATACCAAAGAGAGGCATATGTCACCTGGCTGCCACATTAAACAAAATAAATTGCACCCTCCAGATATTCATTTAATAAAAACAAGTGCCTGCTTTGTTCACAGCATGAGATAGGTGCTGACAGAATTCAACGATCAGGAAGGTCCATTCTAAAAGAGTGAATAGACTAGCCAGAGGTATAATAAAGTTACACAGAAATGCTAGAACAAATAAAAACTTACATGTTCCTTTAGAGAGGTACAGGAATGTGTTCTGTGCATACATATGAAAGTTTTATTGTCATCTATATATTTTAAGGCAATTTTTGATTTTACAAAAGAATCTGTCGTAGGATTCCTCTAAATGAAAACCTTCCTGATTGAATTAAAACTGTCAGGAGGCTGGGCAAGGTGGCTCATGCCTATAATCTCAGCACTTTGGGAGGCTGAGACAGGTGGATCATCTGAGGTCAGGGGTTTGAGGTCAGCCTGGCCAACATGGTAAAACCCTGTTTCTACTAAAAATACAAAAATTAGGCGGGCATGGTGGCGGGTGGCTGTAATGCCAGTTACTCGGGAGGCTCAGGCAAGAGAGTCACTTAAACCCAGGAGGTGGAGGTTGCAGTGAGCCAAGATTGCGCCACTGCACTCCAGCCTGGGTGACAGAGCGAGATTCTGTCTCAAAAACAAAAACAAAACAAACCTGTCACTTGACCTACCACAAATGAATTTACACGCAGCCCTTTGGCCATGTGTTTACTGGCTAAAAGATGTCACTCCATAACCTCCTTTTGTCTCCAAATTACAATGAGTTTAAGTGATAATTAATGTTAAGCAGCATCTAAAAAAGGCAGAATCCCAAGGTTGGAGGGGTCACTAAACAGAGACTTTCATTTAGAAAAACCAAACAAAACAAATTCCTGTTCTCTATCTGAGAGCAGCTCCTAAACATGCAGACAAGACTTGACCTCATTCTCCTGTGTGTCTTTTTTGAAAAAATTCCTTTGTGCTCAGGGATATTGTGAGAAATAGAATTACATCAGTGAGTTGGTTTCTAATCAGCATGTGAACACCAAGTTCCAGATGGCAACGCAGAGTTTTAATTTCACTACGTGCTGAAATTATTTATCGATCCCTATTAAATAGCCAGCAGCACCATATTCTGGACTAGACTTCAATAATTCTAAATGATTCAATCTGCTTTGTAAATATGGCTGCTGCAACCCGACTGTGACATTTCTGGGATGGCATTTGATTCTGTTTTGCCTCAGTGTATTCACAGGTGGCCAGTTCTTATTTACAGATAGAAACCTTCCACCTCGCTTCCTCCTTAAGATCTGTTAAGATGCGTTGAAGCTTTGAGAGTTCAGACCAGTCTCAATAATAGCAGAGATGCTGGTCTGGCAGCTGATGTCCCACTGGCTGTAGATCCCAATGAACATGAAGCTAAGAGAGTCAGCCCTGAGTATTAGGGAAACAGAGAAAGACAAGCAGGGTGGATGTGTGGTGGAGGAGGAAGGAATGAGGACGGTTCAGAACTTCGGGACAGATCAGGGCAGCCAGCTCACAGCATCAGGCCAGTGCTCAGATCTGTAGCAATCAGTGCTCAAGGACAGACAGGCAGGCGTCTGGATCCAGGTGGTGGCAAGCTCATTAATTCATTTAAAAAACACGGATTGGGCATTGTCTTAGTCCGATTGGCTCCGCGTGAGTGGCGGTCCCCTGCGACGTCACAAGGGCGCGCCTTCCGTGACGTCACAAGGGCGCGCCTTCGCCGACACCGTAGAGGTGGGCCTTTGGCGACGTCAGAGGTGCGGGTGTTCGGCTACGTCACTGGGGCGCTGTGGTGCCTGGAGCTGGGCAGTCTTCTCGTCAGAGTGGGGACTGGTAAGAGCGACCTCCGCGCCAGGTCCTGTGTGTTGCCGGCTGAAGAAGGGTAGGTGAAAAATTCAGACGCAGCACAGTGTTTATGTTGGTCAAAAATAGAAAACTATGTCTGGCGCGGCCGAGGCGGGAGGACCCTTCAGGCCAAGAGCAGCCTAGCAACATGGCGCAACCCCATCTCTGTAGTCCTACCTCAGCCCCCCAGCTACTTGAACCCAAAGGTTCAAGGCTCCAGTGAGCTATGATCCCACCACAGCATTCCAGCCTGCGAGATTGAGGTAAACCCTGTCTAAAAAAATTAAAAAACTATCCAAGTGTGCAACAGGGAGGGAATGCTAAATAAAACATGAGGCTGGCTGGGCCCTACTGTAATCCCAGCACTTTGGGAGGCCGAGGCGGGAGGATGGATGGCTTGGGCTCAGGAGTTCGAGACCAGCCTGGGCAACATGACAAAACCCCATCTCTACAAAAGATACAAAAATTAGCCGGGCGCGGTGTGCACCTGGCCTAATTTTTGTATTTTTTTCTAGAGATGGGGTGGGGGCGGGGGCCTCGCTATGTTGCCCGGGCCAGTTTCGAACTCCTGAGTTGAAGCGATCTTCTCACCTTGGCCATCAGAGTTGTCGGAATTACAGGCGTGAGGGACAGCGCCCCACCTGGGTTAGGCTACTTAATAACAAGAAAGTGCTCCGCCAGGCTCAGTGGCTGACACCTGTAATCCCAACACTTTAGGAGGCCGAGGCGGGTGGATCACCTGAGGTCAGGAGTTGGAGACCAGCCTGGCCATGGTGAAACCCAGTCTCTACAAAAAATACAAAAATTAGCTGGCCGTGGTGGCGCATGCCTGTAGTCCCAGCTACTTGGGAGGCTGATAAAGGAGAATTACTTGAACCCGGGAGGTGGAGGTTGCATTGGGCCGAGATCGCACCACTGCACCCCAGCCTGGGCGACACAGCGACTCCAAAGTTTGACACCAGCCTGGGCAATGTAGTGACACCCTGTCTCTACAAAACAAACAAACAACCCAGGCATAACTGTGTCCACCTGTGGCCCTAGCTAGTTAGGAGGCTGAGGCAGGAGGATCACTTGAGGCCAGGAGCTCAAGGCTGCAGTGAGCTATGATAATCCTGCTGCTTCCCATCCTGAGCAATAGAATGAAAGCATGTCTCTAGATAGCTAGCTAGCTAGCTAGATGATTGATACGTAGTTTTGTATCAAATTTTTTCCCTAGATTTGAGCATGTTTTTCTAAAGTAGCATTCAACACATCAGCATTTTACAGTGTTATTATTTGTTAATATGATTATGTTTTTCTGAAATACAGTGTCCTTTACAAAAGCAGTTTTGTCTTTCAAAGCACATAGATAAGGCCCTCAAGTGAATTTGTCTGATGTTGGCGACCTTGGTACCATTTTGTCCACTTGATTGGAAAAGCCAGTCAATAATCTCAGGTCACTGTTGGCCTTAGAAGAAGAGCCCAAAGGCAACAAGCAAAGGTGCTGGTGTCCAGTCGCCTTCTAGAAGCATTTTCACTTTCCCTTAAGGTTTCCCTTGATGAACATAGAAGTACTGTATGTAGAATTGACCCAGTGCTGCCCTGGCAACTTTGTATATTAGCCCAAATTTACATTTCTTATCTTTATGAGAGGCACCCTGGTAGGCTAGTGGAGTTACACACAAAGTCTGATCTCAGCTGCACTGTCCAGAGATGCAACACAGTCCAATCAAATAACATTCTCTGAGCCCGTTTCTTTAGTTGTGAAAGAAGAATAACATACCCATCTAAAAAGGCAGCTTATTGTATTCGATTGGTCTTTTATTTTCTATGAAACTGTGTTTAACACAGTAATTATTTTCATTTGTATACTACATTTGTGTTGTGTTTTTGGTTTTAGTTTTGTTTTTGAAATGGAGTCTTTTTTTAGTGGTTTTTTGTTTTGTTTTGTTTTGTTTTTGAGATGGAGTCTTTCTATTGTCACCCAGGCTAGAGTGCAGTGGCGTGATCTCCGCTTACTGCAACCTCCACCTCCCAGGTTCAAGTGATTCTCCTGCCTCAGCCTCCTGAGAAGCTGGGATTACAGTGCCCACCACCACGCCCAGCTAATTTTTTAAATATATTTTTAGTAGAGATGGGGTTACAACATGTTGCCCAGGCTGGTCTCAAACTACTGACGTCAAGTGATCCACCCGCCTTGGCTTCCCAAAGTGCTGGGATTATAGGCATGAGCCACGGCGCATGGCTTGCTTTAAAATAAGGGTTTCTTGGCTAGGCATGGTGGCTCACACCTGTAATCCCAGCACTTTGGGAGGCCAAGGTCAGTGGATCACCTGAGGTCAGGAGTTCGAGACCAGCCTGACCAATATGGAGAAACCCTGTCTCAACTGAAAATACAAAATTAGCCAGGCATGGTGGTGCATGCCTGTAATCCCAGCTACTCAGGAGGCTGAGGAAGGAGAATTGCTTGAACCCAGGGGGCGGAGGTTGCAGTGAGCTGAGATCGCACCATTGCACTCCAGCCTGGGCAACGAGCAAAACTCTGTCTCAAAATAAAAAAAAGATTTCTTAAAATGATATTTTCAGTATTTTATAGATGATGTGTAAGCAGCAATCTTAATAGGATGTTACCCGACACTTTGTGAGACTCGCAGCTGATTTGATCCAGATGTCTCTAATTCTTTTTTCTTTTTCTTTTTCTTTTTCATTTTCTGTTTTTTTTTTTTTTTTTTTGGACAGAGCCTTTCTCTGTCCCCCATGCTAGAGTGCAGTGGCACGATCTTGGCTCACTGCAACCTCCACCTCCCGGGTTCAAGCGATTCTCCTGCCTCAGGTTCCCGAGTAGCTGGGATTACAGGCGCGCGCCACCATGCCCAGCTAATTTTTTGTATTTTTGGTAGAGACAGCGTTTCACCATGTTGGCCAGGCTGGTCTCGAACTCCTGACCTTAGGTGATCTGCCTGCCTCGCCTTCCCAAAGTGTTAGGATTACAGGCATCAGCCACTGTGCCTGGCCCAGATGTCTCTAATTCTAACATGAGATGTATTGCAGGATCATAGCAGAGTGAGTTGCTGATGTATCCAGAAGGAAACGAGCATGGAACTCTCACGACAGCTGTCCTGAGAAGTGTGTGTGTGCTGTGCTTGAATATCTCACTGCTCATTTATACACAGGCTTTCTGGTGACTGAGTTAACAGTATCTGTTTCATAAATAATGTAGCCCTCTTTCTTTCTTTCTCTCTCTCTCTTTTTTTTTTTTTGAGACAGGGTCTTGCTCTGCTACCCAGGCTGGAGTGCAATGGTGCAGTCTCGGCTCACCGCAACTTCAGCCTCCTGGGTTCAAGCGATTCTCCTGCCTCAGCCTCCCAAGTAGCTGGGATTACAGGCATGCGCCACCACGCCTGGCTAATTTTTTCTTTCTCTTTTTTTTTTTTTTGAGCTGGAGTTTCGCTGTTGTTGCCCAGGCTGGAGTGCAATGGCACAATCTCGGCTCACCACAATCTTTGCCTTTCGGGTTCAAGGGATTCTCCTGCCTCAGCCTCCCGAGTAGCTGGGATTATAGGCATGTGCCACCACACCCGGCTAATGTTGTAGTTTTAGTAGAGACGGGGTTTCTCTATGTTGGTTAGGCTGGTCTCAAACTCCTGACCTCAGGTGATCTACCCGCCTCGGCCTCTCAAAGTGCTGGGATCACAGGCATGAGCCATCACTCCTGGCCTAATTTTTGTATTTTTAGTAGAGAGAGGGTTTCACTCTGTTGGCCAGGCTGGTCTCGAATTCCTGACCTCAAGTTATCTGCCTGCCTCGGCCTCCCAAACTGTTGGAATTACAGGCGTGAACCACCATGCCTGGCCAGCTCTATTTCTTTAAGCCTACATGTTTTGCACTTGTTGAAAGTATTTGAACATACAATTACTCAGCTTCCCTTGTTTACGTGTGAATTTTGTATAATCTTAAATATTTTTTCCAATCTAAGCTTTATTTTATCCCGTTTCTTCTATATTTCTATAACTTTAGGCGGCTATCTTCATTGAAAGTTTTTTCTCAAAAGCCTTAAGATAGATCATAGTTCTTGGCAGCAATTTGAAAGTTATTTGAGGAGAAGGGGAGACTTACAATGATGATTCAAATGAAGGAAACTAAAAAGTAATGAAGCAAGGCAGAGGAAAAAGCAGTATTCACTTGAGCACATCCCAAAAGAATAACATTTCAAATGTAACTAGAAAAAAGTATGCTGAAGTTTGCAGTACAGAAATAATTATTAATAAGATAGCTTTAAAGCCCTGCTCAGCTTTTGAATGTTGGGAATTGACCCAGAGGTGGCTGTAACCTAAGATGGTTCCTTCAGTAATGACCATTTTTTCTTTTTCAAGATGATGATTATTCCCCACCTTCTAAGAGACAAAGACCAACGAGCCACCACAGCCACCAGTCCCAGAACCCGCCAATGCTGGGGAACGGAAAATGAGGGAGTTCAACTCTGGTAAGTTCTCAGCGAAATCCATGACCTTTTCATTTATCTTCTGGACTCTCAATGTGACTGATGAAAGTTACCACATGCTCTGCAGGGGGAAATGGTTTAGCATGTGTTACTACATCTTAGTCACATCTTTGTAAAGCCAGGAGCATTTTACAAGTCACGTTACAGACATTGTTTAAACGTAGTCTGTATTTACCAAAGTATAGGACGTTGTATCATCTCATATTAATTAGTTGGCTCAAAATTAGTGCTAATGACTTAGTAGTTCAGTGATTTCTGTTAGCTTTAAAACCTTTATTTCAGAACTATTTCACCTCTTGGTTTTCATTTTTGCTGTGTGTCACTGCCTGCCGGCTGCTAATTTATTAACTCCCAGTGAATCATGTGTCCTGTGAAGGGACTGAATATTAGTGGCAATTTATGTTGATGATATTTATTTTGAATAAATAGTTTGAATACATAGAACATTAAGCTTGTATACATTTTGAAAATAGTATTTTAATATTCTACTGTGTCATAGTTACAATGATTGGATATATATTGAATTTATATGTACTTTAAGTTGTTATATGTTTATGGTCTTTAGCATTCTAACGTGCAATTGTATATCTGTTAAGTCTTTTTTTTTTTCAAGATTAGACTGATTTATTGAGGCATCTGTTTGATGCCACATTAAGTGGCCCAGGCTTTGTGTAGGGGTTGAGGTTAAAGCAGGAAGAAGGGTGGTGAGAGGCGGGGTACCAGGATTAGGTTGGAATACCTGGGGGTGCTCTGAGGCTCCCCAAGTTTCCCTGGTCTTGGCCGGCTGTGCTACTGGCCTGGGCATCTGATGGGCCTGCAAGGGTGGTCCAGGGGCTAGGGCAGGGACTTTGGAGTCACGCCGTTGGCTTTGAATCCAGACTCCTACACTTGGTAGCTGTGAACTCTCCATGCCTCAGGGACCTGCAGAACTGAGCTCTGTCTGAGCCAGGTTCCATCCAGGCACTGCACATCCATCCAGAGGGGCACTGCCTCAGGTTGCTCGCTATTCACTGCCTTCTCAAGCAGACCCTTGTCTCCTTCTAGGCCCTCACAATCCTGTGGAGGAGACGAAACTCATCTGCCTCTGTCCCTCTGGGCACGCCTCATGCCAGGTGCATCTGTGGACAGGGGCCATGCTCCTGGGCTTCCAAAGTTGGAGAAAGCTGCCAGGCTCAGGTGGGTACATCACAGCAGCTGCTGCCCTCTGAACACAGTGACAAAAGAACACTCTGGGCCTGGAGCCCTGGTCTGGGGCATTGGGCAAGGCTGTTGCACTTCTCTGATCCCATTTCCCCATCTGGAAAGTGCGCTGATTGTATCTCCCTGTGGGCACTGAGGGCTCAGTGTTAGTTTGAGAGCCAGCATCTGGGGTTTGGGCTGTAATTCCCCGTCAGCCCCATAGCTGCGGGGAACCAGGGACTTTGTTGGGATTACCCTAGGCATCAGTTTAGCTTCCTGCCCCTGGCTTGGGCTCAGCACCTGAAGTAGTCTAGGGGGTAGGTGGTCCTGGTGGGGGCTGGGGCTTTTACCCAGACTGAGGTCACACCCAGAGCCAGAAGTCTTGGTGCCTGCTCTGGGCAAAGGTGCCAGCCTGTGCGACAAGAGCGAAACTCTGTCTCCAAAACAAAAACAAAAAACCTTGCATCATTTCAAGGGGCTCACACCTCCCTAAGGGCCTGGTAATTGGCTGGCTCTGGCTCTGGCCTGCATCTGGCCCCGAGGGTGTAGGTAACACCCCACCTTACCTGGTTTCTTCCTGCCAGGGCCAATCTTCAGACCTCAGGACTTTGCAGCCTATCCCACCTCCCCTCTGGCCAGCCTTGAGCCCTTGTGGGTCCAGCACTTTTTCCAGGCTGTCTCCTGGTTGTCCTTCTGCCTCGTGGCCTGGCTCATGCTGCTCCCCCTCCCACTCTCCAAGACCCACAAGGACCACTCCACACCCAGCTCAGCCCCATCCCCTCAGATAGTCCTTTCTCTTTCCTCAGGTGGCCAGGTGCATATCTTGGTGTGAGGACCTTCACTGTATCTGGGAATGCCTACTGGTTACCTCGGTAACAGAGAACAAGGCGTTTACCTGATATGAGTGTCTTGGTTCACTGTCTACATGGCTAGGGAGGGAGTCAATAACAGGCTTTTCACTTGCTGCAAGGGCCAGTTCTCCTGGCCCCATGGCTCTAGGGATGGAGGACGCTGCAGGAGATGCACCGCTCACTTCCCAGCTGAGGACTGTGGGTCATCTCAGGGCGATTTCACAGTCCCCACATGCCCCACCCCCTCAGCTCTGCAAATACCAAGCAGTGCAGCCTGCCTAGGGGATGATGGGCTCGAGAGTGCCCAGGTAGTGCCCAGAATGCCCTTGGCAGGCCCCTCACCTAGCTGCTTCCACAGCTCTGTAGCAAGAGTTCTAACCTTTTTTGACCGTGAAGCCTGCTGAGAATAAGAGCTGTGGACTGTTTTCCCAGAAAGGCATGTACATGCTCTCCACACAAAACCTTTCATCGTGGCCAAGCACAGTGGCTCATGTAATCCCAGAGCTTTGGGAGGCGGAGCCAGTCGGATCACCTGAAGTCAGGAGTTCAAGACCAGCCTGCCCAACATGGCGAAACCGTCTCTACTAAAAATACAAAAAATCAGCCAGGCGTGGTGGCAGCCACCTGTAATCCCAGCTACTCCGGAGGCTGAGGCAGGAGAATCACTTGAACCTGGGAGGTGCAGGTTGTAGTGTGGTGAGATCACGCCACTGCACTCCAGCCTGGGCGACAGGAGCGAAACTCTGTCTCAAAAAACAAAACAAAACAAAACCTTGCATCCTTTCAGGGGGCTCACACCTCCCTAAGGGCCCAGTAATTAAACCCTTTGGGCCTGAGGGTGAGAAACTTTGTCTCAGTTCTTCCCCAAGTGATCAGCCCAGGGGTAAGGAAGGAGAAGCCAGAAAGCAGGACCCATGAGAAGGGCCCCCTCCTGGAGTTTGAGGCCCACTCCCTCCTGCCCCTGCCTCTCCTCTGTCCAGGACTCCTCCCTGCTCTTCCCCACTCCTGGGGCCATAACCATGGGGAGCTGTGGTTTTCTACAGGCCCCTGGGCACAAAGTGGGCAGGCTCACCTGGAGGCGATCAGAGTAACATGGCAGGAAGTGAGGGGGAAAGCCGCCCTGGAACTGCACCTCTCTGCCCCCTGACGTCACTGGCGTGCACTCCTCCCTCCCCTCACTCAGGCAGTGGCATGAGTTCCATGTGAGTGCTGTCCTGCTCCCTCTGCTGCCTCTTTTTTCTTGGGGCTGCCATAACACTTTCCCTTCCCCAACCCTGCCAACCTGGTGGGACATTGGGCTTCCCTCTCACAGGGTCCTGGGGACAGGCCCATCCTTTATCATACCCACAGAGAGACCCTTTTTTTCTTCAGGACCTGGGGAGCAGCCAGGTTCCATGAGTTAAATGCAGATCTGAACCAAGCTGGGATTGGGGTACACACTCTCCTCTACTGAAAAGTAGCTAGGGATTCCAACTAGGTGAGAAGGAGAGTGGGGCAGAGCCAGACCAGACACGGACTGATCGCCTGGAAAAAGCCTGCCATCAAAGGTCTTGGCAAATGCTGGGTGCAGTGGCTCACTCCTGTAATCCCAGCACTTTGCGGGGCTGAGACAGGTGGACTACTTGAGGCGAGGAGTTCGAGTCCAGCCTGGGCAACATGGCAAAACCCCATCTCTACTAGAAATACAAAAATTAGCTAGGCATGCTACACTCCTGTAATCCCAGCTACTCAGGAGACTGAGGCAGGAGAATCACTTGAACTGGGGAGGCAGAGGTCGAAGTGAGTGCCCCTGCACTCCAGTCTGGGAGACAGAGTGAAACTGGCCTCAAAAAAAAAAAGAATATGGCCTTGGCAGAGAGGGGCCAGCCCAGCAGTGCCTTCCCTTGGGTTTCTCCTGGGTAGGCCTCTGCCATGAGGAGGTGCTTCCTTCTGCCTGTCCATGGCCCACAGCAATGGAATGTCTGCTTCTGGGGGTTGGGTGGGAGACTGCTGGCAGAACTGGAAACCTTCAGGTGGGGTTTTTTTGTTTTGTTTTGTTTTCGAGATGGAGCGTCGCTCTGTCACCCAGGCTGGAGTGCAGTGGTGGAATCTCAGTTCACTGCAACCTCCGCCCCCCTGGGTTCAAACAATTCTCCTGTCTCAGCCTCCTGAGTAGCTGAGATTACAGGCATGTGCCACCATGCCTGGCTAGTTTTTGTATTTTTTGTATAGATGGCATTTCACCATGTTGGCTGGGCTGGTCTCGAACTCCTGACCTCAAGTGATCCACCCACCTCGGCCTCCCAAAGTGCTGGTATTACAGGCATGAGCCACTGAGCCCAGCCCCTTCAGGGGGGTTTTGAGGCTTCACTACAATACTAGTTTCGTGTGGCTGCTGCAACAAATTACCACACACTTAGTGACTTAAAACAACCAAAATGTATTCCCTTACAGGTCTGAAGGCCAGAATTCTACAGTAAGTCCTACTGAGTCAAGGTGGGAGCAGGGTCGGTGGCTTCCGAGGCTCTGCGGGAGAATCCGTTTCCTGGCCATAGAGGTGGCCTGCACTCCTCAGCTTGTGCTGCCTGTCTCGAATGACTGGAGTTTCCTGCTTCTGTCACTACACCTCCCACCCTCTCCATCACCTGCTCTGCTCTTTTAAGGATCCGAGTGAGTACATCAACCCCAAAAGCCAAAGACCCTTAACTTCATTATATCTGCAAAGCCCCTTTTGCCATATAAGGTCATGTTCTCCAGTTCCCGGGATTAGGATATGGGCATCTTGGGGGCATCAGCCTGCTACAGCTAGGCTGCAAAACTGTTACACCCTCCTGGTGTTTCAATGATTGGGAGAAAAAGGGTTGGCATTTTTTGCTTGGGGGTCCCTCTTAAACTTGTATCTGTAAGGTCAGGGGTCCCTCTTAATCTTGTGTTTTTGTTTTCGTTTTTTTGAGGTGGAGTCTTGCTCTGTCATCCAGGCTGGCAGTGGCGTGATCTTGGCTCACTGCAATGTCTGCCTCCTGGGTTCAGGTGATTCTCCTGCCTCAGCCTCCTGAGTAGCTGGGACTACAGGCGCCCACCACCATGCCCTGCTGTTTTGTATTTTTGGTAGGGACGGGGTGGGGGTGGGGCTAGGGAGGGGAGTTTTGGCTATGTTGCCCTGAGCTCAAAGCGATCCGCCTGCCTCTGCTGCCAAAGTGCTGGGATTACAGGCCTGCACCACTGCACCCGGCTGCTGTAAAGTCTTATTTCACACAGCTGAGACATGTTTTAGGAAGTTTGCTAAAAGACCCCTGGAGACCGCCTCATTGTGAGCTCCCTGTTATTGTGTTTAATTTGATTGAACTTTTCTGCCCTCCTGCTTTTCAGCTTCTCTAATAGTCTCCCATTAAACCAATTCTAAGAACCACCAAAAGGGGGAAATTTTTTCTTGAAAGCAGTAAAATGATATGGACTGTTAGAATGTAAAATATATGAAATAAGTCATTATGCGTTAGTACTGCTCTGACACAGGGACGTATTATTGAGAAGCAACTTTTGCTTGATTTTCAGAGAAATGGAATCATCGTATCGCTGATCTACGTAAACAAATTGAAGAATTGTCTGAAAGAAAATATGGTATGTCTAAACTGGAAAAGTCCTGTAATCTTATGTTCATGGGTGTTTACACAATGGAGTTACTGTTCATCATGGGGGTACCGTGGACAAGCCCAGGGCTGCCGGCGAGTCATGCCATCCTTACACGTGTCTCCTTGTAAGGTGCTTTGTAGTGTCTACACACTTTGTTTCTAGATTGCTGCAAAGCTGAGGAAAAGTTGTATTTCTTTAGTTATTAGTTAGCATTTCTTTTAAACTTTCAGTATGGAGATTGGAAATTTATTTACGTATTTATTGCAAAGCCCTGGATCTTAGGGATTTCATTGAATTATTTATTTATTTTTTTTGAGACGGAGCCTCACTCTGTCGCCCAGGCTGGAGTGCAGTGGCACGATCTCGGCTCACTGCAACCTCCGCCTCCTGGGTTCAAACAGTTCTCTGCCTCAGCCTCCCGAGCAGCTAGGATTACAGGCACCAGCCACCATGCTTGGTTGATTTTTGTATTTTTAGTAGAGACGGGGTTTCATGATCTTGGCTAGGCTGGTCTTGAACTGCTGACCTCCTGATCCACTCACCTCAGCCTCCTAAAGTGCTGGGATTACAGGCGTGAGCCGCCACGCCTGGCCAAATATTATTTTTTTAAATGAATTGTTTCCCTTAGTCTGCTTTGTTAAATTTGGAATTCATCTGGGCGTGGTGGCTCACACCTGTAATCCCAGCACTTTGGGAGGCCAAGGCAGGCAGATATCTAGGTCGGGAGTTCGAGACCAGCCTGACCAACATGGAGAAACCCCGTCTCTACTAAAAATACAAAATTAGACGGGTGTGGTGGCTCATGTCTGTAATCCCAGCTATTTGGGAGGCCAAGGCAGGAGAATTGCTTGAACCCAGGAGGCAGAGGTTGCGGTGAGCTGAGGTTGCACCATTGCACTCTAGCCTGGGCAAAAAGAGCAAAACTCCATCTCAAAATAAATAAATAAATAAAATGTTCAGTACTCACCAAGGTGCCCCTGTTGTCTCTACTTTTATCTTGATGCATCACTGAATTGATGTTAGATTTCAAATTCATCATTGCCCTTATACTATTCTATCCTGAAGCCACCTTTATATAGTGATGAAAGAAATTAGCGATTTATTATTATCCTCTCTCTGTTGGTATACATCAAATGCTCACCTAAAAAGAGCAACAACCAGTGGAAAACACATGATGTTTTTATTTGGGTGACTATTTACTTGTAACCTACTAGCAAACTATAAAATTGTATGATATGTAGAATTTTAACTGAATTGCTTTAAGTGAACATTTAAACATGATAAACAATATTGATGGTATTTATGTTAATATACTTAAAATGAACATTTTTCTTCATCATGAGTAATATAACCTACTCCTCAATGAAAACCTAGCATTAAATTTGCTAATGAATTCAATAACATTTCCATAATATTTTTAGTTACATGCTTAAGGTTCTCTTAGTGTTTCTCCCACTTTTTAATAGCTTATGCCTTTTTCGCCTTTGGTTTTTTTTGGTTCATTTTAAAGCAAAAATCTCACAACATGTGATATCTGGAAACACTGTAACCTAGTGGTAAGACCATAGGCCCTGGGGACACAGGCTGGCCACGTCTCTTCTCCTGTCTGAGCTTTAGTATCCTCTTTTGTGGTCATGAGAACTGAAGATCTGTCCCGAAGATTTGATAAGATAGTAAAGTGCTTCACATAATACCAGACATATAAATACACAGTAAATGCTTCCTCCTTATATTTTTATTGATTGATTGATTGAGACAGAATCTTGCTCTCTTGCCCAGGCTGGAATGCAGTGGCATGATCATGGTTTCTGCAACCTCCACCTCCTGGGTTCAGGCAATTCTCCTGCCTCAGCCTCCCGAGTAGCTGGGATTACAGGTGCCTGCCACCATGCCCAGCTAATTATTGTACTTTTAGTACAGACGGGGTTTTACCATGTTGGCCAGGCTGGTCTCGAACTCCTGACCTCATGATCTGCCTGCCTCGGCCTCCCAAACTGCTGGGATTACAGGTGTGAGCCACTGTGCCCAGCCTGTCTTTTCTCTTCACACCCGCAGTTCATGATGAAATATTAAATATGTACTAGTGGATATTACTTTGCTGAATATTGCCTAGTGAATATTAAGTATTTATTCTCACCTTTCAGACATGAACTTATGAATTCAACAGGTGAAGATTTACAAGTTGATAAATCAGCTTTGTGAGGTACATCTTCAGTCTTAAGTCAGATTAGAAGATTATGTGAGGTAATTAACAGTTAACATTGATTTAATGGTAGCTTCCACATGAAATAGTGTGCCTCTAAGTATTAATTATGTCCTAGGACAGGAGAATTCATGTTGTCAAAATTCTCATACTCTCTAGAACAATAAACTCATTTTCTTTTTATTAGTAAATATTGCATTTATGGGTAGACAAAACTGAAAGAACAATATTTGTTCTACCTTTGATATGCAAGATTCATCTGGCATAATGCATTGAACAGGTTATTATTGAAGTCTACACCAGTCAACTGAATAAGCATTCATCAAATGTCCGTGATATGCAGGACATAAGTTTTCTTTTAGAGTATGGAACCATGCATATTATCTTTTAATTAGATGATTTAGTTAGATATGTTTTTAAAGAACTAGAAATATAATTGATTTTCTTGTTTTGGCTCTGGAGTGGAGTGGGGGTGAAACAGAATGGATTCACACTGTTTAGATTTATTAAAATGGAAAGATTGCAGCAAGATCATATCCCTAGTCTCCCCTTAGCAAATGTCACCTGCTAGCTGTTTTTTTTTTTTTTTTTTTTTGGAGGTTGAAGTTTTGTTCTGTCGCCCACGCTGGAGTGCAGTGGTATGATCTCAGCTCATGGCAAGCTCACCTCCTGGGTTCAAGCAATTCTCCCTGCCTCAGCCTCCTAAGTAGCTGAGATTACAGGCTTCTGCCACCACGCCTGCCTAATTTTTGTATTTGTAGTAGAGTTGGGGTTTCACCATGTTGGCCAGGCTGGCCTTGAACTCCTGACTTCAGGAGATTCACCCGCCTCAGCCTCCCAAAGTGCTGGGATTATGGGTGTGTCACTGCACTTGGATTTAATGGGATATTTCACTACAGACTTTGGTAAACAGAATATTAGCATTTTTGGTGTTCTTTTTATTTTACTCATACTATTTTTCTTTGGACTCAATCACAGTAACAGAATTAAAGATCAAAGTGTAAAAGTTAAAGACCAGTACAGATTCAATAATTATTCTACATACTGTGTTTAAATGATATCCCTTTTTCTTTTTGTTCTTATAGCTCGAGCTGTAAAAGCCAAAGGTCCGGTGATGATCCCATACCCTTTTTTCCAGTCTCATGTTGAAGATTTTTATGAAGAAGGCCTTCCCAAAGGAATTTTTTTTTTTTTTTTTTTTTTTTTTTGAGATGGAGTTTTCACTCTTATCGCCCAGGCTGGGGTGCAATGGTGCAACCTTGCTGGTCACTGCAACCTCTGCCTCCTGGGTTCAAGAAATTCTCCTGCCTTAGCCTCCCAAGTCGCTGGGATAACAGGTGCCTGCCACCACACCAGGCTAATTTTTGTATTTTTAGTGGAGATGGGGTTTCACCATGTTGGCTGGGCCAGTCTCGAACTCCTGACGTCAAGTGATCTTTCCGCCTCGACTCCTGACATCAAGTGATCTTCCCGCCTCGGCCTCCCAGAGTGCTGACATTACAGACGTGAACCCATGCCTGGCCAGGAATTTTGTTTTTTAGGAAGGCTTTCTACTAATGGAATTCCTGGCCTTGAGAGGATGTTACTTCGAAGGAAAGGATTTTTTTGTTATTAAAAGGTAAGATTCCTGGATTCTTATTGGACTGTTATCTCTGTTATGAGTAATCCATCTTTAGTCATTCACCACTAGGGTTGTATTTAATTAAGTCTGAGTTATTTTATGGTGGTTTTGTTTTGTTTTGTTTTTACTGAATTTTGTTCTCATTGCCGTGGCTTGAGGGCAATGGCGTGATCTCAGGTCACCACATTCTCTGCCTTCCAGGTTCAAGCAATTCTCCTGCCTCAGCCTCCTGAGTAGCTGGATTTACAGGCATGCGCCACCATGCCTGGCTGATTTTTTGTATTTTTAGTAGAGATGGTGTTTCACCATGTTGACCAGGCTGGTCTAGAACTCCTGACCTTGGGTGATCCACCCGCCTCGGCCTCCCAGAGTGCTGGGATTACAGGCATGAGCCACTGCACCCAGCCTGGGCCTGCTTCTTTCTCTTTTTCTTTTTTTTTCACTAGCAGCTTAAAATTGGTGCCTTATTCAGACACAAGCAAAAGGACATTAGCCCAGCTTTGGAAATAGGTGTGAGCCCATCTATGATTTTCCTAGTTTCTCCTCCCCCTTTGCTTTTTGCTCTCTTGTTAGTATATTAATTGTTTTCACTCTCTGAATCTTTTTTCCCCATTTCTTTGGCAGACATTTTTACTTGTCTTGGAAGAGTAGGTGAAGAGCTGTTTTTAGGACTCTTTGAAAGGGTACAGTATGGGTGACAGTCTTGGCTGATGGTAACATCCAGGGAGCTGGGGTCAGCGTGAGCTGGAATCAGTTCAAATTAGCAAAGCACTGGCACTCAGTGGCAGGAATACAAGTGACTGCAAAGTGTTAAACACATCTGGAAAGGGATACTGACATCATCCTCAGAATCTGTGGGGAGTTCACATAGCCAGTTAAGACCCATTCCTCTTTGACCCTATTAAGATTCTTTAAAGAATAATACCCTTAGTGGTTTTCTAGCCAGCTTGCCTGCTCATTTATCTTTGAGGACGACATGCCTTGTGGAGCTCCACAGGCCCCAGAGGGGTATGGATTCTGCATTTGAAAGTGCTGAAGCTGAGAGACTGGGTCTTGATGGACCCCAAGAGGTCTGTTTCTCCTCTACTCATTGTTCCTTTTTTTCCCAGCAGCTGGCATTGCTGTTTAAATGGGTTGTTCTTTGCTGTTTTAAGTTGTTTCATAGTGGTGTGTCAGGATTTGGGTTTTCTTAATACTTTCCAAGCTGGTGACTTGAGTGGTGGTTAGGGAGGAACTGTTTTAGGGCTGTTCTGGAGCTATTGAGGTCAGGTGTCTAGATACTCCCAGCATGTCTGTTGAGGAGAATGCTGTTCTCATTGTGCTGCCTTTGGTGGTGCTGTGTGTGGCTCTTTAGATGTGGGTGGAGGTGAGCTGGGGGAGTTAATGAGATCTTTTTTAGGTGCTTTTGATAAAGTAGCCTGCACTACAGGATTCACTGTGACTTTTTTCCTTAACCTATGCATTTCTCTCTGCTAGCTTTTGCTCTTTCTCATGCCTTTGATTTTCCCAGCTCCTCTTAGTTGAATTAACCTAAGTGCTCTGTTATGGTTTAAATGTGTCCCCCAAAGTTTATGTGCTGGAAACTCAATCCTCAGTGCAACAGTTGGGATGTGGGGCCTAATAAAATAGCCTTCATAAATGAGTTAATGTTGTTATTGTGGTAATAGATTAGTAATCACAGAGTGGGCTTATTATAAAACAGAGTTCAGCCCCTTTTGCCCTCTTGCTTTCTTGCACTCTCTTTTCCTTCTGCCTTCTGTAGTGGGATGATGCAGCAAGAAGACCCTTACCAGATGCAGGCCCCTCAACCTTGGACTTCCTAACATCCAGAACTGTTAAGAAATAAAATTTATTCCTTTCCTTTCCTTTTCTTCCTCCTTTCCCTTCTCCTCCCTTTTCTTCCCTTCCCCTCCCTCCCTCTCTCTCTCCCTCCCTCCCTCCCTCCCTCCTTCCCTCCCTTCCTCCTTCCCTCTGTCTCTCTTTCCCTTCCTTCCTTTCCTTCTTTCCCTTCCTTCCTTTCCTTCCCTCCTTCCCTTTTTCCCTCCTTCCCTCCTTCCTTCCTTTTTTCCTTTTTATAAATTATTCAGTCTGTGGTATTCTTTTATAGAAGCATGAAATGGACAAAGACTCCATTTTCAAGAGCAAGCACTTTTGTAGTTTCTGAGTGAATTATGACTGCAACGGAAGTTCTATAGGTAGCCTCAGATCCACTACCTAGGAAGCATGCTACCAAGCAGACCTAGGATCTAGGATTTGATCAAGTGCTGGGCAACATGATACCTCAGCAATTTAGCACCTCCCTATATACCTCTAGTTGGCTCAGCCCATCAGGGCTAAAACTACCCCTCATATCCTAGTGTCTCTTGTAGGCAGAAGCCTTGCCTAAACCCTAAGCTGCTTGGCTGACATTCTGTCTTGTGCTTTTTTTGTAGGGGGTTCAAATATACACAAAAGAAATATGTTGAACCTCCAGGCACCCAACCCGCAGATTAAGCAGTTACCTCCATTTTTCCAGATTTGTTTTGTCTGCTTCAATCTCCCTAAAAATTTATGTTTGTACAGGAAAGACTGAATAAATAGCTAATTCTCCACCCTACCTCTCATCTTAAGTCACTTTTCAGAGTAGTAAGTTAGTGACCTAGTAACCTTCCCTCTACTGACCAGTAGTTTTTTTTCTGAATACCATTATGAACTCATAGATTATTGTTTGCATTTGATGTATTTCAGGCCATTGCAGTCTTTATTGTTTTGGATGCTTACATTGTCTCATCTAGGTTAATAATTATCTCTTCAAGTTGACTTTCGTGTCTTTTTGATGTGATCCTGTTGGACTTTGATGGCTTCCTTGCTTTCTGGCAAAAAAGATGTTCCGGGATCAATATACTGCACCATACATGGAGTCAGCCACTTCTCTAGGGAACGTTGATTCCTTTTAGTAGAGAACACAGTTTGAGGTCTTGGACTGAATGACTTTTGTGAACCTCCTCTCCTGAGACTACAGCCTGCATCCCTACATATAGCCCATTTGGAGCTCTTGCTGGGCACCAACAGATCTCCTAAAACTGCTGTATAGTTCTGCCTCACTCTTACAAAGATTCATCTCTTGAGAGTTTTGTGCTCTACCCTCAGATGTGGTCTTTCTGGTTCTGAAGCTTTTGCTTCAGTCACCCTGAATTTTGCCAGCCCTATGCATGCTATACCTTGGATTGCCAACTTGCCCTCACTGAAGCCAGTTTCTCTGGTTAGAATAGTTGCCCCAACCCATGCCTAATACTCTAGTAAACAAGGTTCTACCTGGGCTTAGGTTAACTTTTGCTCCTTTGGGCCCTGTGTTCTACCAGCATTCCATTTATCTGAAACTCTCCCTCACCTTAAGAACTTATCTGTTCTTTAATGATTTACTGCTGCTTCCTGGGTTCGAAAGAACCCAGTTCAGGAATTTCTGTTTTAGTTTGAGATCTTATAGGCCTGTCTCATCAGGTTGGTGTCAGCCCAGCTAGGATTAGGCAGAATTGGGTCGGGGCTGTAGTGCATTTTTGGCACAGCATGTACCTGTCTGACTAATTCTCTGCCTTTTCTTTCCTGTTGCAATTCATGGGTCTTAGCATCTTCTGAATGGTGTTTAGTAGGTCATCCTGTTGATTTCCTGCTAGGGAGTAGCATACTCTGGCTCTGTACCATTGGCCAAGGGACTTAAGGATAGGTGAAGGGCTGCAGTTTTGTTAAATGGAACAATATGAAGAGATGGCATTGTAAAAAAAAAAAAAAAAAAAAAAGGCTTGGCAGCAGGGCCCATTTGAATGGTTGGTCCTTGGCTCCTTTGTTGATATAGGCAGATCCTTGATGGGAATTTGGAATGATCCCAAATATTGTAGATCACTGGTACATCAAGTCATCCTGAAGGTTGTCTGTGTAACAGTCTTGAATGATATTTTGTCAGTCTTTGGAGATTCTCTGTATAGGGTTTAATCATTTAATTATTTCAGTTGAGCCTGTTTAGTTTCTTTGCAAGGAGATAAGAAATGTGAAAGAGATGCAGATATTAGGGAAAAAAAGTCAGGAGCCTTGTTTCCCCACCCTCTACTTGGGTTCTGGAACTAGACTCATAGGTGAGTAGTGAGGAGCTGGGCCCAAGCACATTAATCCTAGATCTAGCTCTGCTTTGCGCTCGCTCCAGTTCTTGTATCAAATTCACTTCAAGCCACCCAGAGTAGTATGTAGAGGAGTCATTCAGGACCGTGCTTATACTTCATTGTATCAAATGGGAGATCCAGTAATTTATAGCCTATGGTTTCTGGAGCCTGGAGATGGCTCTGCATAAGATTTGCTGAAGCAAATTTTATTACATTAGAAGAGAACCTAGCTGGCTGCATCCTACGCTGGAAGCTTTTAGATGCTAATAAGGAAGTCATGTGAAGGTCACAGAATGACTCTGGAATCCATTCCCCGCCAAGAAAGAATAATGACATTCTGTGTTGGCCTCTTTTCATTTCCCTTTGATTTTGAGTAATAAATTCTCTCCTCACTTCCCAGCTGAACTGTTTGGGAGTCTCTATTCCCTAGAAAGACTCTGGTCACATACCCATCAGATTAAATTAGGTGAAAACTCTTTGGCCTTCATGAATGTTGAAGGATTTCAAAGGGCTAATGGAAATTCTTCTAGAAGTAACTGCAACCTCCGCCTTCCGGGTTCAAGCGATTTTCCTGCCTCAGCCTCCCGAGTAGCTGGGATTACAGGCGTCCACCACCATGCCCAACTAATTTTTGTATTTTTAGTAGAGACGGGGTTTCACCATGTTGGCCAGGCTGATCTAGAACTTTTGACCTCAGGTGATCCGCCCGCCTCAGCCTCCCAAAGTGCTGGGATTACAGGCATGATCCACCGCGCCCAGTTAAACTTCAGTTTTTCATGTTCCATGCATAGGTCAGGGTCTTAGGGAGTGATTCATTCTAGCAGAACTCCCTGGATTTTAAGGCAGATGTTCCATTTATTAATTGACAAAGGAGGCATATTTCTCCCCTGGTAACTCAAAGATTTAGGTCATTTTCCCAGAGACTCCATTTCCACTGTGAGGGTTCTTGGAAAACTAAGCAGAGGATGAGGAAAAGTCTGTGAACAAGCTTGCTGGTCTCTCCCTGTCCTACAAAAGAGCATACCTCTTCTGTAACCAGAAGGCCCTTTTGATTAGTCAAGGCTGGACAGACTGAGTGTGTGTGTGTGTGTGTGTGTGTGTGTGTGTGTGTGTCTGTCTTGAGACAGGGTCTCACTCTGTCACCCAGGCTGGAGTGCAGTGGTGAGATCAGAGCTCACTGCAGTTTCCACTTCCTGGGCTCAAGCGATGCTCCTATTTCAGCCTCCAGAGTAGCTGGGACTATACGAATGTTTTACCGCACCCAGTTCATTTTCTAATTTTTTGTAGAGATGAGGTTTCACTGTGTTGCTCAGGCTGGTCTTGAACTCCTGGCCTCACGGAATCCTCCTGCCTTAGTCTCCCAGTGGGCTGGGATTATAGGTATGAGCCACCTCACCTGACCTGTGATGATTTTTCAACAATGTAATTTCTTACAGAGCCACCTAAGCTGAAGATTCCCTTGAGAACAAGTACTGTCCTGCGGTTTCATGGCCTTTCTTCCATTTGTGGTTCTTGCGAAGTGGAATTTAAATGACATCTTATCAAGATGGATAAACCCTAGTTTCCCAGTGCTGGAATATAGAAGATGGATGGACAAGTAAATCCCACTCAGCACCCATAGTCCAGGCATGGGGACCTCAACACACCTGAGCCCCAGACATCACCTTTCATTGTGAGTAGCTCTGAGATGACGCTTCTGCTGTTCCCAATTCCAGCATTAATTGGATTAGTTATTTTATGAAGAATTTTCATATGCCACAATCCTGACCATATCTTCAAGTGAACAGAAAAATTCTACTAAAAAGTCAACCTTCTGTCTCACTCTATTGCCCAGACTGGAGTGCAGTGGTGCAATTATGGCTCACTGCAGCCTCAACCTCCTGGGCTCAAGCAATCCTCCTGCCTCAGCCTCACAAGTAGCTGGGACTACAGGTGCTTGTCACCACACCTCACTAATTTTCCCATTTGTGTTATATGTGGATTCCACAGGACTGACTTTGAAAACTTGAGTGTGCGTGGATTTTGGTATACACAGAAATGGGAGAGCTGGAACTAATCCCCCCATATACCAAGGGACAAATTGTATCTGTTTTTACAATTATACAGTAGGAGACATTATGTTCCATGACAATGGTAATTTTTAATGACAGTTTTTAATTGAGTGAAATTACCATAAAAATAATAATAGTAGCAGCTAATATTTACTGAGCTGTTACTAGGTGCCTATAAATAGCATAGATTTTTAAATTCTCCATAATTCTTCCTTATTTCACTTAACCACTCTATCTTAAATTACTCATGCTTGCCTCAGTAGCACACATACTGAAGTTGGAACAATAGAGAGATTGGCACGGCCTCTGTGAAAGAATGACATGCAAATTTATGAAGCATTCCATATTTTTTTAAAAAAAGAGAAAAAAATTACTCCCAGATTTTCACTGTGTTTGTGCATATGACCTTTTGTTTAGGTTGAATTATATCCAAAGATGAAATTTCCAGAAGTGAGATTACTGTGAGTCACAGGGCATGAGCATTCTTATTACCCTTGATGTAAATTGCAAAGCTTTCAGGCATGGTGGCTGTCAGCCTGTAATTCCAGCACTTTGGGAGGCTGAGGTGGGAGGATTGCTTGAGGCCAGGAGTTGGAGGAGGCAGTATAATGAGTCACTATCTGTATGATTTAAAAAAAATTTCCAAGCTTTATGCTGGAAGGCTTATATACATTTTAAACACCACTAATACTACAAGAAAATGGCCATTTCACTGCACCTTTGCCCACACAGGCATTATAATTTAACAAGTTATTTTCTGTGTGATAAATGAAAGACCTCATATTATTACTTTGTCACCCATTCTTTTTTCTTTTTTGAGACGCAGTCTCGCTCTGTCAACCAGGCTGGAGTGCAGTGGTGTGATCTCGGCTCACTGCAACCTGTGCCTCCCAGGTTCAAGTGATTCTCCTGCCTCAGCCTTCTGAGTAGCTGGGATTACAGGCACATGCCACCATCCCCGGCTAATTTTTGTATTTTTAGTAGAAACGTGGTTTCACCATGTTGATCAGGCTGGTCTCGAACTCCTGACCTTGTGATCTACCCACCTCGGCCTCCCAAAGTGCTTGATTACAGCTGTGAGCCATGCGCCCAGCCTATTTGTCACATATTTTATTTTTCCTTATGTTAGCTTATTAGCTTTATTTCTTTATTGTCCTTTTTTTTTTTTTTTTTTGAGATGAAGTCTCGCTCTGTCTCCTAGGCTTCAGTGTAGCGGCACAGTCTCAACTCACTGCAGCCTTGACCTCCTAGGCTCAGGTGATCCTTCCACCTCAGTAGTTGGGACTATAGGCACATGCCACTGTGCCTGGCCAATTATTTTTATTTTTTTATTTTTACTAGAGACGAGGTCTTGCTTTGTTTCTTAGGCTGGTCTGGAACTCCTGGCCTCAAGCAATCCCCCCACCACCCCCTCCCAAAGTACTGGTATTATAAGCATGAGCCACCATGCCTGGGGTATCTGTGTCTTTTCCATTTATTTATAGAGTTACTTTGTCTTTTACTAATTCAATGATCTGTTTAATCTTTTATTAAATTATAAAAGTAATAAATACTTTTAAATAAGTGAAAAATGTCCTTCACTCTTGAGACCCATAATCTTATCTCAGGAAATAATTGCAATTGAGAAAATGGGCCATATCCTTCAAGATACATACATGGTGATTGAACATCACTTCATATTTTCATATTTTGTGGACATTTGTGCCAATACCTATTGATCTATTTTAATCCTTTTCATGGTTGCATAATATTTTATTATATGGATGTATCACAATTTACCAGTACCAGTCAACTGCTGGAGGCATTTAGGCTCCTTCTAATATTTGCTTTCAGCTCTCTATATAATTAAAAATTAACCCCCTCAGCCAGGTGTGGCAGCTCACACCTGTAATCCCAGCATTTTGGAAGGCTGAGGTGAGAGAACTGCCTGAGTGTAGGAGATCACCACCAACCTGGTCAACATAGTGACACTTTGTCTCTACTAAAAATAAAAAAATAAAAAATGAGCTACACGTTGCAGTGCACACCTGTAGTCCCAGCTACTGGGGAGGCTAAGACTGGAGGATCACTTGAGTCTAGAAGGTTGAGGCTGCCGTAAGCTATGATCACACCATTGCACTTTAGCTTTGCTAAGAGCAAGACTGCATTTCTTAAACAAAATAAAAATTAGATGGGAATATTGCTCAAGCCCTGGAGGTTGAGGCTGCAGTTAACTGTGATTGCACCACTGCAGTCCAGCCTAGGCGATAGAGCAAGACCCTTTCTCTAAAAATAAAATAAAATAAAAATTAACCTTCTATCATATTTCCCAGTAACACATTCCCTCCTACATTTCTCCTAGAAGCCCTTAAATTTTGTTTTTCACATATCGTTTAAAACTTTTAAGTGCTGATGTCTGTGTGTGTCATCCCTCTTTTTTTTTTTTTTTTAAATGTCTTTTTGTCACTTCTAGCTGGACCTACCATGAAAGACTTCTGAATCCAGGAAGAGAAACTGACTGGGCAACATGTTATTCAGGTACAAAAAGACTTGGACTGTAACTCAAAAATGATCAAATAATAGTGCATGCATCAAGTGCAATGGGAAGCTCTTCTGGAGAGGGAGAGAAGCTTCCAGTTAAGGTGACATTGAAGCCAAGTCCTGTAAGATAAGGAAGAGTTGTATGAGAGTGGGGAGGGAAGGGGGAGGTGGAGGGATGGGGATTGGGCTGGGATGGCATGGAGTGAGCTGTCCAGGCAGGGAAACCAGCACTATACAGACCTGAACAATGAAGATGGCACATTTTGTTCAGGGAATGGTGAATTAAGTGTGGCAGAAATGCTTTGTAGAGACAGTAATTTGTTTGTATGGAATTTTGCCCAAGAGACCTCAGTACAGTTTCTAATTTTTTGATGTTATCATGCATCACTGCCCTTGTCAGATAGTATCATGATCACAATACCATCAAGCATAATATTTCATTGATTCTCACAAAAACAGGTGGGTGCCACAGTTATCCCCATTATATGCACAAAATGATGAAGACTTGGGGTTAATGAGCGATTTGCCCAAGCTCACCTGAATATTAAGACTGAGTCAAATGTTAGTCTGGTCTGACTTTAATGCTTGCCTTGTTCATGAGCACCATGCATTTCCTCTCCTATGCAGTTAAGCAGGTAGACAGGTGAGAGAAGAGCCCGTGTGATATCGGGGGAAATTCGCCCCAATATTTCATGTAGGTTCTTTTCTATTTTCCCTGAGTGTCGGCCGGTCTGAGAAATAAAGGGAAAGAGTACAAAAGAGAGAAATTTTAAAGCTGGGTGTCCAGGGGAGACATCACATGTTGGCAGGTTCCGTGATGCCCCCCAAGCAGCAAAACCAACAAGTTTTTATTAGTGATTTTCAAAAGGGGAGGGAGTGTATGAATAGGGTGTGGGTCACAGAGATCACATGCTTCACAAGGTAATAAAATATCACAAGGCAAATGGAGGCAGGGCAAGATCACAGGACCACAGGACCGGGGCGAAATTAAAATTGCTAATGAAGTTTTGGGCACGCATTGTCATTGATAACATCTTATCAGGAGAAAGGGTTTGAGAGCAGACAATCCATCTGACCAAAATTTATTAGGCGGGAATTTCCTTGTCCTGATAAGCCTGGGAGCGCCATGCGAGCCCAGGGCTTATTTCATGCCTTATCTACAACTGTAAAAGACAGCCATCCCCAAAGCGGCCATTTCAGAGGCCTCCCCTTAGGGATGCATTCTCTTTCTCAGGGATGTTCTTTGCTGAGAAAAAGAATTCAGCAATATTTCTCCTATTTGCTTTTGAAAGAAGAGAAATATGGCTCTGTTCCACCCGGCCCACAGGCAGCCAGAGTTTAAGGTTATCTCCCTTGTTCCCTGAAATTGCTGTTATCCTGTTCTTTTTTCAAGGTGCCCAGGTTTCATACTGTTTAAACAACTTGTGCAGTTAACGCAATTATCACAGGGTCCTGCGGGGACATTCATCCTCAGCTTACGAAGATGACCGGATTAAGAGATTAAAGTAAAGACAGGCATAGGAAATCACAAGGGTATTGATCAGGGAAGTGATAAGTGTCCATGAAATCTTCACAATTTATGTTCAGAGATTGCAGTAAAGACAGGCCCAAGAAATTATAGAAGTATTAATTTGGGGAACTAATAAATGTCCATGAAATCTTCACAATTTATGTTCTTCTGCTGTGGCTTCAGCCGGTCCCTCCGTTTGGGGTCCCTGACTTCCTGCAACACGTTTCTCTCTACTCACAGACTTCTGACCAAATGTGTGTGCAGAGTTTCTACACCAGTTCTCCAAATCTCTGGATACCAACCGCGTATCCCACAATTCCATTCTGACACTACCTAGAGTTAGCGCAGAACCCACAGGTTAGGGGCTCAGTCCCACAAGACCACCGTCACTTCAGATGCCAGTTGCAAGTCCTAGGTTGTCACCTGTATTTTGACCAACCAGTTAGAAATCAGGGTTTCCCATGACGCTCTTCTTGAGTTTAATTATTTGCTAGAACAACTCACAGAACTTAGAAAAACAGGTTTTTTTCTTTTCTTTTTAAGAGACAGGGCCTCGCTCTGTTGTCCAGGCTGGTGTGCAGTGGTGCAATCATAGCTCATTGAAGCCTCAACCTCCAGGGCTCAAGTGATTCTCCTGCTGCAGCCTCTCAAGTAGCTGGAATTACAGGGTTCCCACCACCACATTTGGCTAATTTCTTTTATTTTTTGTATAGATGGGGTCTTCTTATGTTGCCCAGGCTGGTCTCAAATTCCTAGGCTCAAGTGATTCCACCCACCTCTGCCTCCCAAAGTGCTGGGATTACAGGCCTGAGCCAGCGCATCTGGCCACCTTATTTTCTATTACTGGCTCAATGTAATGGCTCCATCTCAGGAACAGCCAATGAAAGAGATGCACAGGACAAGGTAAGTGGGGAGGGGCACAGAGCTTGCATGCCCTCTGTTGGGCACACTACCCTCCCAGGACCTCCCTGTGTTTAGCAACACAGAAGCTCTCCAAACCCTGCTGTTTGGGTTTTTATGGAGGCATGATTGATAAAATCATTGGCCATTGGTAGTTAAGTCAATCTCCAGTTCCTTTTGCCTCCTGGAGTTCAGCAGGTGAGGCTGAAAGTTCCAAGCCTCAAAAAATGTGGTTGGGGCCAGGTGCGGTGGCTCACTCCTGTAATCCTAGCAGTTTGGAAGGCCGAGGCACATGGACCAATTGAGGTCGGGAGTTTGAGACCAGCCTGACTAACATGGTGAAACCCCGTTTCTACTAAAAATAACAACAATTAGCTAGGCGTTGTGGCACATCCCTATAATTCCAGCTACTTGGGAGGCCGAGGCAGGAGAATTGCTTGAACCCGGGAGGTGGAGGTTGTAGTGAGCTGAGATTGTGCCATTGCACTCCAGCCTGGGCTACAAGAGCCAAACTCCGTTTAAAAAAAAAAAATGTGGTTGCTTTCTCTGGCAGCTAGCCCTCCTCCTGAAGCAGTCTAGGAGCTTGCAGCCACCCTGTTAGCTCAACAGCATCCCACATGCATTCTTACCATGCTGCAGATCTGAAAGACCTTAGAGGCCGTTGTGTCAGGAACCTGGGACTAAGACTGAATATCAAAACAGAAAATGCTATTACCTCTGTCACGAAGGGCTTTATAAGAGCTTTGGAAGCTCTATGCCAGGAACCAGGGGCAGAGACCAAATGTATATTTCTTTTTTTATATTGGAGATAGAGTCTCACTCTGCCACTGAGGCTGGAGTGCAGTGATGTGATCATAGCTCACTGCAGCCTTGACCTAGGCTAAAGCAATCCTCCCACCTTAGCCTCTCCGGTAGCTGGAACTACAGGCGTGCATCACCATGTCCAGCTGATTTTAATTTTAATTTTGTCAAGGCAGGGTCTTCCTATTTTCCCCAGGCTGATCTCTATCTCTTGGCCTCAAGCAATCCTTCCTCTTTGGCCTCCCAACATGTTGGGATTACAGATGGGAGCCCCCATACCCACCAATCACAAGGATCTTTATAAGAGAAGGAGGTAGGAGAGCCAGAATTAGAGAAAGTGATGTGGTAATGGAAGAAGAGGTCAGAGAGGGAGATTTGAAGATGCTGCACTTCTGGCCTTGAATATGGAGTCACGAGGTAAGTCAAGGAATGGTGGTAGCTTCTAGAAGCTGGAAAAGGCAAAGGAGCACATTCTGTCTAGAGCCTCCCCCAGAAGGAATGCAGCCCCTCTGACACCTTGACTTTAGCCTTAATAGACCTAGTTGGGCTTCTGGCCCCCAGAACTGTAAGATGGTAGATTTGTGGTGTTTGATGCCACTAAAGGTAGGGTACTTTGTTGTAGCAACAACAAAAAATGAACATGAAGCTGGGACCTCATGTTACAGTTGCTCACGCCTGTAATCCCAGAACTTTAGGAGGCTGAGGTGGGAGGATCGCTTAAGCCCAGGAGCTTAAGACCAGCCTGGGCAACATAATGAGACCTCATGTCTAAAAAAAATTTTTTTAAAAGGCCAGGCGCAGTGGCTCATGCCTGTAATCCCAGCACTTTGGGAGGCCGAGGAGTGTGGATCACGAGGTCAGAAGTTCAAGACCAGCCTAGCCAAGATGGTGAAACCCCATCTCTACTAAAAATACAGACATTAGCCAGGTATGGTGGTGGGTGCCTGTAATCCCAGCTACTCGGGAGGCAGAGAATCACTTGAACCCAAAAGGCAGACATTGCAGTGAGCCAAGATCACACCCTTACACTTCAGCCTGGGCAACCAAGACTCCGTCTCAAAAAAAAAAAAAAAAAGCCATGTGTTGTGGCATGCAGCTGTAGTCTCAGTTCCTAGGGTGGCTGAGGCGGGAGGATTGTTTTAAGCCTGGGAGGTTGAAGTTGCTATGAGCTGTGATTGCACCAGTGTCCTCCAGCCTGGGCAATAAAGCAAGACCTTGTTTCAAAAAGAAAGAAAGAAATGAGCATGGTGGGAATGGGGACAGATGGCAGTGTTAAGTAGAGTGGTCAGGGTTGGCCTCATAAGTGAATATTGAGCAAAAGTTTGAAGCAGGTGATGGAGCTGGCCAAGGTGCTGAGGGAAGAGCATTGTAGGCTGAGTCAACAGGATAAAGGCATTAGGAGGAAACTCTCTGGTGTGTCTGAGGCTGTGGAAGGAGGCCAGTGGAGCAAAGAGATAGAGGGAGCGAAGTCAGCGAGGAGGCCAGGGAGTTCCTGGGCTGCGATCGGTACAGATCGTGTAAGCCCTGGGATGCTATTGCTGGGGCTTTGGCTTTTACTCTGACTAAAATGGGAACCACCGAGGGCTTCTGAGCAGAGAGGCGACGTGATCTGTCTCCTGATTTAAAAGCACGACCTGGCTGCCAAGTTGAGAAAGACTATGGGAAGATTTGGGTAGAAGCATGGGGGCCAAGCTGTGGCAACATCCCGCTGGGAGATGATAGTGATCCTGACCGGGTTCACGGTGGTGGTGAGAGATGGTCAGAGCCTGGATACATGTTGAAGTCAGTCAGTAGGATTTCCTGACAGACTGGATGTGAGCTGTGAGAGAAGGCAGTGGTCAAGGTTGAGTTTGATTCTGATTGAATTATTAAGTAATTTTAAAAAACACTACTGCCTTTCCCAACCCTACCAAGTAAAGGATGCTAGATAAAAGAAATCTCAAGTTAGGCCAGGTGCAGTGGCTCACACCTATAGTTCCAACAGTTTGAGAGGCAGAGATGGGAGTATGTTTTAAGGCCATGAGTTTGAGAGCAGCCTGGGCAACACAGCAAGACCTCCTCTCTACAAAAATAAAAAAAATAAATTTAATAAAATAAATATAGCCAGGCATGATGGTATGTACCTATGGCCCCAGTTACTCATGTGGCTGAGATGGGCAGATCTCTTGATTCTAGGAGTTTGAGGCCAGCTTGGGCAACATAGCAAGACTTCTCTCTCTACAAAAATGAAAAAAATGCCTGACATGGTGGTACTTGCCTGTATTCCCAGGTATGGGGGCAGCTGAGGCAGGAGCATCTCTTGAGCCCAGTTGGTCAAGGTTGCAGTGAGCTATGATTATACCACTGCACTCCATCCTGGGTGACAGAGTGGGACCCTGTCTCAAAATACAAATACAAATGAAATCTCAAGTCAGACCAGTCCCTTCTAGGCTATGTAGGCCTTGTAACCACATAGCTGCATGATCGGGTTTGTGTGGCTGTGGATGAGGAGACCCCTGTCCAATTGTTGGCTATGTAATCAGTTTATTTTTCAATATAGTAATCAAATATATTTCATCATACTTGATGGTCTCAGATATGTGTGGATTTTGGAATTCCGCTTGGAACAGGTTGTAACATCTTATTGGCTCCATAATTCCATAATTTTTTAAATCTGATCAGTTTTTAATAAGATCAGAATTGATATTAGACTACTTAATCGGTTTTGTTAATGAGAAAATGAAATTGTGTTGTTTGCATTTTATCCAAGATGGGTGTCATATTGGCTACATCTCATCAATACTTGAACAAATGCAAAATTAGAGCTTATCATGAAACACGATGTAATTCTTGAAGAAGATGCCATTTCTTTTTTTTCTTTTTTTTTTAAAGATAAGAGTCTTTCTCTTGTCACCCAGGCTGGAGTGCAATGGTGCGATTTTGGCTCACTGCAACCTTCACCTTCTGGGTTCAAGCAATTCTCCTGCCTCAGCCTCCCGAGTAGCTGAGATTACAGGCGCCCACCACCATACCCAGCTAATTTTTGTATTTTTAGTAGAGATGGGGTTTCACCATGTTGGCCAGGCTCCTCTGGAGCTCCTGATCTCAGGCAATCTGCCTGCCACTTAGGAATTTTTCACTAGAAGGCATGTAAATAAAGACCATGGGCATTTGTAATGAATTTAGCATTCATTCTTTGACTACATGACTGTCCCCAGAGCTGTAACTTTATTGAATTTTTTAGAAGCCATTTAGCTAGCAACTGAGCCTAACCAGCCACTCACCGTCATTATTCAGTGCTCTTTTATTATTGTCTATTTCTCCTCCAACTTGGCTACACTCACAAAGTGATAAAAACTTGCATTTGTTTTCTTTCCTTTTCAGAGACAGCGTCTTGCTCTGTTGCTCAGGCTACAGTACAGTGACATGATCATGGTTCACTGTAGCCTCAAACTCCTGGGCTCAAGCGGTTCTCTCACTTCAGTCTCCCAAGTAGCTGGGACTACAGACATGTGCCACCATGTCCAGCTAATTTTTTATCATAGAGACGGGATCTTGCCACGTTGCTCTGACTGGGCTCAAAACTCCTGACGTCAAGTGGTCCTCCTGCCTCAGCCTCCCAAAGTGCTGGGATTACAGGCAGGCATGACCACCTGTGCCCAGCCCCCTATTATTATTATTTTACATAATAGCTTTATTAAAATATTCACATACCATTCACTTTATTTATTGAAATCTGCAATTCAGTAGGTTTTAGAATATTCACAGAGCTGTGCATCGATCACCACAGTCACTTTTAGAACCTTTCATTACCCTATAGAGAAATCCATACCCCTCAGCCACTACCTCCTACTCTCCCCACCTACCTTCGCCCCCAGCCTTAGGCAGCCATTGATTAATTTTTTTGTCACTATAGATTTGCCTAATCTGGACAAATAGAATTGTACAATATGTGATCTTTTGTGGCTTTTTTTCCCTCTTAGCACAGTGTTTTCAAAGTTCCTTTATGTCACAGTGTGTATCAATATTTCATTCCTTCTATGGCAGTATTCCATGGTAGAGACACACTGCATTTTGTTTATCTGTTCATCAGTTGGTGGATATTTGGGTTGTTTCCATGTATTCCATGTATTGGTCATTATGAATAATGCTGCTATGAAGATTGTTGTACAAGTTTTTGTGTGGACATATATTTTTACTTTTCTGGGATATATGCCTAGGAGTGAAATTGTTGCATTATAGGATGACTGTACATTTAGCCTTTTGAGAAACTGCCAGACTGTTTTCTAACGTGGCTACACCAGTTGGGTGCAATGGCTCACACCTGTAATCCCAGCTACTCAGGAGGCTCAGCTAGGAGGATGGCTTGAGCCCATGAATTCAAGACCAGCCTGGGCAAGATAGTGAAAGTCTGTGTTGATTTTTTTAAAATCCAATTAAAATGACAAGAAAAGAAATACCCAAACCAAATGGTTACACGATTTTATGTTCCCACCAGTAATGTATGTGGGTTCCAATTCCTCCACATCTTCACTGACATTTTTTTTTTTCTAGATAGGGGCTTGCTCTGTCTCTCAGGCCACAGTGCAATGATGCCATCACAGTTCACTGCAGCCTTGACCTCGCAGGCACAAGTGATTCTCTCATCTCAGCCTCCTGAGTGGCTGAAAATTACAGGTGTACGCCACCATGCCTGGCTAATTTTTATATTTTTTTGTAGTGATGGGATTTTACCATGTTGCCCAGGCTGGTCTCATACTCCTGGCCTCAAGTGATCTGCCCACCTCAGCCTCCCTAAGTTCTGGAATTACAGGCTGCCACCATGCCCGGCCTTCACCAACATTTGCCATTATCTGTTTTTTTTTCTTCCTTTATACCTTAAAGCAGTATAAGAACAAGTGTCTTCAATTATAGGAAACAGTATAATCCCAGGGCATAGGGAGGCTAAGACAGGAAGATGTCTTGATGCCAGGAGTTTTTTTTGTTGTTGTTGTTTTTGTTTTTGTTATTGTTATTGTTGTTGTTGTTTTTGACAGAGTCTCGCACTGTCACCCATGGTGGAGTGCAGTGATGGGGTCCACTGCAACCTCCACCTCCCAGGTTCAGGTGATTCTCCTGCCTCAGCCTCCGGAGTAGGTGAGACTACAGGTACACGCCTCTACTGCCCAGCTAATTTTTTTATTTTTGATAGAGTCAGAGTTTCACCATGTTGGCCAGGCTGGTCTCGAACTCCAGACTTCGGGTGATTTGCCTGCCTTAGCTTCCCAAAGTGCTGGGATTACAAGCATGAGCCACCATGCCCAGCCTGATGCCAGGAGTTTTAGACTAGCCTGGGCAACCTAGCAAGACCTTGTCTCTACAGAATATTTAAAAATTAACCAAATGTGGTGGTGCCTGTGTATAGTCTCTCTCCCTCTCTCTTTTTTTTTCTTTCTAACTTTTTGTGACATGGTCTGGCTCTGTCACCCAGGCTGAAGTGCAGTGGTGTGATCATG